>NW_020884889.1:824589-857146 GCF_003945725.1 Corapipo altera
GAGAAGAAAAAGAGAGAAGAAAAAGAGAGAAGAAAAAGAGAGAAGAAGAGGGAAAAAGAAATAAAAATGAGGACAAAATCATGCACATGAGACCCAGGACTCCTGCCCACTTCTCACAGCCCTGTCTGACTCCAGTCAAGGAGTTCCCATCACCAAATAAGGATGAGACAGAGGACAGGACACAAATGGAAAGCAGGACATCCTGAATCATCCAGGCCCTGCTTTCATTTCCTCCCTTTCCCCTTCCTTTGTGCCAGGAAGTCCCAGGGTCAGACGGATTCATTCCTAAAAGCGTTAATGAGTTACAGAACCTTCCCCCCCTGTGACAGTCTCTAAATTCCACTGTGGAATTATCCTGGCTGAAGCACATCCACATCCCTTTGGGTTTGTGCCAACGTTGCCTTTGGGCCTGAATAACTTCCTTCCTCCGGGATATTTGGGTCCTTCACGCACTCCCAGGCAGGAATTTCATCGCCTCGCTCGGAATCTTCCTGTCCCTCGGCCAAGTCATTCGAGCTCTTCCCATTCTTTCTCGTCCCCAAGGAGCAGGGAAGCGTTTGCAAAAGGACAGGTTTGTACACGGGGGAAGCAAAGGAGGCTCTCACACAGCCAAAATTCCACGGAGGCAGGCACAGAGCTTTAGGAAGTGTTAGTACGGCAGCGCAGGGATGCACGGAATACCTGGAATGCTGGACGGTGCACAAACACCTCCACTGTGGAATTCAGGGGGAAAGCACAGAGCAGGAGAGGGGGGAAAAAACAAACAACCTCACCCATGAAGGAAACGAAAAACAAAACTGTTTCCAACTTAATCCCAACGACATTTTCAAACTCTCATGCAACTATTCCTTGCTGTTTGAGATCTTTCCCAGTGAGGGTTTAATATTAGCGGGATGAGGGGATATTTCCAGGGTTAATTAATCCTGGCTGTTTATAGGACAAGTGGCTGCTGAATTTACTTTCACTAAGCTACTTCTTTTAACGACACAGGACATCCCTAAGCCTGGCAAAAGCTTATAAGAGCTTCCATATGACAAAGAAGTCTGGGAGACAGACACACACCCCCCAGCCAGATCAACACACTGAGCAGAAAATGAGGTAGGACAGCTCATCTGTGCAAACAAGACTCAACACTCCCATGTGTCTCCAAAGGTTTCCAACAGGTAAATGAGTATCAGACATGGAAATGCAATTTAAAATTAATGACATTCCTTGAGGGAAGAGATAGGATATTTCATATATTGCCAGCGAGGTGATTAACCTCAGGTACCACAATCAGCAAGTGACTGGTTTATCAGATTTATTCTACAGAACAAAACTGGTATGCAAAGGGATCCCTGAAGACTAAATCAACACATCCCCAACTGCCTTGAAGAAAACCAACTGGAAAATGCTACACAGGCAAACATAAAATATCAGTATTTCCCCCCTGTCAATCCAGAACAAAAGCTGCATAATATTCAGATCATAATGCTTAGATACAATCAGCAACTCCTGCCAAAGAACAGTTTTTAAACAGCTCATCTCTCAGTTAATCATCAAAAGAGTTTGCTAGAAAGGTCACAGCTAGAGCTGCTAGATGCTAATTTTTTTATTTTTTGGGAGGTGTTGGCTCGTTTTTGGGGTTACATTTCTGTTGTGGTTGGGTTGGTTTTGGTCGGGGGTTTTTTTTAAGACGTTTGAGTGGTTTAATGAGCTCTGAGCCTGCCTGAAAACGAGCAACGACACTTGCAGTGCACTTTAAAGCCCTGGACTTGAACATCTCCCTGCAATCCTGCCTCCCGTCCCTCCGTCAGGGTGGTACCTCAGCACATCGGAGCTCAGTTTACACATCCCAGAGGACACCGAACTGACCATACAGGGACAGGAATCCGCTCCTCTAAGCCACAGCTTTGTTTCACGGCTCAGTGAAGAGCCAGCCCAACACCTCAGTCCAAAAATCAAGGTGTGAACGCTGACCTGTTAACCCCAAACTAAAACCTTCCTCAACACCTCGAGTGCTGGAGCTTTATCCGCACGACTGAGCCCACCCCGCTCACCCACAGGCAACATGTAACAGAGGTCCATCAGCAACATGTAGCAGCCCAATATTCGGTATTTTCTCCCGCAGAAGCGTCCCCACGATCAGCTCAGACCTTCCCACATTTACAGCGTCATGTTTGTATCGCACCCAGCAGAGCTCAGAGGCTTTTCCTCCCCACACACACACACACTTTCCCTGCCGTCCCCAGCACATGTTAATCACCGAAAAACAGATTTACTGCAACTCGCGATTGTTTGGTTTAACGCCAAGGACAGAGGGAAACCAAAACAAAAACACCTTCTCTACAAATCTGCGGTTTCCAATGTAATTTCTCCCACACGCGCGTTGATGAAATATGCTGCTGGAAACGTGTAATTTGGCGCTTGCTGGGTAATTATATAAGCTAAGAATTGAGCAGGCACCATTAGGGACTAGGAGAGGAGAGTTATTCAAGTTTCCCTCTGTTTTCCCACCGGGTTTTTTTTTTTTTTTCCACCTCGCGTATGTGACAGAAGTTTGTTTATCGCCCACAGCACCATCCCTTTAGTGGGCAGCGGAGGCTGCGAGCAGGTAGCACGCAGGGGGTTCCGCGCAGGGATCGGGACGGACAACTGGGATGTTCCCGGGGTAACCCGGGCAGGGCTGGGCAGCCCCGCAGCCCGCCCCGCGCCCCCCGGCCACACTCACTCGGCAGAGCTGGTGCCGTTCACGGCGGATCCATCGGGAGCGGGGTTCAGCTGGATCGGCCCGGGCTTCTTCTTCGGCATCTTGCGGGGCGCGGGGGCGGGCGGGGGCGGCCGCGGCCCCGCTCCGGGCGGGACCGGCCACTTCCTGCGCCGGGGGAACGCGCCGGGTGTCCCTCGGGCGGCGCTGCCCCCGCGGGCTTGCGGGAGGGGGGGTGTGTGCGGGTGTCGGAGCGCGGCGCCCGCTCCGAGCGCTCCGCGGCTCCCGGCGGCACTGCCCGGGATGGGGAGCGGGAGCGGGATCGGGATCGGGATCGGGATGTGCCCGGCCGGGACCGCGCCGGCGCGCGCCGACCGCCACCGCAGCGCGCACGCGCGGGGGGGGGAGGGCGCATGCGCACGGCGCGAGGTGAAGCCGCGGGGGAAGCGCTGCCCTCAGTGCGCCCTCAGCGCCCCCTCAGCGCCCTGTGCGCGGGGCGAGGCGCCGTGTGGGGAATAAAGTCCTCCCTGTGACCGGAGTGGGGCCATGGCACGGGCCGCCCAGAGGAGCTGTGGATGCCCCATCCCTGCAAGTGTCCAAGGCCAGCTTGGATGAACTTGAAGCAACCTGGGCTGGTGGAAGGTGTCTCTGCCCATGGAATTAGGGCTGGAATGAGCTGGTCTTTAAGGTCCCTTCCAACCCAACCCAATCTGGGAATCTGTGATGTTCACGTGTTAAAATTCATGCTAGAAATGAGCAGGTGGCTTGGGCAGTCATATATCCCACCTAAGTACAAGGGTGACTTGTAAAGAACCTCAAACGTGTTGTAAATAAGCAGGAGTTGCAAAGCAGTGTATCTTTCCAAAACAGACTCCTTTGCGTTTAAAGGGAATTTGGACCTCTTGGAGATGTTTTAACTGCACGTTTTATGAGGCAGCCCCGGAGTCAGCCCAGACATTCACCTGTGCACTGAGCCGTGAGACCTGTGGAATTCCGGGCTGGTTTCCCTGGTGGGTTGTGTCCTCCCCATCCCTGTGGGAAGTGTCCAACCCCAGGCTGGGCAAGGCTTGGAGCAACCTGCTCTAGTGCAAGGTGTCCCTGCCCACGACAGGGGGGTGGAAGGAGACCATCCTCACTGTCCCTTTTTCCCTGTCCACTCTGTGACTCCGTAGCACATCCCACAGGGAGCAGGGAAGGATCAGCCGCTCCCACCCCACAGTCCCCTCAACCTCCCTGTGGGGAATCAGTGGCAAAGTAGGACAATGGTGTGTCCTGGGACAGCTCGGCTGGACCTGGGCCACTGGAACTGGCATTTTGTATATTTTATATAATATAAATAATATATATATTATATTTATATGATATGAATAATATATTTCATATTATATATATTTTATATATTTTGTATGGGCCACTGCACCTGAGCATCCCTGCTCCACTCCAGCAGGGGTCTCTTCTGGGGCAGCAAAATCACCGTAAGAATAATATCATAGAATGATATAATAATATATCCTTTTACTTCAGTCAGTGGCAGCTGCTCCTCCAAACCACTTCTCTTTCCAAGAGGGAGAATTTAAATGTAAGGGTTCCTGTTGTTTAGTTACAGATCCCAGGGGAGGTGGGATATGGAATGTTTGGATCAACAAAGCCAACCCGGTCTTTTTCATATACGAGACATATGAATACATCACTTAAATGAACAACTTCTTTACAGCTGTGGACAGGTTTTATACTGCCATGAGTGGATTCAGACACAAGTTAAAAAGTAAGTGCAGAGTAACTTCCATAACAAAATTTATACCGTAAATCCTTTCTATAAAGAACCAGTCTGAATTCTGCATGTTTGAATCCTAAAATTAAAATTGTGTTTTTAAGCATAGTAATCATTAACTGAAATGATGAACATATGATGCAAAAATGCTATATAGTTCCTGACATCTTACATTTCTAAAGTAAAAAAAAAAAAAAAGATTAAATTACTCTTTTTTTACAGCTTTGCCGTTCAAAGACCTGTTCCCTCCATCCAATTCCAGCTTTTAAAAGAGAGCTCCCTCCTCTGGAGCGCTTTATCCTTGCACTGAGAACATCGGGCTGTGGAATCGCTGAGAAATGACTGAATTCAGTAAAATCTCTTTTAAAATCCCTTTGACCCATAGCACAAAACGCAAAATATGTCGGATTCACTGAACATGGAAATAAATTCACGTGTGTAGGGGCTGATAGCAGCGAAGAAATCATTTCTGTGCTGTTGTGGGTTGGTTTGAACATCTGTAAAACAAATGGATTTAACCTCAGGGCGTTTGCAACTGAAAATTAAGTACATTTCCCCAGCCAAAACAAAACACGTGTTTTGGGAATTTGAGTGTTCTCCGTGGAAGGAACTGCATTTTTCTTTACAAACAGGTGTTTCTGAGGGTGAATCACAGAGGAAAAGATGAATTAAAAATAGGTGGTGGTGTAACTTCTGTGAGAGGCTTCTGAGCAGGGAGAGTTTCTGATTTATTGATTCCACCACTGCTTGGAAAAATAGAGGTAATTTGTCTCTGTAAATAGAAGTGGAACAAAGAAACTTGTCTTCATTACCACTTTTTTCCCTTATGGAAACACAATTTTTTTTATCTAATTTCTTGTCTGAAAAGAAAACCACAATTACTGTATAGATTAATTGCAGCTAAATTAGCCCAACTTTTCAAACTGGCCACATAAAACTGCATATTCTACTGCCAAAACATCCACACACAATCTTCTATTTGTAAGATTTAACACTTCTTAATCTCTTTAATGGTTAGCAAAGCGAGTTAAGGAAATAATTAGTCCATAAAGGAATGGAATTTAAGAAGCCTGGTTCGAATTTGATTGAAATTGGCCAACAGGATCAAAAATTAGTTCAAGGGGGCTGACAGAGAGACTGCCTTGAACACCTTGTTTTCCTCAAGAAACAGGAGCACTGTGAGTCAGAACAAAATTTAAATGCTTTGTGAGATACTAAATTAATGTTTAAGGTGACTGTATAAGCTAAAATTCAGATTAGATTAGCAAGATATAAATATAAATAAATATAAACCCCAAATAGCTGAAATTTGCTTAATCCCTAAAATGTGATTTCCCACCAACACAGCTACAATGGGACCAGTTGTGCCGAGGGTTTATCCCAAGAAAAGCTTTGCCAACATAACATTTAGAGGTTTTTTTGCAGAGCAAACGCTGCTCCCTTAGGAATAAACCCCCCCAAGCCCAGAAACAGGCAATTATCCATCTGACAGGTTTGCTTTGCCATATATTACGTGTAACAAACCAGGAAATGGGACTGAAATATAAAATAAGGTGCAAATTTTCTGCAGCTTTTCTAATGGAATGACATTAATCCACACAGAAACAAACAGTGATATTTCCATGTCACCTAAACTAGAAACCAGAAGCGTTTTCTAGAACAGAAGCAACATAAGCTGGGGCTTTTTCTGTTTGTTTTTTTATTTCCCTGACTTATTATTTTATCAGCATGTGGCTGGTTATTCATTTCCTGAGGAAAAACCAATAATCAATGTCTGCCAGCATTTGCTTTTTATTTAATTAGGAGCACAGGACTGGAAAGAACCACTTGGATCACCAAGCCCAGTCTCTAATTAAACACTCCTCAAAAAATATCGATTCATCAAAGTTGCACAAATATGGTCAGTTTTATAACAGTGTATTTCTGCAGAGACTGTGAGTGATCTTCTGCTTTTTTTTTGTTTGTGAGGGTTTTTTAGTATAAAGAGTGACTATTATTTCAATGCAAAGAGCTCATCACACAGACATCTGATTTTCAGTGATTTTATATGGCACAATCACAGTGCTTTGCACTGGAAATTAGCAACACTTGATCTATGATTATTATTATTAAATCTTTGTGTTAATTTTCATACTTCAAGTCCCTCAGTCGATTGAAGAAATTGGCCATATCTAAAAAGTTCAGACAAATGGATTCAATCCTAAAAAATCCATTAACGTGTTCTCCCTATATTTAATGTATTCTTGACTGTAAAAGATGCTGCTGCAATTGGGAGTACACATTTTAAACATTAACTGTTAAAATAATTTTAACCAGAAGGTAGCTACAATTGATTTTGTCGTACTAGAGGGAATACATTAAATTACCAGAAACATTGTATGTCAAATTTGAATTTACAGAGGAGGAAAAACCCAATTCCTTTAATGTGTTAATATTTTTGATTAATTTCTATAATTTTGTTTGAATGAAGAGACCGTAATTTAAGCCAGATACCCTTCTATGGACTGGGATGTAAAATATGAGAAGGATTTTACAGCTCCCACTGCGTTGGAGTCGGGAGCCTGGAGCCTCTCCTGTTGTTTCTGCAGCCCAAATCCTTACATGGCATTTTCTGTGCACAGCTGCCAAATCCCTGAGGGCTTGGCATATTTATTGCAGCCTGGACAACTGCAGACTGTTCAGTTTTAAATTACCAGGAGGCTCTGGCTGACATCTGGATGGAGAGGAGCTTGGGATCACTCCCTGTCCTGGGGCTGCAGCGTGTCCAGGGAAGGGAACGGAGCTGGGGAAGGGGCTGGAGCAGCAGGAGGGGCTGAGGGAGCTGGGGGGGTTCAGCCTGGAGAAAAGAGGGATCAGGGGGGACCTTCTGGCTGAGGTTGGACATCAGGAGGAATTTCTCCATGGAAGGGGTGGTCAGGCACTGGCAGGGGGTGCCCAGGGAGGTTTGGAGTGCCCATCCCTGGAGGTGTCCCAGGAAGGACTAAATGTGGCACTCAGTGCTCTGGGCTGGGGGACAAGGTGGGGATGGGGCACAGGGTGGATCCATGGGCTGGGAGGGCTTTTCCAACCTCAATAATCCTGTGATTCTGTGAAGTGAGAAAGGGCTCAACAGGCACTATTTTAAATCCCATCCCTGGGGCTGGTTCATTGTGGGGCTTTACAACATTAGATATTTCAAATTTAACCCTCATCCCCGTCAGGTTTTGCCTGATGAGGTGACGCTCCAGGGGGCCAGGGGGGCTGTGGGTGCTGGACATGCCCTGGCCATGTGCCCTCACAGCCCAGAACCCCCCGTGCCCTGGGCTGATCCCACAGCGGGGGCAGCGGGGCAGGGGAGATTCTGCCCCTCTGTCCCCTCAGGTGAGACCCTCCTGCAGAGCTGCCTCCAGCAGCTGGGGAATGGGCATGGAGCTGCTGGAGTGAGTCCAGAGAGGACCATCAAGATGATCAGAGGGATGGAGCAGCTCTGGTGTTAGAAAAGGCTGAGAGATTGGGATTGTTCAGCCTGGAGAAGAGAAGCTGCAGGGTGACCTATTTGTGACCTTCCAGTACCTGAAGGGAACTCACAGGAAAAATGGGGCAAGACTATTTAGAAGAGCCTGGAGTGATGGGACAAGTGGGAATGGATTCAAACTGCCAGAGGGCAGAGTTAGATGGGATATTGGGAAGAAATTCTTCCCTGGGAGGGTGGGGACGCCCTGGCACAGGTTGCCCAGAGAAGCTGTGGATGCCTCATCCCTGGAAGTGTCCAAGGCCAGCTTGGATGGGGCTTGGAGCAACCTGGGCTAGTGGAAGGTGTCTCTGCCCATGGAATTAGGGCTGGAATGAGCTGGTCTTTAAGGTCCCTTCCAACCCAACCCAGTCTGGGAATCTGTGATGTTCACATGTTAAAATTCGTGCTAGAAATGAGCAGGTGCCTTGGGCAGTCATATATCCCACCTGAGTACAAGGGTAATTTATAAAGAACCTCAAACGTGTTGCAAGGATTGTAAATAAGCAGGAGTTGCAAAGCAGTGTATTTTTCCAAAACAGACTCCTTTGTGTTTAAAGGGAATTTGGATCTTTTGGAAATGTTGTTTTAACTGCAAGTTTTATGGGGCTGCCCTGGAGTCAGCCCAGACATTCACCTGTGCACTGAGCCTCGAGACTTGTGGAATTCCATTTATCTTCCATGTGATTCTGTGAAGTGTTCTTGGTTCAAGGAGAAGTTTCCTAGGAATTTGTCTTGTTGCCCGGGTTTGGCACAGTCATGTAACATAGTAGTGTGTGTTCTCCAAAAAACACCGTGTCTTCATGTTCCTAATGCTTAATTTCAGCTCCCTGATTGAGGTTGTTCATGGAAATTATGTAGTGAAGTGCCTGCTTTCTCCTCTGAATTGACAGTTGAGCTGTGAGACTGTCCTGGCTGGAATTCCTGGCTATAAGGCTTGTGGAATTTACTGGTAGGTTGTGGCCTCCCCATCCCTATGGGAAGCGTCCAACGCCAGGTTGGACAACGTTTGGAGCAACCTGGTCTAGTGCAAGGCGTCCCTGCCCACGGCAGGGGGGTGGAAGGAGACCACCCTCACTATCCCTTCCCCCCCAGCCCACTCTGTGACTCCCTAGCACATCCCATACGGAGCGAGGAAGGATCAGCCGCTCCCGCCCCTGGAGCCCCCTCAGCCACCCGGCCCCGCCCACCGCGTTTTGGCGCCAAACCCCCTCAGCCGCCGCTCCCGAGAGCTCGCGAGACGCGCGGCTCTCGCGGGACTTGGGGGCCCCTCACGGCCCGGCCCGGGCCCCTCACGGCGGGATCCGCGCGGAGCCTCCGTCCCGCCGGGATCTGCCCGGGAAAGGGCTTCTCCTTCGAAATACAAACCTTCCCGGAGCCCGGGGAGCGCAGCCCTGCCGGGACCGGCTCACTCCAGCCGCGCTCGTGTGCAATCTCTGGAATCAGCTTCGCTTGAGAGCCGGAAAAGGGACTCCCCCTCCAGACCGCGTTTCCAGGTAAGCTGTGAATTTGGGGAATGTTCGATATCAGGGATGTGAGGGGCACACAGCTGCCCGGATAAGCGCTGTGGTTACAAATCTAATTATTTTGTTTTATTTCTGCCACTCCCAAGTAACTTTGACGAGTTGAAACATGGCAGATCCTTTATTTTATTCGGCTGGGTTGTGTCATCCTTCTGCACGGTGTTTGCTGCTTAATTTGTGTCACGGTCTGGTTTCTGCTTGGCAAACCTTTGAAAAATCTGTAGATTTGCTGTTTATAATTGATGTTTTTCTGCCTCTGTGGCAGCCTCGCTGCTTCTCTTTAACGCTTTTGGTTTGCTTTTTTTTTTTTTTTTTTTTCCCCAGTAGTGGAAAAGAAGCTGCTTTGTGGCGATGTTAGATCCTTTAGAGAACAACCTGTTCGATCTCCCGGATTACGAGAACACAGAGGACGAAACATTCCCACCTCTCCCACCTCCTGCCTCTCCTGGAAGAGATGATGCTGACTGGGCTGAGGCTCATGCAGGTGAACACCCATCTCTGACCCCTAAAAAAATCCCATTTTAACGCTGTGTCATCAAAATTATGGGTGCTGTGCTTCACTGCCTTGAGTTCACTGCATAAAAATAGTCAGAAAACAAATGGCAAATTTAAATTATCAGTCATTCTGTGCTTTCCAGCTTGTGGGGAAAGTTTTTCGTGGTGGATTCCGTGAAAAATAGGTGCACAAAGGAATCTTTATAGAATTCAAGCTCTTCTAACAGAGTGTTGCTGGAGAGATAATTATCCAGCAGTGATCTATAGCTACACCTGATGACTTGGATTTTAGAAGAGGTGAGAGTGTTGAGTGTAATATTCCAGGGAGTTATTGGTAGATTTTGTAGAGCATGTGACCCAGGAAAGATCCCAAGACAGTAAAACTTAATTGTATTTGGAAAGAGCTTTCTGTGTACTGAACAAGCAAATAGAAAGTATCAGGTTTTTATTTGAACTGTTGTTTACTTCTGCTCATGTGTGCATATAGTGTTACATGTGTATTCCTTGATCATGGCTCTGTCAGTTGACTAGAAAATAGGATTTGGGATAGATTTAATTCCTTGATGCATGAAAAGGAGAACTTCTGAGTTCCTGAGGGTCAAAGTAACAAAAAATAAGCCAAGAAATCAGTATAATAATTGCTGCCTCTGAGAGGAGAGGGGGCAGTGGTGCCTTGCCTGTTGCAGTCAAATAATAAATACTGGCCCTAATCAACACGAATTTGTGCTTTGGTTCTCAAAAGACACATTGTTTATTGTCACATCACCTCTTTGTCTATTTTTTGAGGGCACTGCAGGTGCTTTAGGTCTGCCTCTGGAAACTTTGGGACACCCCTGTCAAACTCTGCCTATGGATCCCTTGAGCTTCTTGACCTTTAGAAGCAGGATCTGCTCTCAATACGTTTCTCATCAGAAATGCAATATAAAAGTTCTAAACCGAGAAAGTTGCACTTTCAAGGACCCTACTATGTTAGAAAATCTTCTTCATGCTTCTTCATATTTTGCAGAGAAGGGTTTGTTTAAAATCTGCGTGAAACGTGCAGATATTTTCTTGGGCTGTTGTCCCTGCCATGGAATGCTTGTGATGCTGCTTTTTTGGTAGGGCAGGAACTTCAAATGTCCGTGATGCAGTTCTGGTTGATGTCAATTGAATTATGTACTCAAAATGTGTTTTCTTCCCTGGATGCAGATGGGAACCAGCAGACACAAACCAAGGACTCTGCTGTGGTCACACGGAATGCTCTTAAAAGACCAAGGCCTAAACTGGATGCCCAGAGGTAAATTTTAACAGAATGTGTCTTTTTGTGATGAATTTGGCTGTGGGAGAATGGTGAAGGTTCCTGTGATCCCTGCTGAGTCCAAGGTCAAGAGATTGGCAAAGTGCCTTTTGGATGCAGTGTCTGAACCTTTTATTCCTTGCCTTCTATATAATGCTATTTTTAGTCAAACTTGCTTGAATTCTTCTTGGGACTTAGTACATGACTGGTACTTTAAGAGGTATTATTTATACATATTTATTGTTTACACCTAAACCTCCTGATTTTGCTTCAGGCATAGGACTGTAGATTTCTTGGTTTAATTAAAGTCTGCTTCAAAATAAAACCTCAGTATGATGGGGACTGTGAGACACTAAATAAAGCACACTTTTAATGTGCACACCTGATTTATGTATGAACTGGATAAACTTTATAGAAAGGGGTTTTATGTTTTCTTTGCTGTTATGACTAAAACTGGTGTAAGTTCTTTATAACCAATAAAGAATCCAAGCTTTCAGTTTTGTCTGATTTAAATACACTGGTGGGTTAGTCAGTGATACCACAGGTGAGTGCTCTGGGCACACATCAGACTGGTTTTAGGTGGCCAATATAGATTCTAGAACTGACCATTCAATTCTCTTTCACGTAATCAAAACCAAAAAGCTGCTTGCACCAGGACTACAAGTATTGTGAATTAAAAAGATCAAAAAGGTCTTGCAGCAATCTTTGTCCTGTTTTGTGCATTTTCTTAATGGCTTCTAATTCCATACTTCTTTCAGGTAGAGCTCTGGAGCTTTGGGCTTTTTTAAGGAATCTGAGAGTTTTTTCTTTTTCACTTGTTAATTGAAAGAAGAAAGCAGGTTTCAAATAACTTCTCCCATTCCCTGTTACCAGATTGACTTCAGAAAGGGGACTGCCAGCCCTCAGACACATGTTTGACCACGTGAAGTTCAAGGGCAAAGGGCACGAGGTGAGACTGGGGGAGCTCTTGTTGTGTTTGCTGGGGTTGCTCTGGCTTTGCTGGAGTGCTGACGGTCTGATCCTGGCAGAACTGGCAGAACTGTTCAGCAGCTCTCTGGCAGTGGTTGAACGTGCTCTCATGGGGTTTGTTGTTGCAAGTTTTAAACCAAACGTGAATGCTTTAAAAAAATCCATGTTTTGATCTTAAAACTGTTTTCCTCAACTCCAAAACTAGAATTGACTTGGATGCACTTAAAAGTTACCCATGTGTTCATCTTGCTTAAATTTCCAAGAGACTTTGAAGCTGCAGGTAGTTCCTGTTTTCAGGAATGTTGCTGTCCCCTTTCCCTCTGCAGTCTCCTGACTTTGTCAGCTTTTAGCAGCTGGGTGTTGGTTTTTATGCTGTAGGCAGAGGATCTGAAGACACTCATACAACATATGGAGCACTGGGCCCACAGACTGTTCCCAAAATTGCAGTTTGAGGATTTTATTGACAGAGTGGAGAATCTGGGAAACAAAAAGGAAGTCCAGGTATGTCATGCCCTATGGGACAGTCCAGGAGGTTGGTTTGGGAGATCAGTTATGCAGCAAAAGAAGACTGAAGTTATTCATACTGCTAAGAATTATTAATTTCTCTCCATTTAAAGCCCTTTCCAGTATTTATATCTAGATATAAATACTGGATTATTATTTGAATTCATACTTCAGAGAATTGACTTCAGCATTTTCAGGACATCTTTAACCACAGTGAGTTGCTTCAGAGTGCTGGGACTGGTTGGGGTTTGGGGTTTTGTTGCTTGGTTTGTCGTGTTTGAACCTGCCAAAGAAGATGAAGAATGTTTGCTTCACCTGGCTGGGGGATGGATGTAGGACTGGGAAAAATGATGCACAGCACTGACAGTCGTGGGTCTAACAGACATGGGGTGAAAAGAGTATTTTGTCAGAGTAATAAAGTGTAAAAGTGCTGTGGTTTTACCATTATTTCCAGTGTTGACCAAAAAAACTTGCTACAGCTGAAATACCAGTATTTAATCTCTCCTTTGCAGACCTGCCTAAAGAGGATTAGACTTGATCTTCCTATTTTACATGAGGACTACAAAAATAAGGAAGGTATGCTCTCTGTGATGTTTGTCAGTGCTTCAGTGTTTAAAATTGCTTTATTTCCCCTTCTGCTGACCAGAAATTAATGATCATGATTTGTTTTTCTAACGTAGAAGAAATTTTAAAACCAAGCTTCTGTGAAACTTGTGATCACAAAACTGAACTGGTACTTGGACTAAAATGCTACATATATATGCAAAAATAAATACCATTGCATGGTCTACTGAAGGGAAGTGGAAAATGGGTTTAGGAGCATTGTTAGAAATACCCTTCCCAAAAATCCTCCGGGAGGGAGCCCAGTGGTTTGTGCTGCAGCCTGAAGAGCCCTTGGGTCTTCTCAATGCAGGAGTCAGACTCCTTGCACTGTTTGTGCTCCAGGGAGTTCAGGGCACTCGGGGGCAGTGCCCTCTGTGGGCAAAGGAGCCCAGGGGCTCTGCTGGGTCTGGCAGTTTTGGCACATCACTGCCGGGGAGTATTTCTTCTCCCAGGATGAAAATCCAGCCACTTAACGAGTAGGTAATTCTAGAGTCTCTTCCAATCAGATAAAAATTAGATATAAACAATGTTTTAACTACAAGAGGGAGCAGAGGTAGTTTGAAAGAAGCTTTTTTAGCAGAAATGGAGAGTTTCATCACCATTCCTGAGGTGCTGTGCAGGTTTTCACACTGGCATCGCGAGTGTCTCTTGAAACCATCGTCCTGTTTGTGTTCACGTGAAGCTCCGACTGCAAACCCGCCAGTGCCCGGGAATGGAGTTGTGGTGGATGAGTTCACTGGTGTCCCCAGTGGGATGTCCTTTGGGCACCTGGTGCCCTGTGGCCTGCCCTCCCCGTGGGCTGCACTGGCTGGAGAAGGGTGCAGCCCTGGGCAGCCACACACAGTGACTGTGGGTCCTGCCGACAGGCCCTGCAGAGCCATCAGGCGTCCTGTGCGAGGGTCCCACACATTTGGCCTCTGGGCTGCTGGGCTGCTCTCAGCTGGGGGTGGTGCTGCAGCTGCTTTGAAAACCTTGGGTGGGCATCTCCCAGAAATCCAACCTGGAGCTGGAGTGTTGTGGGAACAGCCAGCACCTTGTGTCAGCTCACGGGTCTGTTCCCAGGCTGAAGTGGTGCACAGGCCCTGGGCACTCCTTTGGGAGTGCTCTGCTGCTCTGTTGGGTGAAGCTTGTCTAATTAAACTGCCTTCATCTGACATGTTTCAGTGTTGGCAGACGAGTAAATATTCCAGCATTCCATAACAGAGCACACTGAATATTCACCTGAGTATTCACACCTGAGTATTCAATGTGTGTGTTCAAGCCTCTGATTCGTAAAATCCTGGAATAGTTTGGGTTGGGAGGGACCTTAAAGCTCACCTTGTTCCACCCCTTGCCATGGGCAGGGACACCTTCCACTAGACCAGGTTGCTCCAAGCCCCATCCAAGCTGGCCTTGAAAGTTTGGAATTCCCATAGCTACTCCTGCCACTTCCTGAAGGACAGTGTCACGTGAATAGGGTGGGATGAACATTTCCTGGCCTTTGTATAAGGATTACCTGGATTTACTGTCTTTTTGAACCTTCAGGCACAGGTCCTGTAGCTCCCTCAGTACACAGAGACACTGGTTATTGTGGGGGGGTCTCTGATGAGCAATTCTTGTATCCTTTGAATATCAGGTATGTGGATCTTGGCAGAAAATTACCCATTTGAACTAAAGTGTAGGGTGATCTTCAGCTGCCAATACAACTTCAGGATGTAGAACGTAGAAATGCTTTGAAAATGTACTTTCATAGGTGTGTAGTGGGTTTAAAGTGTTGATTTGTGTCTCTCTTCCCCCTCTCACCCCTCATTTTTACCCAGAAGGAGAAGGGGAAAGCAATGGACTGGATGCAGCTGCTGAAGATGCACATTCCAGCTCTGGGAATGCAGAGGAACCCAAATCCCTGCCTGGCACAGCCCTCACAGAGGAGCAGCAGGAGCGGATGAAGAAGAACAGGCAGCTGGCCCTGGAGAGGAGGCAGGCGAGGCTGCAGGGGCTCAGCCAGGCCCAGCTCAGCCAGGCCCAGCTCAGCCAGGCCCAGCTCAGCCAGGCCCAGCTCAGCGGTGAGAACCTGAGTCAGCACTAACCCTCAGGGCAGGGCCTGAGCAGCTTCTGGGGAAAGGACGTGGCAGGGGCTGCTTTCCCAATAAGTGGCAAAATGTGCAGCTCTGGAATTTCAGCAGTTTTCCTGTAGTTCAGCTCCTCGCTGCTCTCCCTGGGTGCTGTGCTGAGCTGTGATAGCTTTGTCCTTGGTGCAGGGGAGCTCAGCTTGCTGGCTCTCTCTGAGTTGCCTTTCCTGCAGGCTGGAATTCTGGTGCTGGAAGCAGCAGGTAAACACAGCAAGTGTTTGCTCATGTTTTCCCTTTTCTCCTCCCCAGAGCTGCCCCCCAGTTCCTCAGGAGAGGAGCTGCACACCCCAGTCACTCAGGATCCCACTGACCTTACTGAAGACACTCCAGTTCCTCCAGCTGCTCTTACAGAAGGTGGGGATGGAGCATTGGAATGTGCCAGGGAAGAGCAGTAGCTGTTCCCACACCCTGAATGCCTTTTTGGCCCAAAGGCCCCACTGCTCTAAGTACTGTCCTTACACTGAGCTGTTGCTGGCTCACTGCACTCCATGAGCTCCAGGGAAGTCCTCACCATGGCACTGCTGGAGTGGGACACAGCTCTTCCCTGGAAGCTGCAGATGAGCAGCTCCACACAACCAGGAAACAGAACAAACTTCTCCAGCTGCACTTAAACCATCTTTTCCACCTCCCACAACGTTTTTAGGAAATATTAATGAGGTTTTTTACCTACTTTAATTTAGTTTATAATTTATGCCAAACTGAGTTACCTGGGGTGTTGTCAGGTGAATTTCTATTAAAGTTGTGTTGTTTGGGGTTTTTTACCAGCTCTGTTTGGGTCTGAACAGGGGGACTGGAATTTTTTAAGATGTTTATGCAGACCTGCATTTTTTTCTTACAAAATTAAAGTTATTAAATTTCCAAAGTCAAACCTGAAATTCTTGTATGAGGCTGTTCCAAGGCCAGGCCCTCCAAACTTCCCCATCCCTTGGGTCACACATCCCTCCCCAGACAGGTTCCTGCTCTCAGGGAAAGGCTTTGGCTTTGACCCTGACCCTCCCTCACCTGGTTCTGCCCTGTGCTCGAGGCTCTGCTTCATCCTCTTCTTACTGTCTGGTTTTTCCTTGCACAGCAGCTTTTCCCTTGTGTGGAATGAAGAGGAATCACCCCCTCCAACAACAGAAGTACTGAATGAAGCAGTAACCTCATGGCAATGGGTGTATTTTATGCTGATGTGCAGCTCTGGGATTTCACTGCACAGAATTCCCTGTTCCAGGTTAGTGTGAGGAGTTTGCCTTTTATATCCTTGTAGAAATGAGTTCAACTGATGGAACTAGAGTGGAATAAGGAAGTGTTTAGGTTTCAATGATTTATGGACAACGTGAGGAAAGGATTTTTTTGAATGATATTTAAAAGAATTCAGCACACTGCCTTTAGTCTGAAAGATGAGTTTTATCACGTATAAAATCTTTTGGTAACTCAATACACGTTCACAGTCAGATAAAAATAATTCTTACTTAAAATAGACATTTAGCTTCTTATTAAAAGGACTCTTGAATATTTAAATAAACTGCTTTGTACAACATCCCCCAAGCACTCGTGAGCAGGAGCAGCTGCTGGTGGGTCACAGCTCAGGTCTCACGTCCATTGACACGTCCAGCAGCGCCAGCTCCCGGATCTCCTCCAGCAGCTGGTACAGGCTGGGCCCCTTGGTCTGGCAGAATTCCCGGTATTCCTCCTCCAGCACTTCCCCCCTGCCTTTCTCCTGGGCACGCTGGGCTTCCTCTGCCCCCTGACTGACCGCCTTCACCACGTCCGACCTGGCCAGCTGGGCACTGCTCTGGGCAGCCTGGCAGGCTGCGCTGGGGTGAGGGGCATTCCGGAGGATTTCCAGCCTGATGGTGTCGGCGTGGCACCGGGAACTCTGCACGAGGATTCCCACCTGCAAAGCAATTCTTTTATTAACTTCTGCTGGTGCTACTTCCCTTTCCTGCCCCCAGCTGAAAGACTCACTGTGATGTGATCGAACAGGCTCAGTGTCACCGAGTCCCCGGTGGTTGGAGTGGAGGTGATTTTGCCCTGGGAGCGATGGAGGGATCCGGGCTTCCACTCACAGCTCCCGGCCCCTCCACACGAGATGACCAAGCCCTCCTTGTTCCTCATGTATGCAGCACCTTTGATCCCATACCTGCACAACAGGGAGCACACAGAACCTGTTCTGTTTTCACCCTCATCAGTTCTCCTAGTTCTGAAAGAACTGGCTGGGGTTATAGAAGAGCAACACGAAGGGCAGGCACGGCAGCCTGGGAATCCTGCAGGAACTCTGAGAGTGCTGCCAAAGAAACCCAGGGAGTACAGGAAAACAGTGCTGAGACAGTGACTGAACTGTTTTGAGGGCAGTGAAGCAAAAGTGAAATAGTGATCCATTATCTGAGGGTTGGGTGGAGCCTGGAATGGCTCAGTGAGGGTTGAAGAGCAGCTTTACAGGTTTTTCCAGACAGCACAGTGAGGACACAGTTCTCCATTAAAAATAAAGATACTTGTAACCAGCAGCATGTTTGCCCTGGGTTCTCTCTAAGGAAGCTTTTCCCGGCTGGGGAGGTTCTGGCTCTTCAGCCATGCAGCCAACCCTCTGGAATGCACAACACATCTAAGAAACTTTAAAATACAGATTTAAAAGCTCAGAAATTAAAGTGTAATGTTAGTTTCATGTAAAGAACTGCTTCCTGCTGGCATAAATCAGGGACTGAGCTGGTGTGGAAACACTCCTGGTCCCAAGGACCAGAGCTCCTCTGGTAACAGGTGGGTCTCATTGTCCAGCTCCCCCCAAGCCCCACAGGACTGACCTGGGCACGAAGACGAGGACGCCGTTGGTGCGGATGGAGTAAATGACCCCGTCGGCCACACAGCGCTCGTCTGTCTCGGGGCTCCTGTCCCTGAAGTACATGCACTGGAACAGCTCTGTGGACTGCTTCTGAGCTCGCTGGGCTGCCTGGGAACACCCCCCACAGAAAGAGAAGACAAAAAACATACATAAATACTTCAACAAGCGTGTTTGGCTTCGATTTCCACAGCTGCTTTTTCCCCATTCCTTACTCCCTTTCCCGTCCCTTAGAAAAATTCCATCTAAGAGGAAATCCTACATGTGGTACAGTGAAGTGTGAAGTCACTGTTACTACCACTCTCAGAAGAAAACTGATATTTAAAAAAGCCCCAAAGCATTCCAAATAAAACCAAAGGGATCCTGTGTCCTCACAGTGCCCCAAAGCCACAGTCAGGACCGGGATCCCATTCCCTAGGGCGGCACAGACATGGAGACTCCCCAAGGACCACCTTACCCTGTTCCTGTTATTGATGTGTCTGCACAGCTCCTCCAGGTCCTTGTTGCTGATGACATGGTCCTTCCCATCCCCTGCAGTTCCCCTCGGGGTCGCTGCCATCAGGAGCCTGTGCACGACGATGTCGGCGTACCTCCTGATGGGGGAGGTGAAGTGGGTGTACTTCTCCAGGGCCAGTCCTGCCAGGGAAAAGGGAGCAGAGATGAGCAATCCCAGCCATCCTCTGCCTCCCCACAGCCCAGAAACAACAGGAACAGCATAAAAACGACCAGATACCGTAATGGTGAAACTCCTCCTCGGGACAGGAGCCGGTGGAGAAGTAGAGGGCGTTGGACATGGCGTGGGTGGCCATGGAGCGCAGCAGCTTGTTCACAAGGGGGTCTGAGGGGTCGTTGGCTTTGTCCAGAGACTCGGCCAGTGCTTTGTTAGACCTGGAAAAAACTGTGAGTGCTGAAGGAAATGACACTGTCCCTGGTCATCAGGGCTTAGAGTTAACAGCAGCATATAAAACCACCGAGAAATGAACAGTTATTAATACAGAAATGGAAAGCAGGATGATATTGAAACTTTCACCTCAGTTTAACAACAGCTCTGCTCAAGGAAAATGTTTAGGAGAAGAAGAGTTTTAACCAACAGGCCTGTCTGCTGCAACCTGGAGAACCAGGGACTGGAGCAAAACCTGTGCACCACGAAAGAGTGAGCTGGTCCAAAACCTTTCTGTCCAGCACAAATGGGACAAGGTGACATCCAAGTCACAGAGGCTCTACTGATGCCCTTCACTCTCTGTGGTGTCCAGATGTGATTCGCCCCATGTGATGGATGAAGCTCATGGCCTTCTCATTACCTGGACCAAGTAATTCTGAATTACTCTGAGTCATTTAAAATGACTGCATTGCACAGAGTTCACCTGATTTAACCCACTACTCCCCTACACAGGACATGGTGCACACAAGGCTCTTGCAGTGCTTACCCACTGCACAGTGACTGAATAAATGCTTTTCTGGATATGTCTACAATGATTCAGGCACTGCCATCTGCAGCAGAGCAGTTTCTCCTGGTTGGAACATCATCAGACAGGTTATTAAAAATCTTCTTAGGAATTGCTCTGCAGTGTCTGTGAACACTGATACTCAGAGCTGGAATGGTTTGTGATGATAACATGGCCAAATAGTTAATTGCTTAACTCAGCTTAAAGAACTTAATGAATCAAAGCTACCGTGTGTCTATGGAGAAGCCTTTGGCACTGGCACATTCCCGGAGCTCCGTGAAGAATTCCTGCCGGGGGGGAGGGTGTTGCCGCAGCAAAGCTTGGTGGGGGAAATCTTCCCAAATCCTTTTTGCCACCCAGTGGTTGGCCAGGATCATACACTCTGCCACAGTCTCGTGCACCTCCAGCGGCTGCCGGGGGATGAGGTCGTGGATGTTCCGTTTCTCATCCAGCTGCACTCGGATCTCGATCCCTTCCAGCTCCAGCGCCCCGCTCCTGTCCCGCTTGGCTCTCACGTGCCGAGCTATATCCGTGAGTTTGGATATCGCCCACACCAGCTCAGACAACTTCTTCTGCCTCGTCCCTTCATCCAAGTGCTTCAGTTCTGGGATGTCCCCCGGGACACTGGGGTCTCCATCCAGCAATCCCTGGGCTGCCTCGTACTCCAGCTTGTAGGAGGAGCGGATGATGGTCCGGGTGTACTGCACCCGCAGCGCTTCGTAGGATTCCTTCTCCAGCTCCCACAGGACACTCACAGCGTACCTTGAACACAACACCACGGGCTCTGCAATGCTCTGCTTCACTTCAACCCTCATTTCAACCACAGGCAACTATTAGAAATATCCAAATTTAATTCTGTTCTGTTGGTTTACTGGAAGCACCTCCATGAAGCCAGTGCTCAGCAACACCACTAATTAATGCACTTGCCTTTCAGTCTCGTGGATCACAATCATTAATAAATCACAAGTATTAATAAAAGAGGACCAGCTACATCAGCAGTGTTTTCAACCCAGCTGAGAGAAACCCTAAGATATAAGATCACATCTCTTTTAAAGCAGTTGCACTGCAATAGTTATTTTTAATCATTTTTATTTTATTAATCAGACGTATCCACAATGAATATCTCTGCATATCCTCGTGCCAGCCACCAACTGACCCTGGAAATTGAAACAAAATGGAATAATGGCCTGTTTGAGGAACAGGACAATAGTGAAAAATGTGACCATTCACATGGATGCACTTCCTGGCAGCAACACACTGAGTAACACTCCCTAAAACTGGTCATGGAATTCGAGTTGGACATTCAACATCTGGTGTTGTCACACAGAAAAAAAGTTTACATGACAAATCATTCCTGGTGCTCTCTGGAAACAGGGATAACACAGGTAAGAAACCTTGCTTTTGCTTCACAATTCTTCTGTCAGCAGTTACTTTCATCCACGAAAACACTCAACAATGATGTAAGATAAATATTACAAGAGCTCTCTAGTGGGGAAATGTGTCAACAACAAATGATTTCAGGAATGCATTTTTCATGTTTAAAATAAAAATGCAACCTCAATCTTCTCTGTGATTTCATGTTATGGTTTGAATCTTGGATTACATCTGTGTTCAGCTGGATTTTGCTCAAACAAAATGCTTCAGCACACACAGAATAAAGTATTCCAAAGGATAATACTTTCAACTGCCTCTGGTAGAACTGAAAGGTATTTTTTAATGTGTGCTGTTCTTCCACTTGAGGATTTAGTAACAGTGCAAAAACATCCAACCACAGAGAATGGTAATAACAATTAAATAATAATTGAATTACTGGTGAAAATCTCCTTCCTCAGCAGGATTCCAAAGCCTTACCTGTCGACCCCGCTGAGGAGGGAGCACAGGTCAGCACTGAGCACAGAGGGCAGCATGTCATAGCGCCGGTCAGCCAAGTAGCACGTGGTGGCCCTGGGGAACAGAACACAGTCACTGCCCTTGGCCCCAGGATTCCTGGCTGTGCAGCTCCCCAGCAGTGTGGGCTGTGAGATTGCTGCAGCTCAACAGGACACACAGCCTCGTTTTAAGAGGTTATTCCTACAGAGCACACACAGGTGCAAGGCCAAAGTCAAGTGGTGTGTTTGTACAGTCCAACCCTGAGTTTGCCTGCCCTGGTGTTTCAGCTCCTTTAAGGCCAGAACTAGGGCTGGACAAAATCTGCTCAGTGAAGAAGAGGTGATTTAATGGCTCCATCAAACATCTCTGCTGCCTACATGGTTTACACCTCTTTGCATCTACAAAGAATACAGTTATGAAGTGATTCAGCAGTTTAACTTCAAAACAGTTCAAAAAAGAGAATGAAATATGGGCACATTAAAACACCAGACTGAGTGTTAAAACATAAGCCTGACAAATACCTCTGGCACTAAACTCATGTAAGACTTAATTCCATTTTGTGGGTGTTCTGTGCTCTGTGTGGAGATTCATCCCCCTTGGAATGCAAACATACTTGGATTGCAAAAATACTTCATGTCACAAATGTTAAAGCAGAATACACAGCAGAGCAGTGGTTAGGGAAAGATAAACCATAGCTTTGTGGAAAATGTATCCCCAATAAAAGCAGAATGCCATTAGTTATATATTAGTTCCAATCAGTTGCTCCCATGCTATAGAAGAAAGAGTATTTATTCCCTCCTTTCCTTCTCAAGTTCCCCTGAGGCAGCGTCACCAAGTCCCAGTTTCCTGACTGGCAGGGAATCCTTTACCTTGCTCTGGCCTCCACATCGGTGTAGGAGTTGGGAGGCACGAAGTGTGTCACGTCGGCGATGTGCACGCCCAGCTCCAGGCGGCCGCCGGGCAGAGCCCGCACCGACAGCGCGTCGTCCACGTCCTCGCAGCCCTTGGGGTCGATGCTGAAGATCAGGTGGGTGTCTCGCAGGTCAAGGCGCTTCTTCACCTCCTCTGGGCTCACCTTCCACGGATTCTTCGAAGAACTCGCGGGCATTTCACTCATCTGCACACAAAAACCTCGTTGGTGAACACAGATTTACGTGTTTTTTAACTGGGTTTTCAAGTTCTTCTTGCCTCGCGTTTTCCGAGTCAGTCCATTCCATTCACTTTATGGAAAATACGAAACAGAATTGGAAAGAATTCCATGTGTATCAATAACAATTGATATTACTGTGGCAGTGCAGGATCACAGTGACAACTGATATCATCACTGTGACACTGCAGCTCTGGCAAACATCACCACTGCATACTGGTTTTTTACATTCTTTTTCTTTCACTTAATTGTAGGCATAATCAAAATAGTTCTTTATGAAACCTGGGTTGAAGACAAAAGGATTTAAGACAAAGATTTCAGCAGGACCAGTCCCCTAGGATCAGTACCATATCTTGTAAGTTTATCTCAAATTAAGAGTTTGTAATCTTCTCCTCATAAAAAACAGATTATCTTAAAAACACTCTTGGCTTGAAAATTTGTATTATTTATAGAACCACTGATCCAAAAGATTCCAGACAAATAAACTATCCCTAGTTTTCAGCTTTCAAACACCTGTTGGCAATGAAGACATTCAGCTGTCAGAGGGTCCCTCTCTTTGAGAGACAAGAAATGAACATAAAAGAATGTGTTTGATCCCAAAGACACACCTGGATTTCTGAGAAAGGGGCAGCACAGATGCTGTTCTCCACCAGAATAGCTGCAATTTCCCCCTCAAGATCTCCAATTCTTCCCAGGACTCTCACAAAGTGCCCGTTTGGATACAGGGAAGTTGATTCCCAGGAATCGATTCGCACGACAACCCTGTAATCCTGCAGGGAGACACCTGTGTGAGAGCAGGCCACGGACAGCAACCCTGCAACAGGGCACACAGAGCTTCCAAAGGCATGGAAACTCCAAGAACTTCATGGAAAGGAAAAAGAAACCCTCAGTGACAAAGATACAAATACTGAGAATTACATTTCTGTCCTGACCAAAGGCCCACCTGGGTCATTATTTGGAGAATCTCTACCTTGAAGTGTTTGAAAAAAGCAAGCCCAAGATGTACACAGATATTGTTACACCACGAAAGACACAGCTGCAATTTAGTTCTTGGCTGTTGAAGAAGTACTAAATGTCACAAGTAAATCAGAGAATCCTGGAATGGGTTGGGTTGGAAGGGACTTTAAAGGTCACCTCGTTCCAACCCCCTGCCATGGACACCTTCCACTAGCCCAGGTTGCTCCAGTCCCCATCCAACGTGGCCTTGGACACTTGCAGGGATGGGGAGTCCACAGCCCACCAGAAAAAGCAGCTAGGAATGAACAAACCCATGATCCTTCCTTCTACAGCCATGGCAGGCTAATCATCTTAATTCTTTGTTAATTGGGTGAAAGCTCTCCTTACTACTTTCATCAAAGTCAGGTATAGTTGTGGAGCCAATGAAGCCACGAGGGCTGTCACAACTCACACCCTTTATATAACCTTTAATTTATCAGAAGAAAACCAAAACAAGTAGTGTATAAGTCCACCTGTCCTGTGGCCCAAATTCAGAACTCAAACAAGCTTTATTACCTGAAGCTGGAGCAGTTTTGACAGGGATTGAAAACATTCCTTCAAGGCAGAAATGGAACCACTCTGACTTCACTTTAATAGCTTTACCCATGTTTTTGCCAAGAGAAACATCATTAGAGCATAAAAGGCCCACACAATTTTGTAGGAACACAGACTAGAGAAGCACCTCTGTCCCATTACCTGTAGTGCTTCAGCTTGCTGGGTACTGATCCGGATTTTGGGAATTCGGTAATCCCAGGGTGTCACAAGGACTTTCTGAGCATTCCTGCCCTGGGACTGACTCTCTTCTTTAGAGGGAAAAGTGACCACATAGTCCCTCCAGTTCTTCTGAGTGATTCCAACAACTTTTCCTGTAAATAAGGAACGTTGGACATCCAAGAGTTAAACAGGAACATAAAGGAAATATGTGGGAGGTAGAGAAGAGTCCCTGCTTTGTCACATAATATGAACTAATGTGTCCCCAAATGTGTGCCACAATTGCCAACAGCATATGCTGTGCAGACAATACCAGTGTGTTACAAATTATTGTTGGCACAGCCAGATTTTAACCAGCCTTTATTTATGTGGAGACTATCTCATTGTATAGATTTCGACTGATCCAGTCCATAAATTATTCAGAGATTCCCACTGCTGCTGGAACTTGGCCAGTTCTAGCAAAAAATATGGAGAATTTTTAATAGGATAGAGCAAAACCAAACATCTTTTCCTTACAGAAAGAGAATTAACCTCTTAAAACTTTTAACTGTGACTTCACCAAACTTGTAGCTGCAAAGCAGTAATTTCAAGTAAGACTCCAAGTTCCCATGGCACACAGGCAGGTCAGACTGGGATACTTTTTCACCTAAACATTGGGGTTTTTCACTATTCATTAAAAGGATGCTGTGTCCTTACCTGTGGGCATGGGGTCACCTGTGGTGTCTGCAGGGGCTTTATCTTCTGTCTCATTTTCACAGAGGGCAGCAGTCCTTCCCTTCCATTCCTGCACAGGGAGCAACTCCACAACCACCACATCCCCATGGATTGCACGATTCCGAGCCTTAGTCCCATAAATCAGGATGTCACTTTGAAGCTCTGTATTTAAAATAAAAATTTCAAATCAGCATTCTGCTGAAATAACAGAAAATGACATTTGCAGTACGATTTTTTCCAAAAAAGGACTACTGGCAAGTAATTAATATTGCAAGGAAATGAAAACCTTTTCCACTATTTTTTTTTTAAGGAGATATTAAGCAATTCTGCAAGTGAACTCTTGGTGAAAAAGCAGCAGAGACTGAGATGAGCTCACTGTTCTTAGGCAGCAGCTTTAAAAACACACAACACTGTCAAATTGTGGAAGCCACTGCCACAGGATTCTGGGCAGGGTTCAGAACAAGCTTTTAAAAAATAATTAGTGTATTGAACAGTGGTTTGACTGCAGGGTCTGTCACAGGAACCTTTCACAGTTGTTACTGAGAGCTGGAACAGTGTATCTCTGCAAGGAAAATGGGCTGTGCCTTCAACAGTGTTTATCAGTAACAATAAGACAATACTGGATCAGTTTGATCCAAAGGGCATTTTTCCTGTTATTTATTGCAGTCAGATGAGTGGTCACCTGAAGTCAGAGCAAAGCACAGGGATAACAATTGGCATCAGTATTTAACTTTAGGGGGGTCTAGAGAAACCCCTGAGTAGGACAAAGGTGCTAAGAAAGGAAGGACATAAAGACTCTTGTGTTTGCTCACAAGGCCTCCTTTCCAGCTCATGAAAACCACCCAAGCAGTGCAGTATCTCAGCTTTCATCTTGTTTAATCACAGCTACATCCACATGGTTCCATGGCTTCCTGGGAAAAGCACAGTGCCAGAAAGGCCCCGAGTAAATGTTCCCAGTGTTCTCCCACCTGTGTCTTTGCTGCCACATCCCTGAAGTCGAACAAAAGCTTCCACTTGTGCTCGGTGCTTGTTGACATTCAGGGTGCCCTGAAAGAAAACAACAAACCCATCAAGAGAATGAAACAGTCACACCTCTAAAGAGCCAACTTTAAAGGACAACATTTTGGGGTTTACAATTATCTTTACATAAATCAGAAGGCTTTTGTTGAAACATGGGTTATTTTGAACACAACTGTTCTCTCTGTAGGGGGAGAATGCAGGATGCAGGATTTTAAGTACTCACTTTTGGAAAAGAATGGTAAATTCTTCTAAATGCTCAATATATCTCTAAGATGGTAAAGGTCATTTCATTCTAACCAAAGGTCATTTCATTCTAACCTGCCTGCTTTAACATGGAATCTGGTATTATTCCAACAAGAAAGAAAAACCTCAGTCTCTCTGTTCATATTTTATTCCTGCCTTGCTGCTGAAATTGCCAAGAAAGGAACAAATTACTGCTCCTACTTCTTTAAATTATTTCTGAGAAAGACCCTTGTCCACCAACAATCCATATGAAGGCACTGAACAGCTGTAAACCCATACATTAATTTCACTCTGTACAAATGAAGTAGGAACTGCTGCCCTTGTGCAGCATTATTTGTATTTAAAAATAAGATCCAGCTGATTCAAATCACACCTGGTTTCTCAACTTACAGCTACATCACATAACAACCTGAAGAAAAATCCACAGGAAATTTAAAACCCTCAGTAGCCAGTTCTCATTTTAACTTGTCCAAGACAAAAAAAGTCCACAAGAAATATTCCAAGAATCCTAATCCCTTCCACAGCAATATTTCTTTCTCTAATCAGTCTTATTCAGGCTGAAGGGACCAAGCACAGGACTGCACTGTTCTGTGTATGTTCTCTATATAACAGATTACCTGCAGGTACCTTCCAGATTTGATCCCAGCCTCCAATATTTCCAGAGGCAAGTGCTCAGGATATTCTTTTCCGTGGTTCTCTTGGCTTTCGCTCTCCCGTTCACGCCGAGCTTGAGTTATGGAGTCAAAGAGTTCATGGGCAGCCTTTAAGTCAGGCCAGAAGTTATCCAGGTAATTCTGGATGCACAAATATAGACAGACAGCAAGGTATTTAGAGGTCTGCGTTTGGAAAACCCATAATGGACAAGAAACACCACAGATTTATTCTGGATTCAGGTTAAATCACGGATAAATACGATCGAGGTAAATTGGTTTGCTCCTGTTTTTACTCAACATCCTTTCCCAGCTAAACACAAACATCCCATCCCCACATCCCACTGAATAAAACAGCTTCAGATCAACACCAAAATGAACAATTATCTTCTCAGGCATCCCTGTATCCTCAGCAGTGTGGGCTGATGGATATTTAGGGTACATCTGGCAGGGCTGCTGATGGATATTTAGGGTACAGCTGTTTATGGACTGCTGGCACTGAGGGAACTGATCACTGCTCATCAACACCAAATTCTTTAAAACCAAAGAAAACACTGAAAAGGGCTCCTAAGAAGTATGGCCTCTATTTTCAGAGCTGCTGTTTTTCTCTTCAGTTCTCTGGTTTGCTCCCTGCCATCATTTTTTCTGACGTTCCCATAAGTGACATCTTTGCTTTCTCTGAGCAATGAAGACATGAGTTACCATCACAGTTTCCTCCAGTGTAAACTCTGGGATGATTTGCAATATACTTTGATGTACTTGATGCAACATAAAGGAAACCTTTTATTTTCCTGGCAATGTTACCTTGAAGGAAATCACAAACACTCCCTCTGTTTCGTTCCCAAACTGCCTGATGGCATCTTCATCTTCTGTTACCATAACAACTGGCATCTGCCCCAGGCAGTGGTTGTAATACCAGGCTGCTGCATTGTAAATATTCCTAGAAAAGCAAAGTTTGAAATAACTTTTCTGGCACAGCTCATTTGCTACTTGCAAGACTTTTGCTGGCTTTGTATAAATGAGATTTTGGTTTAAGGCACAGACTTTTGAGAGATACACCCAAGCTACACAAACCTTTTACCTGCAAAAATGTTTATGTGTTTATAAGCCCCAGGAGAAGAGAGGAAAATAGGATGTTTCCTCCCCAGTTCATCCACTCGTGCCCTGGCTGCAACACAACATATTGTTCCACTGAGTGGAACTTTGTAAAAAGCAAGGGGAGCTGCCAAGGCTCCAGTGATGGGGTGTAACTTTGAAATGACCCAGCTTTTTTTTTAGCATTATTGCATTTAATTCAGTGTATTGTGTCTATTTTCCTAAGAAAACAATGTTGACACTCCCTTAATCATTAAAGCATGATCTAGACTTTCAGTGGCTGTGAACTGCTCCAAAGCCAAGCAGAGCAAGGGCATGAGCTCTCAGTGCCCAGTGCTCATATTCCTGAATACAAAGCCATGATCCTGCCCAGCGTGGCACTAGAGAGGTTAAACCAGACCTGGTCTGCCATTTCTCCATGGGTTCTCCCTTCTCTCTTGGCAAATAGCAGTGCTGGTGGAATTCATTGGCAAACACTGTACAGTCGTGACGGGGATCCTTCAACAGATTTCGTAACTTGTTGTACTGTCTGGAACACAAAAGACATAAATATACTTCTGTGCTTTCTTTTGATACTGCTGTTCTAACTCCAGGTGAAAATACAGCTGAAGAACTCAAGGCAAATTACTGTCATGCACAAAGAAAAGCATTCATCAAATCACACCATTGATGACAAAACCTAAACCACCACCTGCAAGCAAGCTTTTCTAACTTCCATTGGGAGTGCTTCTGATCTTAAACATATGATTTTAAACACTCTGATTTAATTTTCAACATGTTTAATTTTAAACATTCTGATTTAAACATATTTGTTTTCCAGTGAGCCCCACAAAACATCCTAAGTGTTCAGAACCTTATTTTGTCACTCTGGGACAAGGGCTATTCCTGCAAAAGCATTTGTGCTTCAGAAATACAGGAAGGCCTTGGGAGCAAATTTTACTCTAAAATGCCACGGGGATACACAGGTTAATGTCTGGTAAGTGCCACAGAATTGTAATAAATGCTCCCCAAAGACAAGTGCTCAGTCCTCAACAGAGCAAACCCAAACCTGTCCATAATCCAGTTGTGGCATCATTACTGCAAAGTCTCATTAATTCCTGTCACAAACTATTGGATTAATTAATAAAGTTACAGGTTTAATATCACTCCCATCAAGTGAAAACTATGCCAGGCATTGTTGCCCATGGATCACAAAGGACCTCAGTTCTTCCCCTTCTGTAAAATTATATTCAGACACTTGGAAGGCCTAAAAACAAACAACACGTTTTACAAAGTGACTATTTTTACTTCAACCTAAACAAAAAATAAGGTTTTATGGGATAAGTACCTGCGTCCTTTTTGATGCTGCACAGCCTGACAAGCTGTTTGCATGAAAATAATTCCCTTCAGCTCTGGAAACTCCAGAATCTCCAGGTACTCCTGCACAACTTTGCAGTCGGGGACAACGTAGTGTGTGACATCATCTGAGAGCAATTTGCCATCTGAAATATAATCCAGAGTTTAAAGGCTTAAACTGTCACTTCTAACATTGGTTCAGACATCAGGGAATTCGAGTTGTGTGTCCTCCAAGATGTACATCTCTCTTCTTCTGCTGAACAAAATTATGGCTACCACGGTACACTTCTGTGGTCAAGTCTCTAAATTTATGACAGAGCCCTTTCTGCATCCACTCACGCCAAAGTTTGGGGTAAATTCTATCCAAAGGAGTGAAAAAGAGGCAGTTTCATTATGAAAAGCCTGTAACTTAAAGAGTGCAGGTAACAGTCCTTTCTTCTCTGCTTCCATGTGAAAAAGGGACTACACATCTGGCAGAGAAAATCTTTTCATGGCATTTTCAAGGGGTGTAGAATCATGGGCAGTTCTGTTATGCTGCTCCCACAGCTCTCTCTGTTAACAACACCCATTTACAGCAGGCTTTTTTGATATATCTTTATATAAAAGAGCACAGGTAAGGGTACACGTGGAGAAAAGCAACGCTACTGCTAAGAGAAGATGTTCTTGAACCCAAACTCTTAACCATCAGTGCTAATTTTCTCTAAAGAGACTCCCTCCCTTAGGAATAAACCATCAAAATACCACAGATGACACCTTAAAATGCACCTGAAAATTAATGAGTTTAATTGGTTTTGGTATTTCAAAGATTACCCAATAAACTTTTAAATGGGGGGGGGATCTCCACTGTATTTTCTCTTGGTATCTATTTAACCCTCATGGTATTATAAACACTGAATTGCTGAGCTCACCAGAGAGCAGACAAATAATATATAATAAAACTATAGAGACCTTGACAAATCATGCTATTTTCATGCCTTTTTTAGAAGCTGACCCAGGACAATCTGTCAGTGAACTGTGATCACTGGAAGTGTGGATCCAGTCAGCACAATTGTAATGTGGCTTCATCTCCCACTGAAGGATTATAATGGATGATGGCAGAATGCATACAAGAAAGCTAATATTTATTAATAATTCAGAAGAGCATTAAAAGTGAAATGTCACTGGAAGATTTATGTAATCTGCCCACACTGAGCTATCCTTGCCTAACCTATACATCCAGAACAGAATAACTCCTGAGCAGGCACAGCTCACCCTTACAAGCACCTGCAGGTGTGATTAATTCAGGCAGTCCCTCACAGCACAGGAAATAAATTTGCTCAGCACACTGTGCAAAGTCAGGAGTGAAAACAAACGTTCCCCTCACCTCTGGGTTACCTTGAATAATTACAAAGGGACATATTCTGACAGTCACCTACAGCACAATTTACACTGAAGTGCAGAAGAGGGGAAGTTTGGCACGGCAGGAGAGGTAAGACTTTTTTTCTGGTATGTGTTTTTAACTTATCTTTAGGGAATTCAAAACCAAATGAAATATATTGGGCAGCAGTAACTATCACTAGGCCTGACATCCTATGTAATATACTGCAATAATATAAGTAATATATCTACCCTCAATTGCAACAGACACCTAAACCAAAAGTGACAACATCTATGTCGGTGACAGTTCCAAAGAATTAAAATTCTCAACCTCTTCTTTTAGGCAAGCAAATAATCTGGTCTATTGAAACAGGTTGGATGTTAATGTTTAATTGTGCTGTTTAACACCAACAAAAAACCAGACTGAAATATCAACCCAAGCCCAGGTGATGATCTATGATGCACATAAACAGCACCACAGTCTGTAAAAACAACAACAAATGCAGACATCAGAGCCTGGCAGCCTTCCCGTGTCTGAAAGGCCCTGATATAACACAGGCAATTACATTTAATTACTGAACAGAAAGAACTGCTGATGCAGAATTACAGTCGCTTCAAGATAATGGCTTGGCCCCATTGTTGTACTTAACAGGTATGTATGGAATTTAATGCATGCTATAAACCACCACCCTGCAGAAATTAATGCCTTTTTTAAGGATCTTTTAAAACACGGGGAGTGTAAAAATTGAACAATCCTTCAGCCCTTTATCACTGCCTGTAAACTACTCTCAGTTAAACCCTGTAACAACCAACTCCACGATTCCTCTCTCTCTTAACTCTTCGCTGATTTCCGAAGGATCTTGCTTTTAAGGGAAACTTTTGCTACGGCCGCGATTTGGGACTGTTTGGTTTTTCCAGGGTGGTTCAGCACCGTCTGAACCTCAGTCGGGGGATCACCCCGCTCTGGGATCGACTCCTGCCCTGGGATCGACCCCCTCCCTCAGGGATCACCCCCTGCCCAGGGACCACCCCCCGCTCAGGTATCACTCTCACTCTGGGATCACTCTCATTCTGGGATCACCTCAGCTCTGGGATCACCTCAGCTCTGGGATCACCCCCCCCCCTCAAGAATCACCCCCCACTCTGGGATCGCCCCCTCCCTCAGGTATCACCCCTCGCTCAGGGATCACCCCGCTCTGGAATCACCTCAGCCCGGGGATCGATCCTGCTCCGGGATCATCCCCGCTCAGGGCTCACCCTTTGTGCCCAGCTCTGCCCTCCTCCCCGGCTCCCCCCGCGGCCGCTCCCGGCCGTGCCCGCCCTCACTCCCGGTCCCCCCGCGCAGCCCCGGCCCGCGGCCGCCCCTCACTCACCGCGGGCGCGGCACAGGGCGCTGCGGCACAGCGCGGTCCGGCACGGCACGTCCGCCCGCAGGTAGTGCTCCCGCACCACCCGCACGGCGCGGCCCTGCTGACCCCGCAGCTGCAGCACCTTCTCCGTGCGGAGCATCGGGACCGGCGGGGAATGGAGGGGACCGGGGGGAGAACAACAGCGACCGGCGGGGACGGCAGGGGAACGGCAGGGAAACGACAGGGACCAACAGGGACCGACAGGGACCGGCGGCCCCGAGGCCGCGACTGCCGGGGCGCCTGCGCGGGGCGGGGCGCGGGGTCACCGCGCGGGGAACGGCCCCGCCGAGGGGCGGGCTGAGGAACCGGGGAGCTGTGAGGGAT
>NW_020884889.1:857156-857439 GCF_003945725.1 Corapipo altera
AGGGACAGCGGGGAACGAGCGGAGGGAACCGAGGGAGCTCTGAGGGATGGGAGGAACGAGCTGAGGGACAGGCGGGACGGGTGAAAACGAGCTGAGGAAACTGGGAGAGCTCTGAGGGACAGCGGGGAACGAGCTGAGGGAATCGGGAGAGCTCTGAGGGATAACCGGGAGTGAGCTGAGGGACAGGCGGGAACGAGCTGAGGGCACCGGGAGAGCCCTGAGGGGCACGGGGGAACGAGCTGAGGGAACTGGAACTTGAGCTGAGGGACAGGGAGGGAATGAG
>NW_020884889.1:857449-887410 GCF_003945725.1 Corapipo altera
GGGAACTGGAACTTGAGCTGAGGGACAGGGAGGGAATGAGCTGAGGGCACCGGGGCGGCTCTGAGGGGTCGGTACCAGGTGAGGGCTGAGGGGAAGCCCGGCCAGTGCAGGTGCTGAGCCCCAGGAGAGCCCCAGCTCGTGTGGGTGGGCGAGCAGAGAGGACCGAGACCCTTCCAGTGAGGGAAAACGGAGAGATTTTGGGGTGACAGTGGAGAAAATGGTGGAAAAGTAGTTGGGGTGTCCATGGGAGGCAAATGAGAAGAAACGGTTACACTCTGTTAGGCTGCGGTGGCAGGAGGATGGGGTGGTTGTGGTGAAGAAACATGTGGGGTTTTTCTGTATGCTTTTAGGTTTCGGACTTCAAGGACAGTGATGTGGAGGTATTGGAGGCACTGGAGGGTTGAAAAAGATGCAGGGAAGAACAAGAACAAATCGAGGACGCCTTGCTGTGCCTGAGCTCTAGACCTGCATAAGTCCATATGTGTGACCCTCCATGATTTTCCTGGCATCTTCCAGGAGAAATCCCAGGTCCATTCCTCAGTCCTGATTTTGTGGGATCACCTGCAGCACTCAGAGAGTTGAGGTGGGGATCGGGGCAAGGGGGTGTGAGAACTGCAACCCTAACGCCAACTGATTTTACAGTGGACACCAATATTGCCCCTCACATTTACAGCGGGGGGAAATAAAAGCTCTGACAGATTAAGTCTAATCCAAGATGAAACAGAAAAGCAGTGAAAGGTCATGAGTCCACTGGGTCTCTGGGTCTGAGTCACTGCTCTGTGAATAAGACTGCAATGCTGAAAATATGGCATTTTGGAGATGATTATTTTGACTATTAGAAAAGCATTCCTACTTTCCCACCGAATGCCTCCATCATAACCTCACTTGAACATAAATGTGTGAGCTGTGTAGTGTTTGTCCTTAGGAGGAAAAAAAACCTGGGAAAGAGCCAAGGCAGTATGTCACTGTATGTTCCTGTTTATTCCACTTCTTATTTTTCACATGTTTTATAAAATGTGTATCTGCAGTGACTAATACTTCCAAGTAACCAATTGGTGCCAGTAAATGGAAGCACCATCTGTAAGGAACTGATTTGCAGAAGCCAAGTTCTCAAACATCTGAGGAGGAGGAGGTGTTATAACTTAGTGAGAGACGACCAAAGTGTAGACTTGGGCTTGGTAGTCAGGATGATTTTAGATGTATTATGTAAGCAGGATGTGAGAGGAAAGGGGAAATGGAGACCAAATGATGGAGCTCTTGTTCAGTAGGAACAAAGATGAAGTAACCCGTGGTGAGAGAAAGGGTAAGAAAAACACAACATTTGGGAGAAAAGACATTTAACTGAGTTTGAAATGTAGAGGATGCTGAGTGCTGACACAGTGAGGAACACAGACCAGTGTGCTTACTCAGTGACATTCAATGACTGCAATAAAGTGAAGGTTAATTAAAGAAAAGTAGCTGAGATCACTGCTCTCATTTGTTCACTGTTTCACAGAGGAAAATGGAAGACCTTTGGGCCAAGTTCCTGCCTTGCTGGTACTGTCAAGTAGCTACTTATGTATTTCTAACATCCTACCCAGAACAGTTTTAACCTTCTCAGTTTCCACCTTCCTTCCTCTTTTGGAGAGCAAGTTCCTGTGATTGCAAAAGGCAAAGCTGGAGTCACTGAAGCCAAAGAGAACTCTTGACACTTTATATAACAACTGAGTTTGCCCCTGTGAGATCAGAGATGAACTTTCGTGCTCATCTGGTAACTGGCTTTATACAGGGCAAGAAGTTTGTGCAGGAACAGCCCAAACTAACAGGATAACAAGGGCAGTTCTAGGAGTTTTAAAATAAAAGTTTCAAAACTGTTTGAGTATCAGCATTAGAAGATCCTCTCAAATGTTGAAGCATGAAGGTGGAGTGCAGTGCACAAAGTGCTTTGTGAAGAAAAAAAATGGTAGAATGGCAAGAAATCGGTACAAATATTATTTTTATAGAGTATTTCTCACCTCATACAGTGCTCCTTGGATAACACCAGAGAGGGCTGTTATTTTAAAGAGAAGCTCTTATTTTAAATGAGCAAGAGAAGCCTTTAAAGTTCAGTTGTGCTTCCTAGAATGGGAAGTTTGAGCCTCTCAGGAGCAACCCCTGCTTGGAAAACCATGTCAGGAGGTGCAGTTCAGAGTTTCAGTGTGTTACCTTTGGATAGAAGTTGCTCCATATTTTGGCAAAGAACCTGGAGGTCATTGGAGAATCCCAGAGTTTGGCTCATGTTTGCCAAGCCTGATGCCCAACTCCTCTGGCAAATGCCACGAACAAGAGGCAGAGTGTTAGTCTGGGATCCACACAATCATGGAATCAACAAAAATCATATCTTTTTGTGTGTGAAAGAGGCCTTTTGATTTGTTTTTCCCTTCCCAGTATTTCATCACCGAGGGAGAGGATGCAAGATTTGATTATCTTACAGCAGGTTTTTGAAGTAGGTTCTTCCATTCTTAAAGCAATTGTGGAGCAATTGGCAGTTCAGCAGCATCTCCTTCCAGCTCACACTAAACTGGATAAATGCTGTCTTTCCTCTTGGAGATTCCTTCTCCTGGATTGCTGGCTCTGTAAAAGTGTTGTAAAAATAGTACCCACATCTAGAATGGTCTCGGGATTAATGTGTCACTCCTCGCACTCACAAAAATGAAAGATATCAAGTTATTTTAACAATATCTGTTTTCTGTAGCTCTGTGTCCACTGGCATTATGTTACCCCCCCTTCAATTATTTTTTCAGCACCCATATTAATTAGACTTCCTGTTACATTGCACTTCGATGATGATCTCGTTTATTCTTTAAAATTATTTATACAGCGTTACAGAGTACGTGCTAATGTTCTTTTTATTTCAGTGATTTTGCATTCGCGCGCTGCTGGGCTTTGGAATTTTCTCCCTGGATTTCAGTTCGGTTTTCGCGTTTGCAATACCAGGTACGACCACTGGGAGACGCTATTTAATCGAGTTTGGGTTGAAACGGGACCTTTTGCTTCCCTGCCCGCGTCTAACGGGCTGAAATTCCGCCTTTCGGCTTCCCTGAACAAACTGCTTGGAGTTGCTTGTAACGTAACTCGACAGTTTTCTCCACAAAATAAACTAGAAACTGATGCTGTGCTATGACAATCATAAAAACAAGGCTTGCAGAGCTCTTCAAGCATGTCAGGAATATGAAACTCCCCCATGTTTACAATTATTGGAAGCATAAAAGTAATTTATCACAATACCTGGCATTTACTGTGATATGCATTTGATTTTATTCCTATCACCCTTTTCCTCTGCGGATGCAGCTCAAAAGTTTACAGCACTGAAATCAAAGTTATGTGCTGTTTTGTTTCACTTAATTTTCCATTACTTTACTTAGTTTATGCCGGGATTTTCACTGTATTTAGTGCTGAGAGACCTCAAATATTATTTAAAGGGGAAAAAAGCCCTTCTAGTGCCATCATTAGACTGTCAAACCTTCTCGAGGAGCTTTAGGTTATTTGGAGCTGGTGGATCCCAGGATTCCTGCTTTCATAAAATTGTGTTTATATTTGTTCTGCTGGAAGTTATGAAAACAATTTGGATCAAAGGCCAAGGGCACCATATCAATCTTTCTGTCATCAAAATGCCTTTGATTTGGTCAGAGCCTTTACACTGGTGCTCAGAAGTGCCTTGGCCTCCAGGTTCAAAGGACAATGGTGGTTAGAGCTTTTCCAGCCCCTTCCAAATTGGGATTGCTCCCTGTGGTATATCCAGCTCAGCTTTGGGGTCAGTGCTGCACAGTGTCACACTCTGAGCTTTATTTATTTACATACCCCAGTAAATAGAAAACAGAGCTGCCAGGGTGACTTTTTGTTAGTCACAGAAACAAGGAGGAGTTTCTGGGAGAAGCTGATTAATTCCCTCTTAGGCTTCTATCACTAGAAACTAAATGGGGTTGACTCGTGGGGACTCTGCTGTTGTGATTTGCTCCACAAATGAGATATAGAAGGGTTTTCCTTGAGAGCTCAGTGATGTATATTGAAGCTAAAGCAAAATACATCTCACTGCATTTCGGGGCTGCACCTGTGCATCTTAGGGCTTTAAATTTTACTCACCAAAAGCCCTTTGAGTAAAGATTTTATACCTGTAACTGCTCTATCCTCTGGCAAATCATGTTGCCTGGCAGGGCTGAATAAATAACAGGTTACTCTTTTTCTAAAAAAAAAAAAATCTACGAGGGAAAAAAGGCAAGATTTCAAGATACTTTCTTTTGTCATAATTATTGTCAAGAACTAAGTGTCAGCCAGCAAATAATTCAGGAACATCTAATTGTACATCATAATGCTTTAACCTCTGCTGCCCAGTTCTGTTTGTAATGATATTATTTGGGTTTCATTGCTGTGGATGTGAAAACTGACCAGCAGTGAATATTTTTAATTTAGTGGAGAAGTCATAAAATGACACACATATGCTGCTAACCACCGTGCAATGGGAGGGTTTCATTTGGCAAATGTTCAAGCTTAAAATGTGTTTTTCATGATTATCCCCCTTATTAAAGCTCATTTGCTATTCATGGAAAGTGAGCACAAAAGGGATGTGAACAGTCAAAGAAACCCATTTAAAAATTCAAATGAATATCCAAGGGAAATGGGGTGGAGTGTTTGCCCAGCTCTGCTGGGACACTCTGCTGCTGAACCTCTTCTCAGTGGGTGCCTTTGTCGTTGTCCTTAAGGCTTCCCTGACAAATCCTGGGTGGTTTTGTTACAGCCTCATGTTGCAGTCATTATGCAGAATTAGTTCTTGGTATGGTTGAGGAGGTTTGTTGGAGTGAGGACAGTGAGAGGGTGTTCAGTTAAAAACTGATTTGTTGTGAGACTGAGCTTAAATGGGGTGGGCTGAAAGCAACTCAGGTCTGTGGCCCTTGCTGAGACATCCAACATCCAACAGCCTTGCTCATCCCAGCCTCAGGGCTCCAGCTGTCCCTCTGTGTGTAGGATAAATGCCTGGGGATGGGAAGAGTCTGGATCATCATCTGTGTTTATTTTCCACACAGGCTGAGCTCGTGCAAGCTGAGCTACACCTTCAATCTTCTGTGGCTTCCATGGGAGCAGGGTGTGCATTGAGGGCTCTTTTCCCTCCACTCCTTTCATCCACGAGGTCTAATGGAAGGGTCAGGTGTCAACAACTGTCCTGTGAGCACCAAGCCATTGATCCAACTGCCAAAGTGCTCCTTGTTACCACCTCACAAAATGGTCCAGCATCTCCTCTGGTCACCTTTGGGTCACGGGGAGCAGTGGGATGGGGCAATAACTGTGTCCATCCAGATTCCATGGCTGGATGGACCCCAGTGTTGTGCTCCCTGTGTCACCCACACCCTCCATGTGTTGGGTCTTGGAGCAGGTGAGGGCAGGAGGGACCTCAGGAGCTTTCCAGACCCTCCTTGTTGAGCAGCTTCACTAGGACCACATCCACCTGGGTTTGGAATATTTTCAAGGATGGAGACTCCACAACCTCTCTTGGAAACATCAGTTTTTTCTTACTTTTAGGTAGAATTTCCTTGTTTTTCAGCTTCTGCCTATTGCTTTTCCTCCTGGAAGAAGAGTCTGGGTCTGTTTTCTTCCCTCCCTCTGGTGGGACCATACACACACTGATAACATTTCTGTGCCATAATCCCCTGTGGTGCTGAAGAGTTCACATTCTGTGAGCAACCACATAGTTTCTAGGGGTAGATAACTGAAAAATTGTTGCATCATTCAGCCTGAGGTTTTGGAGATGCATTTCCTCACACAAGCTGAGGTCAAAGGCTGGTGCTTTTCAGGAAGGTCTTACTTCTTTAGCCAAATTTATAACTGCTGCAATTAAAGAAGATCAAATTATTTGCCTGAGGTCACGTGGCAACTGAGTGGCCCAGCCAGGACTTGAGCCAAAGATCCATTCCCCTGGTTCATCACCCTTGACTGTCAGTAGCAGATTTAATTCTGGTTTATGAAGATATTAGGAAGGTTTTATATGTTTTATAAGTTTCTGAAAGAGACTGAGCTGCCGTTATAATGAGGAAATAATCTAATGGGCTAATAAAACTTCAGAAAAAACAAGGTACAAAAAATACTGTCCGAGGAAGAAATGAAACCTTGGACCAGTAGTTTGGGCTGCACAATCAGGCTGCCTGTCACCTCTGGCTGTCCCCATGACCTCCAAAGGGCAAATCCAGCATGGATTGAGAGGTTGGCTTTGCAGGGCACGGGGAAGAAAGTGGCTGCTGCTGTGCATGGTCCAAAGAGAGTCCTTTGGGGTCAAGAGGCTGCTCGAGGTTGCCTAAGGCATTATTACTGTAGATCAGGGATAAGACAGTGTTCCAACACTTCCTGTGGAGAAAACTCTTGTGTTTAGTCCTAGAAATGAAGCTCCTTCATGTGGCAGCTGATAAGATGTGGAACTTTCTGGGGACACGAAGGACATGAGAATGCCAATCAACTACCAAAATGCTCATTTAATCTTGTGAGATTGCTGCCTATCTTTTATATTGATGCTTATTTTAGATATTTTCCCACTCTTTCTCTAGTCCCAGTCTCACATTCCAGTGAGCAGAGTGGAGGGAGTGCAGAGCCCCAGTGTGAGCAGGGGCTGGATGAGCCAGTGCAGCTGCAGGGGGGAGAAAGTTCTGCTGGTGCCAAGTGAAGGGCGAAGAGCAGCCCCAGATCTGTGGCAGAACAGTTCTGCATTTGCAGTCAGGTGCCAGGAAAACTCTCACAGACACAGCCCAGAAGCAGAGGAAAAGCTGGAGAGACAGTCCCTGATTATTACAGTCTAATATTTTTGCTTAAAATTGAGTTCAGCATGTTATTTTCCATCTTATCTCACCACCTTTTTTTTTTTTCCCTTCTAGTATGTCCCATCCCTTCAGCTTCATTCTTGGAATTTAATATCTCCCGTTGATGATTTCTTTTCCTTATCTTCCCTTGATCCATTTCTGCTTCTCTTTCAGATTCTGTCCCCTTGAGTCTCCAACTAATGTCTCCCCATATGTCAGATTAAAAGAAAAAAGAATTTACAAGATGCTGGGCTATGAAAGGAAGTAGAGAATGTTTATGTGGTTGCAGCAGACTGACCATTAAAGTGACTTTATTTCTACATCATTTCATATGCTGGCCTTGACAGTTTCATTTCCAATACTATTTATACTCACAAAAGTCCAGAACAGCATTTCCATTATTTCCTTATATGATTTTTTTTTTTTTGCCTATATTTTATCAAGTTATCTTCTTCTATTCAGGCCTGATTTCAGACAGTAGGAATACAAAGTGGAAAAATCCTTTCTTAAAGAGACTGTAGCTTTTTTTATCTATTAAAGCATCTTCCTGTGTCCCAACACATTTTTATCTCTGTCTTCTTTTCAGCTTCTCCTGTTGATTTGATCCAAGGGACTGACATGCAGGGGAGACTCAGATGAAAGTTGCACCTGAGGAGTGTTTGTGCTCACAGCTGAGGAACCTTCCCAAAGCTGCCTTCCTCATTATCCACCAAAGTCCTCCTGCTGTCCCAGATACTAATTCCAGAGGGTGGAATTAATCCTTTCATATGGCAAAGGCCAACTGTAAACTGTTGCTTCACACTGAAAACACAGAGGGAGAAGGTATTTCACTAAACCATCACCAGTGCATCACAACAGGTAGGATGGATAAAAATTATCAATTTTATTTTCTTGCTTTTCTAAATATAATGTGGTCCAGGACTTTACATATGTGATGTTCCATTTTTGCTTCCTTGCAAGAAAATAAACCAACCAAGCCACAATGTGCAGTTTTGAAAAGGAAACTCTGACTAGCATTAAATATCCTTGAAGAACATGTATTAAATTCTGTACATTTATTGTCCTGAATTCTGGCACAACTTGCATAAAGAGGTTGTGGATTACCCTTCACTGACAATTTGTGAGAACAAGTTAAATGAACACGTTGGGAGGTGTCGAGGTGTGACTTGCTCCTTGCTGCAGGAATAAAATCAGTGATTCCCAGGCTTTTTAGTCTGGGAAACCATTGCCAGCCCTCAGGACTTCTGCCACCAGACCCCCTCAGTGCCAGTGGTTGTTGCAAACATCATAAAGACAACGCTCGCTGTGATCTCAGAGATTAATTTGGGAACCCACGGCTTTGCTTCCCCCCAGCTCTGCACTCCCACGGCTCTGGGCTGTTGCTCTGATTCCAGGGCAATGGTGGGGAAAGTTTGTGATGGAATGTGATCAGAGGAACAGTCTGAGCTCCAGCCCTGGCTCCAATCCCTTTTCCTTGCTGGGAGACTCTGCTCTCCCAGGAGGGGCAGCAGGTTGGTTGCTTCCCGTGGAGCCCCTTGGCAGGGTGACAGCCCCTGCCTGCCAAACATGTGCCTTTCTTTGATGTGCTGCTTGGGGGGAAAAACTGCCAGTGGACAAAAGAGGCCTTTTTGTAAGGAGCTGGGTGAAGATGGGTTCTCTCCTTAAACCCCAGTGCCAGTCCCACCTACTGCAGATGTGCACAAACAGAACACAGCCACACTCAGTTCGGGTCCCTGCCTTCCCCTGGCAGGGCAGGAGCAGCAGAGGGGAACTGCTGGTCTTGGTGTAACATGAAAAGTCACCAGGATCAGGTAGATTTGGCAGCTCTAGTTATGGACTTTAAAGCTGGTGCCAATTATAAGTGCAGGATGGAATGGATTGTAGGAGAGATGAGGAGCTCCCTGAACTGATTTAAGATGAGTGAAGGTGCTGTGAAAAGGACACATGCAAGGCCCAGGGGAGTCAGAGCAAAGAATCTTGTTAATGTTTATGGGCTTTTGATCAAGTCCTTAAGACAGACTCAAGATTTAAGATGTTCTGACTTTGAAACAAAGGCTGTGGTGCAATTACACAATTGCTATTGTCCTCCTTTAAACTGGTGTGTGTTATTCATCATACTGATCAGAACATGCTTTACCTCACTGCACTATTTCTGGTTTCATCACTGTGATAAACTTAGGAACCTTTTGCAGCCTGTGAAGTTTGTACACTTCCTTCAGATCCTTCAGTTGGCTTGTGAAAGTGCTTTTTAAGTTTTAAAGGACGAAATTTATGTTTGTTTTCACCAATTAGGGATTCCCGAGGGGTAAATCTAAACCTATAGCAACGATTGTGATAAACTCAGTGACCCTTTTCAGCCTCTGAAGCTTCATTTAGCTCATAAAATTGCCTTTTAAGTTTTAAAGGACAAAATTTATGAGGTTTTTTTTAATTTTTATTTCACCAGTTAGAGATTGTTAGGGCCTAGTGGTACTCTGAAAATACAGCTTCTATTGCAGCTTCATCTTTGCCTCTTTCAGAGCTTTCCAGCCTCTCCCTTTGTGTGGAATGTGCCTGTTGCTGCCACCTCCCTGTAACAGAGGGCTACCTGTTTGGTATCCTCAGGATTTGCAGGTTTTAATTAGAATGGATTTATGTTGATTAGAGTTGATGGGATTGAAATGCCATGGAGTTATTAATTTCCTAGTTTTAATTTTGCTACTTAGTCACACGTTACCAAAAATATCTCAGAAATGTGGGTTTTTTCCCTCGTAAAGTGGCAAACTAAAGAAACAAATGCACTGCAGCATTCCCTCAGCTTGGGGATCAGCTCCTGATAGATCCTGACTTATCATTCTGTGAGTGCCTATGGATGGATAAAAATGAAAAGAAATACTTGCAGCCAAGATTTCTTAGATTTTGTTTGAAAACAGAAGGAAAACTTGTAGGATTTTCTGTTATCATTTGCTTGATTTCTTGTTACGGTTTGAATGGCAACGACCATAATTCCTCAACATTCCAAAATTTGAAAGTGTCCATTATAATTTTAACCTCTGTAGCATATGGAGGACAGACCAAGATTCTGGGCAGCAATTAATATTAGGAGTTAATATTTCCATTTTAGCAGGTGGGAAAGTGAGGCATAAAATAACCTGTCCAAGGGTCATGACAGTCAATCCAAAGGTGCATCTTCAGCTCTCACTGGAACAGGGTGAGGTCTTATGCAGGTGGACTGGCTCTGTGGGCTGTTCATCTCTGCAGGGATGAATAAAAGCAACAACAGAATTCCCAGAGCAGATAAAAATTCCAATGATCCTCTTTCCAGATGTCTCCCCTGAGCCCACTGGGGAGCACTGAGCACAAGGGCAGCTGGGAGTCAGGACCTGGGGTTTTACAGAAGAGGGGGTCACTTCAGAGAATGTTTGTATTCAGTGCTGGCAATCAACTAGTTCCTACAACTTCAGGGTAAAAATTCCTGCAGCAATCCATCCTGAAGATAAATTCACAGCTTCTCTCAGTGTGTCTCTTCTCTCTGTAATCAAACCCATTCCTCACTGAGGGCAAGAGCAGTAAACTCCAAATTTCTTTTGATGAAAGCACAGCTGAGCATTCCACAGTGTGTCCAAATAATGCCAATTGCTGCAACAGTACATTTCCTACAGACTTAAGTCCTCTCCTTAATATTCTGTGGATCTGGAGACAGCTGGCTGAAGACAACAAGTTAAGCTTGATGATAAATTTGCTCCAGCATATTTAGAAGCCCCTGTAAATAATGTCTAAATGAATATATCCCATGCTTGTTTCACAATGCCGAGCACACGAACTTCTGTCTGCTTCAGTCCTTATTTTAACTCTGTTTCTGGTTTGCCAACACTTGGAATTCTGGTCCAGGGGGAATTTCCTAAGGGAAAGCAGGCTCTGGAAGGCTCTCCTGAGGGAGAACAGCCTCTCTGGGAAGGAGCAGAACTTTGGGGAACCTCAGTTTATTGGGGAAGGCAGAGGGAGTGAATCAACATTCTTCTGGGGCTGCTGCTTCTCTGCCCCCTTGTTTTTGGTCTGTACTTGCTCTTGGCAGTTCCAGCCTTTGGGTTTGGGTGAAAGAGAAACTCAAAGAGAGATTGGTAATAATCAAACAAGGAGCTCAACCACAAATACAGCTGATAATGTTCCACCTGTAAATGCCTGTTTGCTGGTGTAAGGTTGGGAATTGGTCAAATTCCTCCCATAGCCTGGATTCTACCTCAGGCAGGACTAGGAGGGATGTCCTGGAGACAAGCAGGAGCCTGGTGGGTAAATTGTCTCTTAGCTCTCAAGACCAGAAGGGGAAGCAGTTTCTTGCTTCAGTTGCAGTGTGGGTTTTCTTGACAGGAAAAAAAATCCAGTCTTTGCAGCTTTCCAAATAAGAGTTTTCACAAGAAAGCCAAGGCTGCTGTTGACCTGTGTGACATTGCTGTTAATTATGCATTAGAAAAGCTGCTGTTGGTAGGTTTTTTCCATGGTGAGGGGTCTCTTCCCTTCTCAGTTCATATGTATAACTCTCACTAACATTAATAAGAATTTAGGTGCTCTAGAGGTTAGTCAACAACTCTGCCATAGAATAAAGTGAAATATGAGTGCAGGAGTTGCCTTTAAATGAGAGTAAATTCTTGCAATCATTATTTGGAGGGATTTGGGATAGATCAGGGAATTCAAACAAAACCTGTGCAGAACTGGCTCTAGTTCAGGCTGTATTTTCTATCCTGCCTCCAACTAATATGTTTGTATTGGGTTTGGACACTTTGTCTGGGAGAAGGGAGTGATGCATAAATGAGGCCAAGGCTATTATTCAGTGTTATTAATGATGTTGTCTACTCTTAGTTTCTCAAAAACCAGAAAACTAATAAATTTTACATATTGGAAAAAAAATCACAGATAAATCAAACAAACATATAAATTCTTTAAAGTATTTAATATGTGTTAAGAGGACACAATGATGAATTCAATATTGAAAACCAATATCAAGTTTACAATTATGGCCCATTTATCATCACTGATTGCACAGACAGTGTATTATTGCAGGGAACAGAATGATGCATAAACTAAAACCCTGATTGGTTTTCTAAAAAAAAACCCCACAAGTTAAAATTCATGTTATGTCTGAAAAGCTTTGTTTTCCTTTTTCAAGCATTATGTTCAATAATAATTGCTCATTCAGACACAAATGATGCATATTTAATTTCTTGAGCTTTAATATTAACAGAATAATAATTTCAGAGTGTGGATAACTGATGCTGTTACAAACAGTACCATGATTCAGTTTGCTGATGTTTTCTGAGGCCCAACTGCCCCTTTGAGCAAAAAGAACCCATGGGAAGTGAAGAAGTGGACAGGATCTAGTTTTGAATTGGACATGTAGAAGCAAGGAGAGGAAAGCAGGAAAATACTCCTGAAAGGGGAATGGGCTTTGAAGAGAAAACATGTCCAAGTGGCTGGGTTTCCCTCAGGGTAAAACTGTGCCTCCCCAGAAGTCAAAGCTCCCAGTGACTCCAGTGCTGTCCCAGTGACTCCAGTGCTGTCCCAGTGACCCCAGCTCCATTGTCTGCACTGAAGGACATCCCTGCTCACCTTTCTGAAAGGCTGCACTTCCTTTAACTCCTGTCAGCCCAGCTGAGAGGGAGAGGGAAATGAATTCTCCTCTGGCTCACACTTTATCAGCAGAATTATTAAGCAGTTTTCTGTGCAGAGTCACTCTTGTAATACACTCTTGTTTGCTTTTTTCTTTTTTTTTTTGCCTTTTTTCCCCCCCCAATCCTTTTCTCATTTCCATGTTGGTGCTCAGGCTTCCTGGGGATAACCAGTTATCATTTCACCAAGCTGAGGCTGTGCACTCACATAACTGAGAGTTATTTTGTCCTTTGGAATTTCCACAACTCATTCTGATTTATGAAAGGTTCTTTCTAAGCTTAAAGATTCAGCTGGAGTTTACAGAGTTATAACTCTAGGCTACACTCATTGAGTCAACAAAAATAAGAAAAAAAACAGCCAAAGTGTCTTTTTATATCTTTATTTGTAAACTGCCCATTTTAAAAACAGAAGCACTGGACTAGAACCAGTTTGCTGCAATCTAGTGCTGTTTGTACTGAATGTCTTCTTAGAAGGGGGTTGCATTTAAATGGAGACCAGTAATAAATGAATATTCTAGTAGTCACCCTCAAATGTAGAACACATCCACAGCCAGATTCATTGGCATTTGCTACCCTCTGCTGCCCTGCAAGTAGACAACCACATTGGAGAGAATTCCAGAACTTTCCAAGTGAATTAAATGAGCTGGATGGGATTTTACAGGAGAGAGAAGAGCAGGGCTGAATGCTTTGTGTCAAATATCTGCAAACACCTATAGAACAGTGCAATATCTTGGTTGTCATTGGTGCCCAGGGCACTCATAGTTTGACAGACCACTTCTTTGGAAAGTTTTAAAGAGAACTCTGAAAGGGAAAGAAAAAAAAGGAATTGAAATTATAGCAGCAGGCTGGCCTAATTAATTTTAAACATTTTGTGCATTTCAGGGAGCATCTTACTGTTTAAAAACTAAAATCAGGGATGCTAAGTAGTTCCCCAATTGGAAACTGGTGACAAAACTGAGTTATAAACAGTGCCATCAGGACAGAGCAACTGGTGGGTTTAATATTCTTATACAAACAACAAAACCTAATTATCTTTATTTATTCAGTAAATCGAGTTCAAATTTGATCTATTAAATTGTATTAAATATTGAAAATAATTTAATAAATAAACACGATTGCTAATTTATTATTGATGCTCATCATTGGGATGTTTGTTAAAAATAATTAAAAACAAGTTGGGGAAGAGGGGGCTGGATTCACTTCAGGCACCAGAACTGCTGCAGAACCTGCTTAGTTTGCCACAGTCATAGGTAATGAAGAAAAATAGCTCGTGGAGCTGGTGAGGGGGCAGAGCTGGGCTTGGAAAAGGAGGTGGGAAAGCAGGAATCACTCCAGCACACACGGACTCCTCACTGGTGCAACGTCCTGGGGAGGCTGCAAACCAGGCCAGCCCAGCAAGGGGCACGTTGGGAACCCAGAGGCACCAACCCAGTGTGGGAGTGGAGGAGTTTTTTGGGAAGCTGGGACATTGCAGGGAGTCCCCTGTGGAAGCTTTGTACCAGTGCTGGCCCGAACTGTCTCCATCCTGAAACGCTGCCACCACCTGCAGTCATGTCCTGGCAGGGCACCAAGAGACACACGGACAAAGGATTTTGGCAGCTTCACATGGCCATAAAATATTGTACAGTGTGGGGATTCATCGTGTGCCTACGGGGACAAAAAAAGTTCTGTGAACCATTTTGGTGTGTTACCAAAAAGGGGCTTGGTCTTATGTTTCTTACATATATTCCTGAGACGATAAAAAGGCAGGAACCCAGCCAACATTATTATTCCAATTAGAAAATAATCACTAATAGTACATAGCACAAGTAGAGCATTTCATCTTGAACAGCCTGTGCAAGCTTAAGGTTCCTGGCTAAGAGCTGAGTGCAGCTGTTCAGATCACCTGTCATGAGCCTTTTGCTCTAATGATTTAAATCATTACACGTTTGTAACTTCTGGTACATCTTTCAGGAAGAAAATGACACCCACGGGGTGCGATTCCTTCCCCGGCTGATGCCGCTCTGAGCATCCCGAGCCAGCCGAAGGCAGCAGCGGTGCAGTCGCCGTGACAGTGCGAGGGCAGAAGCTCTGGACGGCAGAGGATGCTAGAGAAGAGGTAAATTCTCCACCGCGCTTCTCCCTGGCAGCATCCCCTCATTCATCGATACCTCGTAAGCAGCTTCTCCCCATCCCGGGGCTGGTTTTAGGCACCGAGAGCTGCGTGTGCTCCCCTGGGTGTGCAAACCGAGGCACCCTGGAACGGCTCCAGAAGTTTGCGCGATCTCCCGCTGGAATCTGAGAGGTCTCTGCTCTGGAGATCCCGGTTTTCCAGCCGCAGGAGGCAGGGAATCGTGCTTTCCCCCCCCCATCTCCTACCTCTGCTGAGCCGCCAAGTGTTTCTCCCTCAGCTATAGTTTGCTTCCTCATCCCCCCGTGCGCTGCTCGGGATGCCGGGGTGGCGGTCTCATTCTTTGTCCTTCTGGTCTATTTAAGGCATTTTAATGGAATCGGGCGGAGAAAAAACCCAACACACACACACAACACCCGAGGCATCAGGACTAGACCCGACCCCCCCCCCCCCCCTTTCCCTCAAACAAACAACAAATGGTTAAATAAATAACGAGATGCCAAACCGACCATCACCAAAACGAATAAGCCAAAAATCAGCGTCAGCGCCGCAGCAAACGGCAAAGTTTCTGCGCTCTGAAGCTGGAACCGCGCGGCAAAGCAGGAATCCGGGGGAGGGAGCGGAGCCTGCGGGAGAAGGGATGCACTGGTGTGTTCCCAAACCCGCATCCCGGAGCGCCAGCCCGAACAGCGCCGCTATGAGAAGAACAGAGAAGAGAACGGCCCCGAGCCCCCACCCCCGTCTCCTCCCTCCCTCCCTCCTCCTTCCCCCTCCCCCGGGTCCTGCGGGGAGGCGGGTTTAAGGTGGGTCTTGTGGCCGCGGTAACTTTCCTAACAGAGCCAAAGAGACGCCCGGAGTCCCCCGCAGCAGCATCGCCCGCCCGTGCTGGGCAGCGGCCCCGGCTCGGCCGTGGCTGCCCGGGCCGCCTCCTCCCGCAGCCCCGCGGCCCCGGCCCCGCATCCCGAGGTAGGTGCGAGTCGGGACAGGTCCTGGGCGCTGCCGGGGACGCGGCACCGGAGCCCCCGTGGCCGCAGCTGCGCCCCCCACCCCCCCATTTGTTCCTGGGGTTGATGCTGCGGGGCAAGGAGCCCCCCCTGCATCCTCCGGCTGCCAGGGGAGAAGCCCCCTTGCCCTCCTCCTCCTGGAACTGCCCGGCATCCAAGGGGAGCCGGCGGGAGGCAGTCTCTTCCCAGCCACCCGTTCCTGCCCCTTCCCTCGATCTTTGGGTGCTCGCGGGTGATTTTGGGAGTGCTGAGCCGGGAGATGTGTGCGTGGGTGAGACCGCACGGTTTGATTAGGACTCTCCCCTGTCAGCCGCTTCCTCCCCCCCGCGCGTGGTTTACCGGGGTGTTGTATCGGCACGAACTTTCTTGTGGTTGCAGCAGCCGGATTCGGTCCCCGCGTGTCCCTGCGTGTCCCCGTCCTCGGGCTGCTGGCGCTGCGCGGGCGAGCGGGCTCGGGCTGGCGCCGGCTGCTGGGATCGGAGCGGCTTTCCTGGTCTGGGCTTAACTGGGCTCCTGCCGAGAGGGTGTTTGGGGTAGGGAGATGCACGAGGAGAAGTTGTAGGATGCGGCGTGTAAGCGACACCTCCGTTCCTTGAGGCTGGGGAGTGGGTGGAATCTCACTCTGGCTGGTGCTACTCGCTGCTGCCAAACATTCCCTTCTTTTGCTTAGGCAGGACTCTGGCCACGCTGCCAGATGGCTCCTAACAAAGAGAAGTTTAGGAGCGTCAGGGTATCAGCTCCCAAAATCACCGCTCAGCTGAGATCCGCAGGTGACAGCACGCGGTCTGATGCCTGTGCTCGTGCGATGCCTGTTATTCAGCTGCAAGCACAGGGCATCTGACTGGCCCGGGAGGTGGGCAGGGGATCAATAGTTTGAGAAACCAGGGCAGCCATGGCTTAAAGTTGTTTAAATCTCCAGCCCCTGGGATCACTAAACACTGGGGTTGGCCCCTGCCCTCCCCCCCAGCTGGAAGAAAGTCCAGAGTTAACTAAAAGGAAGTCTGCACGTTCGTGTCTTTATTACCTCCTGATTCAGAACGTAAATATGTGACATAAAAATTAACTCGAATGTAGCAGCCTGTCTGCCTCCCGTGACCTGTCAGACGGGAGAGATCCCACCCCTCAGCATGCTCAGCCCTGCATTTTGGTAAGAGAAGTCTCCAGTCAGGTGACTGAATGTTATGTCTCTTGAGCTCACATTACGGGACTGAGTAACTCCGTGAGGGTTTTCCTGGGATCTCCGGGTCTCAGTCTGAATCCTTCCCATGCTCAGACTTCTCTCAGAGCGCAGCCAGAGCTTTGCTGTCCCTCTCTGTAGGGACCTGCCTTCCACGTTCACTTTGTTGGTAAATCCCACAGGTTTTCCTCCTCAGAGCAGTGGATTGTTTTAGGGGTATTGCCTTGGTGACAGTGGTGTTAAATGAAGGTGAATAAAGCACCAGCCTCATCACAGGACTGCACTTTCTGTGATCTTTGCAGACCAAGGAGCTGGTCTTGCAAAAGCTTGTGAACAAGTTGAGGTTCATGGGACCTGCTCGGGAGTCTGTTAAAGTTGGTGTGGGACACCTGAAGGGGGTTTGCATTAGGTTAATTAACGCTAACAAGCACCTGTGCTCAAGGATAAAGATAATTTGCAAGATTAGTTTCAAGTTCTTATTTGTCAGCCAGACCTCTGGAGGCTTCCTCGATGTTCAGACTGTTGAACTTAGTTTTATTTCTGCTTCTCGTTGATATCTGAGCAAATCCGTTATGGAATTGTAAAAGGTTTATGGTGGAAGTGTTTCAATACATCAAACAGTGAAAATGGTCATGTGGTCACTCTCTTTTTCAAAATAAGATTTCGGTGTTGTCTTTCTCTCCAGTCACTTGCTTTATAAAATTTTGTAATTTTAATTAAAACCCCCAAAAGTGGCTGAGGTTAAATATACAGTATTAGGCTGCATTATGTCGCTCCCGCTTTTTACTTATGAGAAAGAACTAATTTGATCTCTTGTTTTTTACAATTAAATATACATTAATATTCAGAAGTATCAAACAGAAGCCAGTGCTCTCTGGTAAGAGGTCCCATATTTCCTGTGAATGGGGCATTCAGCCATTTTCACTTTGAACAATCCATCCTGCTTTAAGCACCAGGCAGCAGAATTAATATTTAAGCAAATGCATACAGCAAAACTATAAATCTCTGAAAACAGTTAATTATATTGGAGCTGGGAATGTACCTTCGAGTACAGCCTTGTATAAACTATTTCCCTGTAGCGTGATCACAATTCTTGCAAACCTTTTATCCTCCTATGTGAAATCATTTCTAATTCTCTGTTCCTGCAAAGCATGGGCTTGCTTATTGTTTTCAAAACCATGTGGTTTGAGCTACTATTTAAATATAATATTTATGATATTACTTTGGCTGTTCAGCTCAAAAAGAGAAGTGCTGCACACCACTGCATATTAAAAAGCTGCTCTATAATTACTGCTTTTTGCAGCACTGCTGTGCAAATCTCTGGGTCGGGAATTCAAATGGAGACTTTCTGCAGTTCACAGTTATTTTGTATAAAAGCTGTAAGTCTTTTTTCTTGAAATGTGGGGGTTGCAGCCATTGGGGAGTGTGAGTGTGCTGCCTGCACTAGTTTTTACGTTTTTATTGTGCTTGCCATTGGCCTCTGTGTGCTTCCAGGTGCATGGAGAGCGTGGTGGGTTCCCACAAACTGTCCATCTGTTGCAGCACTTTGGGTTTGAATTACCTATTTGTACTTTTTTTTGCCATATTGTCATTTTATGCAAATATGTCCATTCTGGTTGTGTCGCTGGGAGGCCTGGAAGGCACTTCCACTGCCCTTCTCTCCCTTGCCTATCCATGCAAAGGAAACTGTGGCACTGCAAGAGCCAGAGCCCAGTGGCAGTTCCAAGGCAAGGTCACTGGGAATTTCTCCAGGGATGGTGATGGACTTTAGACCCCACTGAGCAGTCTAAAGGTGATTTAGACCATTCAGGAAGATGATTTGGGCCATTTAGGTGCAGGTAGGATTCAGGTCTCACAGTCTCCTTGTGTCCTGCCTGTTCCCTGGTTTCTGCTCCAGCAGCATCCAGTTGTCCTGTGACACATCCATTGGATCTGGTGCCCAGGGAGGTATCCTGGTTTTCCTCATGTGTCTCAAACAGCCTTGGCATCCCTGTTCAGGCAACTGAACCCTCCTTGCCTGTCTCCCACAGTACAAAAAATGACTAATACATAAAACCTGGGATCAAGGCACTAGTTATAATTCCCATTGTGAACCCCAGAAAGGGTTGTGCAGATGCTCATGGAAAAGCTGGATAAAATTCAGGCTCATTGTTGTGTTCTGCACAGACTGACTGAGCTGCCCCAGCAACTGGTGCTTCCCTTTGCACAAACTGATTGAAACCTCAGTGGGGAAGTTCTGTGTGTTAAGGAGAGGGAGATGAGAAGGTTTGTAGAAAATTAAGAGCTGCTCTCAAAGGAGACAAATCCCAGTAGAATCAGCTTTAGATTGCCAGGTGAGTTCAGCCATATGATACTTGGATGTGATTCCTGTGAGTGAGGTAAATCAGTGTATTCGTGTAGAGAGGAGGGATTGTGGGTAAGAGTTTGCAGAGTGTGACTCTTACCTTATAAATTAATACAGATCATGTACCAAATTTATGAAGAGACAATATTGCACACCCTTGTGAAGATCAGACTGAGCAGTTGAAAAGGAAAATCTAAGGCATTCAGTGAAGCTGTCCAAAGACAAGTGCAGAATTCTCCAGGATAAGTGTGTTTGCAAACACTTGGATGTGACCAGTGGTGCTCAGCCCTGGGCAGTTTCTCTTGTCTGGCTGCTGCTCTAAAGGGAAAGAATTGAGATTTGCCATATGAAAGCAGTGTGAAAGCTGCTTTCTGAGAGGCAGGTGAAGGTCAGCCCTTGGCCTGCCCACAGAAATGCAGCAGGAGTGGAGAGCACACCCAGCTCTCACCAGGCTGCAAACAGGAGCAGAACTGCAGGGCTCACTTTTCCCTTTGCCATAACAACTGGGAGAATTTCTCCTGGTCCCAGCCTGAGTACGAAGGCTGATGAATGAACAGGCTGGAATCAGACTCACTAAACATGTGCTCTGCACAGAGGAGGAGTAAGACAGAGTAGCTGAGCAAAAATAGTTCTGTGCTCGAACTCCACGTACTTCATTTTCCAGTTTTCTCATGCAAAACGTTTTATGAGCGCTAATAGTCACTCTGAAAAAGACTGTGAAGGGTCAAAAAGGCACCAGAGAGCTGCCAGAATGTGACAGCTTCAAGATTGGCCAAGTGTGAAATTTGTGAACAATTTTTTTTATATATATTTAACTGGTAGATATGAGTGGAAATGGGTCTGGGTTCCCCTAAGTTCAGATAACGCAGCTGAAGTTTTACTCAACCTTTTATCTTGGATTCCTTGTTAAGATCTAGACTTCTGTTAACCTCCTCTTTTATCACAAGTCTTACGGTTCATAATTTTTTGCAGGGTTTATGGGGTGTTGTGAACACATGAAAATCTGATTTCTCTGGAACAAAGAAAGTAGGAAAGGGCTGTAGAGAAATGATCAGGTGGAGGATTGGAATTCACAGTGGGCTCCTTAAGGGGCCAAACCAGGGAGGTGAATTAACAGCTCCAAAGCTCTTTAGTTAAAGGATATAACCCACTTCTGTAGGTTCTACAGCTGGATAAGGTGATTTGGGAGCGTATCCTACTTTTTCACAGGGCTTGAGTCTTTAACACTCACACCTGCTTTGAGACAAACACTTGAACAGTAAAACCTCTATTTTGACACGGCCATTTTAAGAGCCTTTAAAGGTTTTTAGAGGGTTTGATACAGATATTTCTCCTGGTTTTTTACCAGTGTAAAACATGGAGGTGTCCTGATATAAATGCAGTGTAAGCATGAGGAGAATCAAGTTCTTTATCATGCCTTTAAAATCTACCAAGTGAGGGAAGCATGGATGATTTGTAAGTAGTCGACTGGCATATGGTACCATTATGATAACATCATGTTCACAGCACTTTCCAGATTGATATACAACCTTTCTAAAATAAGCTCTGTAGAAAAAGAAAAAAGAATGTAAAGTCATTTAGCAGCCAACAGGCTGTTGGGAGCAGCACAGGACACTGGGAGGTGACTCCAGTGACACTCAGGATGTCAAGTGAGTTGTGCATCACAGTCTGGGAGCTCCAGAAAGTGCCACTGCCCCCTGTGCTCCGGGGGCTGGGTTGTGCTCTCCTCATTCCCTGTGAAATCCTGCTTTTTTTTCATCCCATACAGCCCTGGTGGAGTCCTGGGGGTCAGCACAAGGCATGGAATTTGTTTCTCAGGAGGAAGTGCAGCACTAAGCCCTTTGTCAGCAGTGGAAGGAGAAGGGCTGGGGTTATGTGGGGCTGGAGACTGAGGGATGCTCTGGATCTGGATGGAAATATCCACACTGAGAGGGGAACTGTCTCATTGACCTGCTGTGTCATTTATGGTTCTCCAGGAACAGGAAAATCATAATTATTCTTAGAAGCAGGAGCCTTGACAAGACAAACTGTGGCAATGTTTCACTATTCAAAGGGGTTTTATCTGCTTGCCACAGCTAGCTTAATTCTATTAAAGAATTAAAACAATGATACTTTATATGGCATTATTGTAGCATAAATTATACTTTTGTTTGCCTTCATTTGAATGTACAAGCTGTAAATATCAGGTTAAAGAAGTGCTGACTGATTAATTTGAACTCGTGTTAACTCCTGTGTGTTAAAATGGAATGGCAAATCAAACCCATGAAAGTTGTAACACCTACCATTCCTCAACCTGAGTAAAAATGTCTGAGGTAGCAATGTTCTTCATCCCTTCTCCTCTTTAATTTCCTTTTCCCTGCATATTTCAGGGAGGCATTTTATCAACCAAACAGAGCCAGTCAGTTATTTTATAGGTACAATTCAAGCATCAGAAAATTTGCTTCTGGGTGGTTATTGTGCATTGCATTCTCCAAACACCATGGGACTCCAGGGAGAGGAGAGTTGTGTCCCTGTGGTTGTTTGCAAAGGGATTGGGCTTTTGGAGGCTTGTTTTTGGAAGTGGTACCACCTTTAGGATGAGTTGCCCTCCATGGAAGTCAAGGTATCCTTGTCTCCTAGTCCTGAGATGGACTGTCAGACCAGGCCAGGCACCCAACTTCTGCATTACTGAGATGAATCCTATACCTAGTTTCCATTTTACTTGTAGAGAAAGAAAAAAACCTTTATGGTAAAGGAATGAATGAACAAATTTGAAAATGATCATTTGTAACTCTGAGCTTTAGTTTGGCTGTGATGAGCTTTGATAGCTGGGGTGTCCCAGAATGACAGAGCTGAGCATGTATCCTGTAGGAGCAGTGGGTTTGCTGTTTTTCTGGAGGCTTTCCCTGGATAAGGATTTTTTGGGTGTAGCCCTAACTCATCCAGGTAATGTTACAACAGGAAATATCACCACACTGAGTTATGCAGGATTTGTTTTGAGGAGTAACTGCAGTCACTGACTAGAACTGCTAATAATCACTTGCCCAGAGCATGGCAAAATACTTGGAAATGAAGTACTCCAACAAATCCATTTTCTTTGGTGGTGGGGAGTGTAAATCACCTCGAGAAGTTCTTTTGGGTTGGATTCTCTGGTGCCATTGTGGTGTCTGTAATTATCTATTTGTTAGGAGAGACATCAGTGGCCTGTAGGATGTGTTTGCATAGTAATTGAGGATTGATTAGGTGCAGTGAGGGCCACTGGGAATAAGTCACAGAAATTACAGCAGGGGTGAATTATATTTACAAAATCATCATTGCTAGTAAATACTGATGGTCAAATAGACAGAAAGATTTGTGGAAGAAAACTCGTTTGTGTGGCATTGCCTGTTGCAGGAGAGGATCCATCCACTGATGGGTCAGCACTGGATTATAAATCCTGCAGGGCAGAGACTGGGATTTATGTAAACTGAGGTCTGTGGGATGACAAAATACCATCTGCTGCTTGTGGTCAGAAGGTGAAAAATGAGTGAATGCAGTGGGTGCTTTACCACTTGAGGCAGATGCTGCATCCATTCCAATGCACAGGGACTTGGAGAAGTTTTCTTTTTCTTGCTCTATTTTGATTTATATTGCACCACTTTGGCTCATAAAGATGTAAGTGAAATTTATTCCTCAAAATATGTTCCGTGGGATTGTTTGTGGATGATCTGAGTGCAGCCTGGAAACTGAGCTTGTTCCTCTTGCTCTGATCTGTAAGATGTAAAGAATGTGGGAACTCGAAATAAGGGGCAAACAATGTTAAACAAGAAAAGCAATGGGAAATGGCTTGGCAGGCAGAGGTGTGTGGGCAGGGATGACACAGAAAGTCACTTATATATAGAAAAAAGCGAGAAAAAGAAACACAATTAGGAAAATAAACAGGAAAGGACAAAGGGACAACTAAATAAAATTCAGCAACAGATTAAAGGCTCACCCAGAGATTACTGAGTTTGGAATGGTGAGGAATCAGGTCTGTGTATGATGTGTAAAGCCTTTTGCTTAACAGAAGGAGAGACAAATAGTTAGCACTAATTAGTGCCCAGCACCTAACACTGATGGGTTCTGGATAATTCTCTGAATTTTCTGTAGCAGATTTTTTCCCCCTTGCTCTCTTGTTGCCCTGCAAGTCTTTCTTTTGTCTCACCCTCCCCAGCCTTCTTTTAGGCTTTGTTTAAATTTCCCTCTGGCAGGACATTGGTAGGACACGAAACAGAGGGTGATTTTAGGGTCTGTGTCCTCTGTGTGTAGCACAGAGCTGAGGTTGGGGTGTTTCTTCTGTATGCAGGCATTCAAATAATAAATAATAATTCAAATATTGTGCGCTGGGAGCAGAATATAAACTCGTAGTTCTGTTGACTTTTGTAAAGGAACCGTGTTTGCACAGGTACTCTGAATGAAAGAGGCTCTGAGCTCAGACCCTGCCCTATCCAGGTGCAGACTGCTGAGGGGAAGGGGAATATTCTGAGCACTAAAAAGTGCTGCTGAGGTGTAAATGTGAGGAATAGAGCATGGTGGATGTATCCAAAGGGATGGGTAATGTTGGGATCTGATTGCTCTGTCCTGGACTGTGCTTGAAGCAGCCCCCAGAGGGGGGAAGGACTGATGTCTGTGCTGCTTTTCCCCCTCCTGATGGACCATGGCCTTAGTTTGGCTGTTGTTTGTTCCTGCCATTTCCCACACACAGCACTGGATAGTTGTTAACTCTGGGTTTACTGCAGTGAACCCATTTAGGAACCACAGAATCACAGAATATCCTGAGCTGGAAGAGACCCAAAGGAGCTGAAATCCAACTCCTGTCCCTGCACAGGACACCCCAACAATCCCACCCTGTGCCCCAGAACATTGGCTCTCTTTATGAAAATATTACTTTTTAAATTTAAAACCATCTTTTTTTTCCATATTCCATTTTCTACTTATTTATTCCACTGCATGGGAAAAAGAAAAAGTACCATAAAGTCTTAACTCCTGCCTTGGAGTTCTGGAGAAGGAATTGTGTAAGTCAGTGTGCACAAAAATAGCCCTGTTTGGTGGAGAGGATCAGCCTGACTCCTCGGTGAGGGTGAGCACATCTGCTCTCATGAATCATTCCTGTTTGCAGGGGGGAGGCTGCAGCTCTGAAAAGTTATGTCACTTCAGGTAAAAGCTCAGGCCACAGGGAGGAAGAGCTGTGAGCAGATGTGGGCCCTGTTCAGTCCCTCTGATCCACGCCAGGAGCAAGCAGAGCTGGAGTGTTTGCATTTCACACAGAACCCCCAGCTGCTGGTTGGACTCTTTCTTCCCAGAAAACAGCTTGGACACGTGTGGAGGAATTAAAAGAAGTCTTGATTTGCATAAAAATACTTTTGCTACAAATAAGTATTTTCTTGCATTAGCACAATAGCTTGGTATTTATTACGTGGGAATCAATAATGGGCAAAGAATTCTTGTCATCCAGCTAAAGCTGATTGTTCTGAGGCATCAGGTACTGAGGTGTCTGGAAGCAGGATAAGGTGGTTTTCCTGCCCTTCCCCTTCATCCTGAAATGTTTTCAGTGGTACACAAGACTTCAATCTAGACAGTGTATGGCCAAAATCCATCCTGTGGTGCTCAGTGGTGTGTTGTAACACACCTTACACATTTGCTGTGTGAAGGACATCCCTTTGGGTTGTTAAAACCTCTGTCAGAGCTGAGGTTCAAACCAAGTCCCTGATGCCAGTTGGGATATTCAGCTGCACTGAAGTCTTGCTGTTCCTTTGAAGATGAGACTTTCATCAGAGATATGTAGGACACTGAGTATTTTAGGACAAACAGCTTCTTTGGATGTCTTTACATAATATATAGAGGCCTTCATTCTGCTTGAGACCCCTGAGCACTTCAGTAAATTTGATAGTAAGTAATAAATGTTCTGGTTCCTGTTGTTTATTGGGTAAATCTACTGCCAGGAAAAGTGATGTGTTAGAGAATCAAGGGAAGCCTGTTCTTGGCTTTGTCAAAGGCTGCCTCTAACACCAGTGCCTTCTGTTTGCTGGCCATACTCGTCCTTCCCATATTTGTTTAAAATCTTGCCTTATTTGTAGAGTGCTCCAAGCCCCTGGGAGTGCCCCAAGATCCTTGCAAAATTTTTGGGAGCACTGGAGGCATCCCCAGGTGAATTAGCCTCGCGTTAGCCACAGACCAGCCTTCCCTGCTCATTCCTCTTCATTTCATGGCCGTGGCTGCTGCCAGTGGCTCCTCAATCCAAAGCCAATTAGTTCTGTTCCAGTTTGTCACTGTGTTTTGTGTGATGGATGAGCAGAGTTTCATTCCAGAAGCTCTGATGAGTTTGCTCATCTCCCTGAAATCTGCTTGACTATAGAAGGGAAATCCAATATGATCTTATCAGGCAATAAAAGTTTGCTTAAATATCTAGTTCTAGTTTCTAATCAAGCAGAAGCCTTTGTAAAAAAAGGGGAAAAAAAAATTGGGAGCAGGAGAAACAGAGTTTCAAGAAACTCTTTAATGTTAGATCACCTGTGGCAGCATTGATTCTACTCTAAGTACTGCAGGAGGTGAACACAAACACAAAATAATTTTATTTGAAATATTGCTTGCTGGGATAGAAGTGTAAGATACATACATCTCTTCTCTCCAGATGGGACAGGATCTGGTTTTGAACCAGTGTTTGAAATCAGCTCTCCAGGTGTCTGTGGCTTCAGCTTTTGTAACACTTGTGATCTTTAACAGCCTCACCCAAAACCAGCTCCAGTTAATGGGTGTGTTTCAGAGGACTCGGAATTTGGGCACTATGTTCATAAATGCTACTCATAGTGTCATTAAGATATATTTAAATAACATTCTGATTTAAATAACATTTTGATTTAAAAATCAAACCAAACCCCAACCAAGAAACAACTTGTTTTAAAAAGCAGCACATAACAGAACTCCTAAATGCAGTTCTGAAGATGTAAATTCTCTTAAAGTCACATTTAGATCTCTGTTCCCTCAGCCAATTCCTCCTGATCTGTGTCATGCCAATCAATACCCAACCAGAAAGATCTGAACTTGCAAAAGGCAAAGCACTCCTTGGGTTTCTCCACTTGCTCCCTAAAGCTTCAGGTCAAACACAGCAGACAAATCTCCACATCTAAATAATTCATCTGCAAATGGGGGGGGGAGGTGGTGGAAAAAGGAGAGAAAAAGAAAAGAAGAAGTTGTGCCACGCTAAAAAATACAATAATGCATTAAAATGAATCAATTTCCTCCTGCTGGGGAACAATCATTTCGGAAACATTTTAATTACCCAAAGTGAATAATGGGAGCAGCGTTTTTGAGGAGGTTGGATTCGCCCTACTGAGCGCTGGAGAATCCTCTTCACGGGAGCCCATAAAAATATTGCTGGTTTTTAAGTCGCTGCTTTCAATCATAAAACTTCCAGGGAGAAATCGGATTTTTTGTGTTGTTTTTTTTTTTCTCCCCAGCAGCTTTTAAGGGCAGCGTGGGGTGGCCAGCAGGGCTGTGTTAACTGTTTGTGCCCAGAGCACAGCTCTGCACGTGCTCCAGGGCTTCTGCTTGCGTGAGAATTTATTGTGCATTACTTAACACGCAGCTCCAGTCAGATTTTCCAGCCAAAGTGTTTGGCTGCAACAACAAAGTTGTAATGTAATGCTGTAAAAATAGCATTTTTGTGCCTATATTCAGCCTCCCAAGGAATGGGAACTAAGACAGCCTGGTCTGCTGTCTTGGCTGGAAGTGGTGCTTCAAGGAGAATGTTCATGGCTATTACATGAGGGGTAATGACTTTGACTTTCAGACTTTGCTGGGGAAGAGCCTCCTTTTCCCTCCTTGATGCACAAGGGGCTTGGTCTCCAGCTCTGGTTTCATGGGCATTTGTCAGAGAACTGAATATTAATGAGAGACATGAGTCACTAATTGTGGAACATATGGTGACCCCCAAGGAAGAGCCACTACCTGGCCATCTGGGAAAGTTGTAGGAGACTAGGATAAAAATATGTGTTTGTAGCAGAAATTTCTTCCCATTGGTGGGATATATTTTGGTCTAAGCCAGTTTTTGTCACTTGTATATTTTTTCCACCCATAGTGGAAGCTTTGCTTTTCCATAACTGTGGCACGGCAGGCACAGAGTCACAGTGACTGATTTTGCTGAGTGCCCCTGTGTGGTGGGTAACACTCGTGCAGAGATGTGGCTGAGACTCTTCAGTGTCTCAGTTCTAACTGCAAAACCCTCTGGAAAGGTGGAGAGGGTTGGGATTGTTCACCCTGGAGAAGAGAAGGCTCCAGGGTGACATAATTGTGGCCTCCAAGTACCTGAAGGAACCGACAGGGAAGATGGAGAAAGGGACTTTTTACATGAGGGGACAAGGAGAATGGCTTCAAACTGCCAGAGAGCAGGGAGAGATGGGATATTGGGAAGGAATCCTTCCCTGGGAGGGTGGGGAGGCCCTGGCACAGGTTGCCCAGAGAAGCTGTGGCTGCCCCATTCCTGGGAGTGTCCAAGGCCAGGTTGGAGCAACCTGGGATGGTGGAAGGTGTCCCTGCCCATGGCAGGGGGTGGATGAGATGAGCTTTAAGGTCCCTTCCAACCCAAACCATTTTGGGATTTTATGATCTGATTCCATGAAGTCCCACACTGAGGTGATGGAAAAAGAGCCTCTTTAGGAATCCACTTCACAGCAAGATGACAGAAAATTGTGTATCGTGTGTGTTCGTACTGAGAGCAAGGGAGAGCTGGGACTGGAGTGAGGATCACTCATGGCAGGGACACAGGGTTTGCAAGGATGTCTCAGAGCTTTTCTACCACAACAGTGGACCCTGGTCAGCAAAATAGTTACTGAAGGGCTACCTGTGTGCTGAAGGTTGAGCCCCTGAAAGATAAGCACAGACTGAACTTTGCCCAAACTGCCCTGCAGGAATTTCAGGAACATTTCCATGCCTGGGACCCTCAGTGTGTGCTCAGAGTGAGCCTCTCTCTCCATCCTTTGCTGAGTCAGGGTATTAAGTTTGCAAGGAAAATTAAAATAGATTCCCTGAGAAGGATGTAAATCTTTATGGTCACAGCAGGGCACAAAGCAAAGGGAATATCCTGGTAATGAAAGTACCTTGTAACTCGTGGAATGAACAAAGTCCCAAAAAATGGTTATTACCTGCTGTATTTTCTGCTTTGGATTATTGGAATAGAATTACTGAGAATTAAGTTGTATAAAAGACATTTTCTTTTTTATTTTCATAATTATTCTGTCACCCACATAAAACTTCTTTTCTCTCTGGAAATAGCCTTGGTTGGGACTGAAAATTGCTGTAGGTTGAGTAAAACCAGTCTAATTGAGATTCATAAATCCACTTTTTAACAAGTACAATTAGGAATAATTATTAGAGACCAGCTGGAAAACATTAGGGATGAAGATTTACCATAGGAGGTTTTTTATGTGTTTGAGACATTGTTTGATACCAAACCCTAAATTAGATCACCAGAGAAATGAACCTGCTATTTAAAATCTAATTTGTACACAGAAAGTTAATTCTGAATATTCCTATTGATAAAAATTTTATTATTAGGTCTTGTTAAAGTGCCTGTTTTTAATGGAAGTCTGACTTTTACAATGCTTTTCCTATAATTAAAATATGAGGAGTAGCAACTTGATTATATTGAGTGCATTTGTGTCCAGTGGCTGTGTAATAAACTTCAGTGCAAGTCAATTCTATTATCTGTTATGATTTTTGAAAGTAGAGAAGTTTATTGGGCCTAATTCCAGCTCAATTCCAAGGAATTGTTCAGTTAGTGCCTTTTGGATTAACATTTTAGGAACCTGAGCACAGGTTTTCAAACATATTCACATGCAGCCACTTCAATATCTGAGACTCAAGTTTTTCAATTCTGTTTCAGAAAAAAGAGAAAAGTTATTAATTTATTAAGACTTTATTAATTTTTTTGTTATTATACCAATTATTCTAAATAAATAATTACTGTTGGCTATGTATAAAAATCACTACTTAATAGAGGAAATTATGGGAAAGTCCTTTCTCAAACTTTTGGTGGAGTTTTCACTCGTGTTGCAATTCAGGTTTTATTTGGAAAGTGCTGTTGCAACAAAGAGAGAAAGCTTTTAGTCTAATTGAACTGAGTGTCTTAAAACAGCATCTCATCAGTCAACTTTGAGGGGTTTTTTTTTCTTATTTGTGGCTAATTGTGTTTCCCTCCTGGAAAATCGGACAAATCAATGTAAATACAAGAAGATAATTATGATTATTTTTTTTTTTTTTAGGATAAATAAGTAAGCCATGTTTGCTGTAATGAGGCATCTGCGAACAATCCGAATCAAGGATGTAAATTCACTGCAGTCAAATGTTTTCCCATTGATAAATTTGCCACATTTCTTGCTCCTGTAATTAAATTGTGCCTGCAGAGCAGGCAGGGCTGGTGCAGGAGCTGTCACGTGGATCTTTAGTGCTCTGCTGATTAAGATCAGCTCGTTCCCATCCCACTGGGCTGATTTGTTATGATCAAACAAAAACATGTTCAACAGAAAGAAAATGATGGAGCCAAATTCCGTCCTGTGTAAGTTTGAGACTCAGCGGTTTTCCTGGGATCCCGTGGATGAGCTGAGCAGGGAAGTTGCCAGGTGTTGTCCTTCAGCTGGGAATGCTCTGGCAGAGTCAGAACTGGCACCCAGGAGGGTGTGGATGGGCCTGTGGGACACCCTCAGTACCACGGGGAGTTGTTTGGTTGGGGACAGCAGGGTTTGGCACTTGTGGTGGTGGGTGCTATTCCTGTGGCCAGGATCTGGGAAATAAGGGCTCAGGAAGAGCCAGGGAAACTGTGGGAGGAAGGTCCAAAGCCAGGGAAGCTGGGGGGGAAGCACCAAAACTGGGGAAGCTGGGGAGGAATGTCCAAAG
>NW_020884889.1:887420-1149082 GCF_003945725.1 Corapipo altera
AAGCCGATGCAGGCAGCCCAGACTTTTCCAGTTTCCATGTTCTGTGCACAGATCCCAGTCCCCGCTGCCTCTTTTGTTCCTCTGCTCTTCAAATCCCTGCACAACAGTCAGTTCCTGGCAGAGTGGGAATTAGGCTTTCTCCTTTCTATCAGCTCACTCCTACAACCCTTTCCTTGGGAAGTACAAGTGAAGGGAAAGAGCAAATCTCTGCCTCCTCTGTGGGAAGCACGAGGACTGGCTCCAATGTTTGCTGGCAGCAAAGGGAGGGAAAATTGAGATTTTTAGCTGGCTTTTGTCTCTCTGCACGTGCAACTCAGCTCAGGCTGTAGCCCAGGAGGAAAGTGCAGCACTGCAGAGACTTTGGTCATCAGTATTTTTGTGCCCAACTTTATGAGCTGGGTTATCACCTCAGAAGGTGGTTTTATTTGTCAGGCAATCAGGTTGTCTTGTGCTCAGTCCAGAGCCATTTATATCAGGCGATTAATTACCAGTTTTTATTCCTTCCAAGTTTACTTTTGAAAGAATTGCATTGCCAGGGGCTTTCTATTTTTGGCAAGACTAGTGTAGAGCCAGGATTGGGGGCCACACATCCATAGCAGCCACATCCCTGCAGGGGTTTGCCTGATTCCTCGTGGAATCCTGTGGAGGCAGTTAGCACAGGGATGAATCCCTGGGAAAACCTGGCCTTGCCAGTCATGGAAAGCAGAGGTGTGAAGACTTTGCTCATCATCTGCCTGGAACTCCAGAAGGTGGAATTCTCAATGTGGAGAATTTCTGATTCCCAGCCCTTGAGTCTCTGTGATTTTTTTGCCACTGGAGAGGGAGTTTGAGACCTGAATTGGGACTGTTGAGGGTTTGTAACACGAAAAGTGGCATTTGGGATTCCAAATCACAAATCACAGCAGCAGAGGTGTTTGCTGCTCCCACTCCATGTGTAAATGGACAGATCCAAAGTGCTTTACAGGGATATTTTAGCTCAGCATCAACACAGCAATAGGCCAGAAAATAGGATGTGTATGATCTGTATGCCTGTGATCTGTGTTTAAGAAGACTAATCACACATTTCAGAACATTTAGAGTTAAAAGCAGTCATTTCTGCTGCCTTTTTTGTTTACTACACCCAGAACTGTCAAGGAAATGTGGTAGGATTTGGGCCTTTTGTTACTTGGAGCTGGAACTTCTTGAGAGTAGGGGTTTGTTTGGTTTCCTGGACTGTGTCTAAAACAAGAGCCTTCCCTTCTGGCCCTGCAGCCACTTGGACAAGCAAATTGCTGATAAGAAGTTGATAATGTTTTAGTTTATCCTAGTATGTTCTTTTTAGACTAAAAAGCTGATGTAATTCAACAGAGACACCATTAACTTGAGCAAATTTAAACCACTTCTGTAAGAGAGCATGAAACTCATCCCATGATTTGATTTTGCTGCTGCACTTTCAATCTGGTTAGCAGATAACTCAATAACATTTTCCAGTCAGCTTCAAATTAAATGCAAAAAAATCTTTTTTCTTCAACTCAGTAACTTCTAACTTGGAAATAGCCAGAAATATCCTTCCCTGAACATCCTGTACCTGCAGGAGATTTTGTGCCTCAAACAAGGGCTGTGTTTAGGGCCACTGGTAAAAGAATATGATTTTTGTCTCAGAAGAGTCTGAAACTGTGAGAGTAATTCTCTTAGTCAACTCCCTTACAGAACTTACAAAGCACTTTAAGTTTTTCTAATTTTTACCTTGTATTTTAGCCTTCTTTTGATATGCATCCCCAGTATTTTACTGGAAGTTTATCAACAGAAGTTCTGCATATTCCTCTGCTGTTTGTGTCTCCAGATATTCCTCCTTCCAGTGCTGTGGCCCCTCATGTCCCACACCCCCTGAGCCCTCCCAGGCTTTACAATGCTCTTTACAAAGTTAAATTTTGTCCTGGTCTGCTCTGGTGATTTTACTGCCTCTCTGACTTCTTCAGTGACATGGAGGAAATGAGAATTTAGGGCAAAATTAAGGAAGGGACCTCAAAGCCATGAGCAGGGACACCTTCCATAGCCCAGGTTGCTCCCAGTCCCATCCAACCTGGCCTTGGTGACAGGTTGGAAACAATTCCCAGGGTTCTCTCCCAGGATGGAAGTGCCTGGAAGCCAGGGCTGGGGGAAGGAACCAACAGCATTAATCCCAGGAATCCACCTGCTGCAGTGATGGACTGGTTAGAACTGAGTTTACTGACCATCCAAACTGCTTTAGGTGTGAGATTCCAGGTGGGAATGTGCCATGACTGAAGATCTTCCTCTTCTTTGGAGCACAGCCCAGTAGAAGACAGAAGGTGTCATCTTGCTGGGGCCAAGTTTACAGCCAGAATTCCTTTTAATGCATCATGAAGAAAACACACCACTTGTGTGTTTTCACACACTCAGAGCCTCCGCCTGAATATTAAAAATACATTCCTGGTGCAGTTGTACATGTGTTTATCCATCATCAGAACATGGAAAAGCATATTTTCCAGTCATTTAAAATACATTAGTCAAAGGCTGGACTGGTTGTCTTCATTGACCTCATGTTTTTAACAAACAACTGGTTATTTGGATATAAATGTAGCAGTGACTGGCAAGATGAGCACAGAAGATTTACATCTTTTATAGCTGCTGTTGAAAATGAGGCCATACTTTGTAGGGATAATTTACAGTGAATTATCTTCGAACCATCCTCTGAAACCTTGGAATGCTTTGAATGATGCTGTTCTGGTCAGCATTAAGAACTATTTCAAATTGAAAACCTCCATTATGTGAGAGAAATCTTGAGGAAAATTACACTCTTGTGCAGTTCTTCGTGTAATTAGAAGGACTGTTCTCAGGTCTGTGAGCAGGGGAGTTTGGGCAGAAAACAGGAGATAGATACACACATACAGATGTCTATAAAACAAGCTCTGTGTGTGTATTTATCTAAAAATTTGATTATTCAATGTAATTTTTTGAGTTTTGATTCCATAGGTATTTCTTTCATCCGGTTAAAGAAAGGGCACTTTTTTCCAAAAAATAAGTATAATAAAAAATAAGTATAATATAATCATACATATACATAGTAAGTATCTATTCAGATATGGGTGGTCCAGCACACGTGACAGCAGCTGGAATATCAGCAGCTTCCTGGAGGTTTTTGAGTCAGTATTTAATTGTAGGATTAATGTAAATTCACATGGCTTTTTCTAAGGACATGGCAGAATAAAAACCCTCAAACTACACAAATACAAGAATTGTTACAGAGGTAAATGTGCCCATGACGACTTTGTTGAATAACTTCAGATCACAGTGAGAATATTTCTCAAATTTGTATCACCAAGCTGTGCTGTGATCCTGCAAATGTTCATTTGGTTACCAAAAGCTCCTCCTCTGGAGCTGCTGGTGGCATTATGTTCACATCTAAAGGTTCTGTCCCAGAGTCCCTCTGACCCCACACCCAGGGAGGGTTTGCAGCCCCTCAGTGTGGGACTGTGACCCCAGGGCTGGACAGACACAGGTCAGGATAACTCAGGAACACTTTCTGTTGAGGAAGCTGCCTCCTCCCCCTCTGACAATCACCACCAGATGTTGGTAATTCCCAAGAAGGCTTGGTAGGCACTGCCTGCTTGAGTCAGCTCTTGCTGCTCCTGCTCTTGCTGGACTGTCATTCAGCATCAGATCTCGCTCCAGTTCAGTGCACAGCAAAGATTGCATTGTGTTGTTTGGAAGCATCTTTTTATCCTGGGGCAAAAGCACCACGTTCTGTAGGGTTGGCAAAAGCTCCTGTTTTGTCTCTGTAGCCAGCAGGCCTCGCTGCTCCCACCCTCTGCTGGGTTCCAGTCTGTCAGAGGCACCAGTGCCCCACTTTTTCCTGGGGAAGCCACCTCGAAATGCCTTTGAGAACAAAGGAACAGCCAAAGCCACGTGGCTGTGTCAGAGCAGGCTGGACACAATCTCTGAGGCTGGGCTGAGACTTCAGGTAGGACATCCCACAAGGGGCTTTTTATCTTGGAACAAGGATAGAAGAAATTTAGTGAATCTCCATTTACATTGGGGCAAAACTTACCCTGAGGCAGCAGCTCAGGGAAAAAAAGTGTGACAGGAAAACCAGAGAGGAAAGTGAGCTGGTGATTTTTTTGTTGTGTCTCCTTCAGCAGATGTTCTCACTCTTATTCCCCATTCCAAGATGGGAAATACTTTATATTATTTGTAATTGATATGTTATTCCCTCTTCCAAAATGGGGAATACTCAAGACACTCCCAGATTAGTCCATACGGGTTCTGAGGAGGGTCCAGTCTGAGTGAGGGAGTGTAAACCCTGACAGGGGGACTCTCTTGGATTGGATTTTTGGCAATACTTTGGAATGTGTAGGTCTGTGGTAAAGCACTTAAATATGTGTTTATTTTTAATAAACCCTGAAGTCCTGTTGATTTCAAAGGGAAAAGTGTAAATTAGTGAACCCCTGAGCTGGACTCTGATATACACAGAATCTGCCTTTGGAGAGGTCTTTGCCAGCTGAACCATCCAAAATGCATCAAGAAATCCCAAGGCCACAGAAAAGATTTACAGAAGATGGAACTTTAAAATCACAATATCCTAATCTTAACTGGATGATGGAACTGCACCATCAAGCTGCTTGAAGTTTGTTTATCCTTTGTTTCACACACCCTCTCCAAAAAAACATGTGCTTAGGATCTGATCTACCCTTGGCTTGCCTGAGCACAGTGTGATAAAAAGCAGCTTCCTGCAAAATCTCTCCATCTCTTTATGTTGAAAGGACATTAATTTATGATTCACGTTCCTCTTGTTCCATCACATTCCCTGGTTTGTGCCTTGAACACACGGAGGGACGTGGGAGCTCCACTGCATCACCTGGAGGTAGGAGCTCCCCAGGCCTCTCCAGCAGGGAATGCTGGAGCCTCTGCTGGGAAAAGGGAGGGAACTGAGGTAGTTCTTGGACTCTAAAGAAATTAATACTGAAGTTACACACCAAGTCCTGGGCTCAGTGACCCCAGCCCACAGCCTTTCCGAGCCTTATAATGGTTTTAATGATCAGAACATGATGGAAACTGTGTGATATATTTATTAGTATCTTCCCCATAATTAATTTCCTTTACAATATTACTGTTCCCCTTTTTTCAGGGCTGCTGGTGGGGGATGACCTTGTCTTTCTTCCTCTCAGCACTGCCCATACATGTCACTTGTAGAGCCATAAATCCTCAGCACCGCTCGCAGACAAGAACAGATGATCCCATCCTATCTGCTGCATTAATGTACCATCAGCAGAACCCAAACCACAAAGGGAGCCTTGTTGATTGTGTCACCCAAAGGCAGCAGGCAGGAAGCTGAGGGACAATACTGGGCATTTACTTCACAGATGAACAACTTGGGATCTTGCAAATCTTTCTACGTTTGCTTTCCTATAATTCCGACTGCGCTTCTCTGGCTGCTGCCCCATCCGTGGGTTGCTCTGTGTGCAGCACATCCCCTCAGTGTGTCCCCTGTTTAGAAAGCTAAGCAGAGCTTTAGAAGAGCTTCAGTGGCTCCTGTGCACCATGAATTTGTTACTTTTTCAGCTCGTGTTCGCAGCTGAAGTGCAGGACAAAGTGTGTTCTCCTTTTATGTGCTTTGTCGGTGTCGTCTTCAGACCATCTGGAACTGGCCTGTGGAAAAGGATCGAGGAGTTTGCCAGAGACAAAACTTTTCTCCCACCCAGTTTCTGTCTGCATTTATTGGTGATTTATTATGCTGTAAAATGGCCTCTCTTGCACCCCTAAGTACTGTGCTCCCTTCTCAGGGAAAGAGAAATCTTCAAGAGCACTTTTCAGATTTATAAGTGGAGGAAAGGCTGAGACTTGATTTGCTCAAGGTTATACAGTGTCAGGTCACAAGCAGGACCACTCAGGTCCCCTAGAACCAGTCCAGGTGATCAGGTTATTAAACCACTGTTTTAGGAAATAAGCAGGATGTTTTTTCCCTCAGTTCCTTGCGATAGTTTGTATTTTATTGAGAACACCCAGCTCAATGAAAGCACGTGCTTTTAGGGAACCTTCCTGGCATAGAAATATGTTGTCAATGCTCTATTGATCCACCTGCACAAGCCAGTTCAACAACACAGGGTAACTTTAATTCCTTGTGATAGTTTGCTCTTTCTGCACTGGCTCTTCTGATCTTCAGAGGCTCACTCTTCATGCCTGATTAGGATTGTAATTCTGATATTATCTTCTGCTGTGGTGTCACATTCACATATCTGTTAGAGAAACTCTGTAAAATCTTTATCTCCCCCTCCATTCTGATAGATTTCACCAATGCAGAGCCTTAACATCTTTTAAATCCTTTCTTAAAAAATATTATTTACCTTCCTTCCAGCACAGGAGCTGTGGGGATTTTAGGCTGTGTGTTGAAGTGATAGAGTTTGTGCAAGAGCAACTTTGCACTCCATTCATTCAGCTTTGTCTTCTTTTCCCCTCATGCTCATGTCCATGTAACAAATAGTTGCTGTTTCCTTCTCAAGAGAGCAGATGGTTAAAATAAAAGCAGGCGAAGATCAATGTGTAGTTTCTGGTGTAACTTGACATCCTGGCCTAAATGGTGCTTTTGTCTCCTGACACAGCACTTCTGTTATTTCATTTCCTCTGAATATTATATCATAACAAATGTGGTGCTTCTTGCAGCGTGCTTTAATGTGGAAATCCCAGTGTTAGAAATCAATGGAGTTAATTAGTAGTGATGAATGAGGGAACATTAATTGCCAGACTGGCCATTAGGATTGCAGGAGGTCACGGGGCTGTCGGAGGGGTTTAACTGGGCAGCCTCAAAAGTCAATTCAGTTTGTTGCCCTGTGTGCAGTTGGGTCAGTTTTATGATAGTGCTAATTAAATACCTCGAATAGAAACTATTAATGAAGGATATAAGTTACATATCTGCAAAAATACATCAATGTATCAGTTGTTAAATTAACACAATGATTGTCCCACTCTGTAATGGGGGGTCACAGTTGACTTCATTAGAATTATTTGAATTTACCACGGTGTGACTGAAATAAAAAAACCCTGTCAATTGTGATTTATTTGCTGACTTGCTGTGCCTCAGATTCCTCTTACTATTCACTGAGGAACTCTACAGATAAACAAGCAGGGGATGAAAGTCTCTGTTTCCCCCCTGCCAGTCCCTCGGAGCAATGAGGCAGATCTGGGCAGTTATTGCTGTGCAGGGGTGGAACAGACACTGGCTCTGGGAGCAACTAATCCTGATTTTTTCATTATCATTTCCTGTCTTGGTGTTGTGCTGGGCTCTCACCCAGCGTGACTGTGGCAAAGTTTGATAATGTCACAGAGCTTTAAAAGGCAACCCTTCCCTTTCATTATGTCAGGAAAGGAGGAGAATGCCCAATTCCAAAGAAAACCCTTTTCTTCTTGCATGACATAACCTCTTTCGTGTTTGAGAGTGGAGTGCCAGGAGTTGAATTGCTTTGCTATTTAATCTTTACTAGAAGCAGCCCAATTTAGCCTTTGGAATGGGGGGGGGAGGGAATTGGAGAACAGCAACAAACAGGAATCCACGACTGTCTTTGTGGTCCAGCTCACTATTAATGGACCCGGGGCAGGCCAAGCTCTTGCTCAGAGCACAGCAGGTTTTTATTTACCAACAGAGGGCTTTTGGTCTTTGTGGCATCACGCTTTCCTGCTTTTACACAAAACAGGAACAAAGCTTGTGCTCACTTGATGAAATGTAAACTGACTTCCACTAAAAAGCAAACTCTTGCCCTCGCAGTGGGTTCTGTTACCTTCCAAACTGAGTCGAGGTTACCCAATTTGAGATTAAGAATCTGACAAGTTATCAAATATTCTGAGGATTCCGATAAATATTTTGGGGTTTTTTCTTTCTATCTCCAGTTAAAACAGTTGCCTGCTATCTTTCAGCCAGTCTATTTGAGTGGAAGGGCATATTCACACTCTGTAAATGAACCCTTACCATGGCAGCAGTTGGGCTGGGTGGGCTGGTGGCTCAGATCCAGAATTAAGGATTTGTTTTAGAGGAGCCCAGCTCGATGTGATCAGGTCACAGCTGGAGCACAGAAATACTAATGCAGAAATTATAACTTGTTCTTCTGGCCTAAATTAGTTGGCAAAGTATCTGGAAATTAAGAAATCAAAATGCTTCAATTATTTGCTGGTTTGGAAAATCTTCCTGTAGCTGCTACACGTGTCCCAGCTCCCACCTCATGGAAGAGCTGTCCTTCCCACAGGCTGGATCAGCAGGAAAAGCCCTAGCCAGGTTTCCCATCAGGCAGGGGAAAAAAAAAAAAGGTTGTGAGCTGAAATTTTAGAGACCTCTCATCTTTTCCCTTTCCTTATTTAAAAAAGATAACAAAGGAGAAAGTTAAATATAAAAAAACATTCACATAATACTAAGAGCAAAGAAAGTCAGGATTGGGAAATAAAACTGTTAAACCTGTATGTTGAGTTGCACCTAAATGATCTTTGAGATCCCTTCCAACTCAAGCCCTTTTATGATGATTTCTATGATTGTATGATTTTTAATTTTTGATTTTAATTTCCATTCCCTGCCAATGGGTGTGCCCAGTCCCCTGGCATTCCCAGGGAATGACATTTAATCTCAGTGCATTAGAACTTGTCTGAAACTGTCCTGTAAGTATTATAATGAATTAATTAGAATGGACATTTTTAAACCAATCAATTTTGATGTAATTATCACGGTGGTGTTTATTACTCAGCAAGGCAGAACAATGAATCCCAAACAGCTTTTGTTTTATTTATATCAAATGCCAATATCATAAAATAGTTTCTCTGAGCAGCAGAGGGTTTCCTTCTGCATGGGGAATTATCCTGGGCCAAGCTTTGTTCCATTCTTTCCTGGTTCTAAATGCATCAGACCCAGGAGTGGCTGTGACAGCAGTGAGGGGCCAGGTGGGAGAAGTGCCATGAACTTCTTCCTTCTCCTCCTGAAGGCAAAATCTGTCTTCTTTGGCTCTTGAGACTCAGCTCTTCTGGTGATGCCTCCCACAAGCTCGTTTTGAGTAGGATGATCGTGTGGCACAACACTGAGGGACCGAGGAAAAAACTTCTGGAGACACCTCTTGTGTGTAGGAACAAAGTATGGAAAGCTGAATTTCCAAGTTTAGGGCTTGGAGCAGATCTTCGTTGTGGATGTGCTTTGGTTTTAGGCTTGTGAGCTGCCCCACAGATCCCATGGAACAGGCACTGCAGGTTCCTGCCCCAGTCCTGGTCTCTGGAACAGGGATTGCAGGTTCCTGCCCCAGTCCTGGTCTCTGGAACAGAGATTGCAGGTTCCTGCCTCAGTCCTGGTCTCTGGAACAGGGATTGCAGATTCCTGCAATCATTCCTCTGGAATAGGCACTGCAGGTTCCTGCCCCAGTCCTGGTCTGTGGAACAGGGATTGCAGGTTCCTGACCAGTCCTGGTCTGTGGCTGCAGGAGGGATCCCCTGGAGCACATCCCTGCAGTGCCTGAAACGCAGATTTACTGCAGCTGCTCTGCACCTTGTCCTGCAAAATAAATCAGTCACGGGGCCTTATTTCTTCTGCAGTTCTTTGACCTTTTCCTGTAGATGGAGGAAATGTGAAATCTGTGGTTCAGCACTGAGTTTTTGTGTGGAATGCCTCAGGCACAAAGACAGGTGCTCCATGTCCTGCAAGGGGCAGGTGGTGCCTTTTGTGTGTTGTTTTCCCTTATGCATAAAAACTGCCCTAAAGTTTGATCACTGGCCAGTTGAAACCAACTGTCATTGATTTCACTGGGTTTTGGTCAGAATGTTGGGACAATAAACCCCAATATCTCCTCTTTTTTCACCTCTGAGCATTGGTAACCTGGGATGGTGCTGTGGAGGCTGCTTTGTCTCGTGGCAGTTGGCCAGACTTGCTCAGAAAAAGTTGCAGGTTCTAAGTTTCTCAGCAGTGGATTCTGCTGACACAAGTAGGCAGTGTCAAAACATGTGAAAGACTAGCAGTTGCTTTTTTTTTTTTTTCCTATCCTAAGACTGGAGAAAAAAAACCTACAAAAGGATTTCCTACTGCCCTGAGCTAAACTGGGGACTGTGGGTCCTGTGCTGGCTCAGTTGCTGCTTAGAGCTCTCCCATCTGTCCCTGTGGAAAGTCTTACCTGAAAGGAATAAAAGAGGCTGTGAAGGACATGGGAAAGAAAACAAAGCAAGGAGTAATAAAAAGAAAACAGAGAAATCTAACATTATGGTAACAAATCTTTTTTCAAATCCCAGGTGAAAGTCTACCAAGCGATTTTTCATTGGGCATCTAATTGTTTTTTTTTTTTATTTAGAGGATTAGCACATTGCTGGATTTTGAATAATTTAGGTTTCAAATGTCATTTTGCTGGTCAGTAAAGGCAACAGGATTAGAAAGCTCAACTTCCAGAGCAAAGGGGCACGTTTCCCACATTTAGGATGGTTGGGTAGAGCACAGTCAGAGACCTGATTCCCTAATAAACACCAATGGAGCTCCCCCCGTGCCCACCATCCCAGTGTGCAGGGGCCTTGATTGAGACCTCAGGTGAGAGAACAGATGAAATAAGGAAGGAATAATTTCAGCTTGTGGCATTTAAGTGGGAATTAAAATGTATTTTTTCCCCAGGAAAAGGTGATGTTCCTTTTGGTTTGGGATTTTCTCCCAGGTTTACTCTGAGCAGAGCAAACAGTTCCCAGGGTTAATGGTGGCCACAGCTTTGTTCTCTTTAGCATGTGCTGGGTGATCTCCCAGCTTTGCTCGTGTGGTATCCCTGTTATCCTCTCTCCAGCTGGAAATGAGTCTCACTCTTCTCAGTGGGTCATGTCCTTCTGAACTTTCCAAACCCGTGGCCTGGAATGTGGCATTTGTTGAGGCTCACTTTGGATAAACGGCTTAAGAACAATGTCAGAGCAGCTTCCATCAGATCACTGATGCCTTCCACTGAGGCAGGCCCTGGAGAGACTTTTCTTTCTAGAAGTAGAAAACTTAGTTGAGCAAATCCCAGCTCTCAGACACGCCTGCACTGAGCAGAACGGGGAGAATTAAAACCTTTTTAGTGTGAACTCAGTGTTAACTCTGCAGAAAGTTGGACAGCTTGGCTGGTGTTTCAGTTAGATTTAGTTTTGCAGTCAGGCACATAAAGACACTCACCTGTTCCATTTGCCTGATTCCATCAATTTGGGAGTGATTGGCAGGTGAGGAAGTTACAAAAACAACTTTTTCTGCCTCCACAACTTCTTCTGCCTCCTCGTTTCTCCGGTGTGAAATCCTTCTTCCAAAATGTGTCATTCCTCCTGTGGAGACCCCGGGGAGGAGTCTTTCCACACCAGGCTATATTAGGTATTGGAATATTCCTGCACAGTTGGCTTAAAGCATATGTTAGACTGTCTTCAGTAAAAATGGCTAAAAAGTCTGTTTTCCTAACCAGTAAGATTTTGTTTTGCCAACTGATTTAATGCTCAAACAGCATTGTTACAAAACCCACACCACTTGCTTGAAGAGCCTGTTCCTTGTCATGTCAAGTGCCTCCTGGACATCTATTTTGATCCTTTTCTCAGTAAAATGTGCTTCTTTCACTTTGCTGCTTAGGATTTTGCTGTTTCCTATCCAGTACCTCCACGAGGTACAAAAGACATCTGTCCACACAGATTTGAAAGGAGACAAGGTTGCACCTTAAACTTATAGAAACTGAACAACATAATAATTAAATTACAGTGTCTCTGCCCTGGAAATATAGATTTATGATAACACAGCATTAAGTCTTTTCCTCTCTCAAGTAATCCATTTAAAGAGCTCCCTCATCTCATCCCAACAATACTTATTGAAAGATTCAGACCTGGGCTCATACATCATCTTTAATGTATTCTTATCTAAACTCTGCCATATTCCAGGGGATACATTTTCAGATTTTATGGAAAATTTGAATTCAAGATGCTCCTTGAACAAGGTCTTTACCTGGGAATCATCACCCACCTGTGGAAGCAGATGTTGCCTGAAGAGCACTGTGGTGGCAGCAGGAGGGGCAGAGCTGCTGGGTACATGTTGGGGCAGAGGAAAAAAAAGGAAAATAGAAAAAATAGCCTTAATATTCAGGAGCCTGAAGAATCAAAGAACTATTTTGAGCGGATTTCAGAACAGACAAGCTCTCCTAAAAATGATTAAAAATGTATGATTGAAAGCTTGACTGTCAAATAACTGATGAGTTCAGAGCAGGGTGGGAACAAAGCCTGACAGTGCTGAGTCAGCACTTGCTTATGGCCCACGGGAGGGTTTGGGAAGCAGGTTTTCCAGGACTGAGGGACCAGGGTTGTCATCCTGATGCAGCAGAACAGTGTTGACACTTTGAAGGGACATAACAAAGAGCCCAGAGAGGCTGATTCAGGTTCCTGGTTCGGACTTTGAAGGGCAAAATGGCTTTTTTCAGGACTGTTTTAAAACACAGATTTTGCAGAACTGGGGAAGGGAGTGACAATCCCACCAGCAGATAATCATTTATGGATCAGGGAATGATTTTCTCCTGTGCCCTGATGGCATTTTCCCACTCAGGGGAGCCCAGGCATTTGTGTCCAATATTGCTGATCCAAGTGTTGCCTTGTTTATTAACCAGGGAAGGAGCAAAGGCTTAATTCCCAACTCACATGGAAGTTCCTTGGCATCTTTGTTGTCAGCAAAAATATTTTAGCAGCAAAGTACATTATGAACAGAAGCAAATTAATATCTGGATTTTACTATTCTCAGGAGTTACAGGGAGAGAGTATTAAAAATCTGGTTTTATGTAATGATTTTTTTTAAGTATCAATTTTCCTTTTGGTTTCTTCAGGAGAATTTTTTCTGGAAGGTGCTGTGCAGCATTTGAAGCTGCTGCATGACTTAAGTGCTCAGATCCTGGAGGTTTTGCAATCAAGGGAATTCTAATTTAGCTAAAATTTCATTTTGTGATGCCATAATTTTCATAATAATTTGCAGTGAAACTTTAATCTTACAAACCACTAAAAAATTGCACCTTTTTGTCCCATAGTTTGGGCTGTATGTTACAAAGTACTTCAAATTATTTGCTTTTTTAGCTGTGAATGTGTATTTCCTTGCTGTATCTCAGAGTGCAATAATAAGTGTAATTAAATTTTAGTCACTTAGCTAGAGCATCTTCCTGCAACATGCTCTACAATTTAGTTTTCCAGATGAACTCAGTGTGTCACTGATGTCCAGAGAAGATCAATAGAATGGAAATTGCAGTTTCCCTGGAAGTGCTGCAGTGTTTTATTTTTACTCAGTTGCCTTTGCCCTGCCAGAGGGGTCACGTGGCCATCCCTGCCAAGCCCTTGGAATACAGGGAAGCCCAGAGGGAATATCTGCAAATGATGCACAGTTCATGTTCCTTTTCCTTTCTGTGTTTTCCATCCCACCCAGGGCAGCTCCTGAGCTGCTTTGTCTCCCCAGCAGGAATTTCTTGAAGTGTAGGAAAGTTTTGGACCTGAACTTTGCAAGTGTTTAACCAATATTTTGGAACCAGAGGAGTGGGTTTGAGTGTCTGCACCCACCTGTGCACCACCTCCATCCAGATCCCTGCAGGATATGACTGGTGCTGGTTGCTGGGACAAGGTAGGGACAGAATTCCAGTGTGTAGGAAATGCCCTTGCATTGCTGGACCAGGGAGATGATTTGTTAACTTGTCTGCTGGATTCAAAGTTTCTTTTAGCTGCAGGTTCAGGGCCAAGAAGCTCAAGAGCTAAACTTGAAGTGTGCCTGAATATTTGTGTGTATTTCTGAATATTTGTGTGTATTTCTGAATATTTGTGTGTATTTCTGAATATTTGTGTGTATTTCTCACCTGGTAATGATGCCAAGCTCACCCTGAGCCAGGCTTTGGCACAGGCTTAACTAGTCAAATCCATCAGGAGTAGCTATCAAATCTCAGGAGGTTGTGCTGCAGCAGCACAGGAAGGGCCCAGAGAGCCACTTTGGGAGTGCAGTCTCTTCTTGGTGTGATTCCTAAACAGAATAAAATTGAGACCAACACACAGAAGTTCTTTTTTTCCCAAGGTCTGTATTTATCCTGCCTTTTTCCAAGTTCCCCCTTGCTGTCATTGAGATCCAAACTCTTTCACCCACCACTGATCCAAAGAGCAGATTCCCAGGCCTTTATCTCCTCCTTACTTTCAATCTGACATTTTTATATTTCTCATTTGATGTTGGTAGACTTTGGCTTCTCCTTCTGATGTCAATTGGATTGGGGGTGGTATATATGTACACACTCTTCTGTTTGTTCCAAACTGGGATCATCTCTCCTGTGCTGTGGTGAATAGACTCTTCCCAGTGTATTGTAAGGAATGAGAGTCCCACTGGAACCTCTCCCTGGCCTGGGTCCTCACTGTGGTGACTTCCAACCCTTGTCATGATCCATTGTGGAACAGCAGCACAGAGGGAAACTGCAAATTCCTGTGGCAAATTGTGGGGCAAATCTCTGGTACCTTCCAGAGACCAGGATATGTTTTTATTTTCTGTATTTCCCCTACTGAAAAGACTCACTGTGAGTCTTATTCCTCAGCTTCTGAAAAGTCTTCAGGATCTTGGGAGGGAAAGTTGGTGAGCTCTGTGTCCTGGCCAGCCCCTAAAGCCAAGTCTGAGAAGCTGAGAGAACACCCCTCCAGTGCTGGAGAGTCAGACCTGCCAAAAACCATTTTAAATATTAGAAACAGTTGGAAGATGAGGGGAAGGGACTTCAGCCTGCACTGTTTGCGTTCTCTGTGCTGAGCAGTGTTGGCACTTTTCATTCCAGAAGAAATGAAATGTTTAATCCAGCACCCTGCACGTGCTTTCTCTCCCTGTTTCTCTGTACCTTTGAGAGATAGTATGAAAAATACATAAATTGGACCCTGATGTTGGACAGATTATCTCTTGGATCCCTTGGGAATGAAAAGATTTTGTTGTAGGGCTTCCTGACGTGTTCTTGAGCAGAGCAGCCAGACCTGGAGCCCTTTGCTTTCCCACTTTGCAGGCTCTTGGAGTACAACTGAGGTCCATGCTGGAGCAATGGCATCCTCCCAGACACGGGGAAAAGCACTATCAGATAATGAGACTGTGTCATGAAGATGTAATAAAAATCCTCAGGAAATTAATTAATGCACATGTACAATAGCTACTTTACACCACAACACTTTAGCCGTTTAAAATTAGGTTCTTTTTAAATAGCAAAAGCAATTAGTCTGCTTTGACTGATTGCTGGCCATTTTTTTTTTTTTTAATGCCAGACTTTTTTGATTTATGGCAGTGAAAAAATTAGGAAGGGGAAGGGCAAAATTCCGTGGTGGCTGCTCTTAGCAAGAAAAGCATCAAACTCTGGCTGCAGATATCTCCTGCTTCCTGCAGTCCTGAGGTAAAACTTTGAAACTTTTAATGCATTATCTTCACAAGTATTAGCTCAGTGCTGCAGTAATGTTTACTAATATCTGCCATGTTCAGGTGGAAGAGGTGGATGGTATTTTTTGTGTTAAATCTCTTCCTTCTTGAGGAAAAATTATTCAGGCTGAAATGTCCATGTTCTTTTTGGTGGCTTCTTGGCTTTTGGAATAAAACCTCCTGAAGTCCCTGGTGCCATGACTTTTACTTTAATAACACTAAGGCAGAATAACAGCTGGGAAAGCAAAGCAGTAAATGCAGCATTTCCATGGAATGGCCACTGGAATGACATAGAATTTCTGCTTTTGGGCTGGATTCAGCACAGATCTCTGCTACAACCTGACTTTGGTTCTCCTGAGAGCTTGTGCTTGGGCTTGTGTTTCAGCATCTCTTGGACTCACAGCTCAGATGTGCAGGCAGGAAGTTTTACAATGTTTTTTGTAGCTACAAATAACCACGAAAATTCCCTGTGTCAGCTCCTGTCTCTCCAAAGGTGGGTGTTGTGGAGAGACCTGTGCTCACGGATCCTGCAGAATTTTAGGCCAGCAAGGAGCTTTAGCTGTGGCTCATTCTCCTCCTACTCCCAGCCCATCCTGGTCTCCCATGTCCCTCCCTTTGTGGGTGTTCTGCTTGTCTGGGTTTTTTCGGGAGAGGACACATTTCCTTGCATTCTGCAAGACCCAGAGCAAAATTAGGACTTACACATTCCTTTTCTTTGGTAGAAAGGGAAAAAATATTGAGCAAGTGACAGAGAAGAGGAATTGCAATGCATATTAAACAGAGAGTGATTGCTGACAGCATGCATTATGGAAAAGGGGAACCTGCACAAAATGAAATGCAAACCTTGCTGGAATTTAGCTGTTAATTTAGTGTATATTATGGGATTTTCAGGTGTTACATTGTCTGGTGACTGCCCAGCTTAAATTTTCTCTCTGTTCCCATAATGGTGCTCTCTCTGTTCCAGCTCCATGGGAGAGAGACTGTTCACAAGGGAATGTACAGGAAAAGATAGGACAAGGAGAATGGCCTCAAACTGCCAGAGGGCAGGGATGGATGGGATATTGGGAAGAAATCCTTCCCTGGGAGGGTGGGGAGGCCCTGGCACAGGTTGCCCAGAGAAGCTGTGGCTGCCCCATCCCTGGAAGTGTCCAAGGCCAGGTTGGACGGGGCTTGGAGCAACCTGGGCTAGTGGAAGGTGTCCCTGCCCATGGCAGGGGGTGGAATAGGATGATCTTTCAGCTCCCTTTCAACCCAAACCATTCTGGGATTCTGTGGTTCTGTATTAAACTTCTTTTTGTCGTATCAGACTTGTCTGCCATCACTGGTGTGGATTCAGAGAGAATTATTCCAGAAAAAATACTTACCTTTTTCTCAAGAAGAACATGCTCAACCCTGTGGAGTGTGTGGTTTTTCAGTCTCAAGGTTTTCTCACTGCTTGTGAAAACCTCCCGAGTTCTTCTGTCACAGCATATGAGAGGCTGAACTGGGATGAGTGATAGTTGTGTTCTGCTCAGCCTGGCTGAGGAAAGCCAAAAAATGTGTTTGTAAAGCATATTAAGTTGGAGTGTTAATAGAAATTCTTTCACGTTGAGGTGTTGGGCAGTGCAGGATTGGTGACAGGAGCCTTTGCAGGCAGGTGAGACAGATGACAGAGCACTGAGAAAGTCCTGTGTGCCAGGAAAACAAAAAAATGTGTCTGCTTTTCTGTGAGGTTAATAAGTTAAAGAGGCTGCAAGGCAGGGAGCACAGAGAGCTGTGGAAAGGAAAATATGGGAAATAACAGAACAAGAGGAGAGGTGGAGGAGAAGATGCTCTGTGAGGGGAAAGTGGGAAGGATCTGAGTGCCCTGATCTGGGTTATGCCAGAGAAACTCGAGACTTGCATCCCTGCAGAGCATCGTGGCTGTGACCTGATGGATCTTGGTGTTCCCCATCTGTTATTGGTGAAGTCTCCTGTGTGTCACTTTTGTAACAGAGGGGCTTATTCAGCAGGAATTCTTGTCCCCAAATCAATGGCTCGGGCTTGAGATTGTAAACTCAACAGCTTTTGGCTGGAGCTGGAGATTCTGTACTGCATAAGAGAAAATTCAGATCATGGCCATTCTGTGAATAACATAAAAGCCAGGTGTCAACAGACAAGTTGGAAAAAATGCAGTTATAATTTTTCTATCACTCCATGACGTTCACAGATACTTGGATTTGGTGCCAGTCGGGTGGGATGTTGCCTGAACACTTTTAGTTGGACATTAACATTGTATAGGGGTGGTTCAGCATGGAAAAATAAAAGGATTGTGCTTTTAGTAGGTGTGGTTGAGGTAAAGCTGAGGGAAGCTGCTGACAGATTTGCTGCAGTGGATTTTGACAGAAAATTTGCAGGTTCACAGTCTTGGCAAGTGTTAAGTACTCAGATTGTCTCAATTCCACTGAGCTTCCAGGAACTCAGTGTGTTGCAAGACAACTGTAAACAGCTTTTAAAAAACCTTGAAGCCATCAGTTGGGGTGTGTTTGACACCATCCAGGGTTTTTTGAAATATTATTTAGTGACGCCAAAACTTTAAAAGACTTTAATGGGTGATTTAAATAAAATATTTCACCTGGTGTAGTTCTGATATGACCCGGTGAGGAACAGCCCGCAGAATCAAGGTGTCTGTAGCTTACATGAGCTCTCAAACAACATCCCTTTTCTATGCTGGGCTCTTCCCAGTTGTCCTTAGTGTTTGGTTTTCCCATTAAATTCAAGGAGTGATCACCACAGGATGCTGGAGATGGGCAGAACTCTTTGGAAGCTGCTTCCTGCCCTGTGCCACCCCTGTAACACACCTTGGAACGGGGCACAGGAATCCACAGCACCAATCCAGGCCAAAATGATCCCCAAAACACTGGGATTAGAGTGTAAAACTGTGATGAGCTGAGGGTGAATGGCTCCAGGGCTCTGTCTGCCAGGATATTCCCTCCTGAGTCTCTTCTTCCAAGAAAAATTCACATTCTATCAAAATGAGGGTGGATTGTCTGGCTGATGCCACTGTCCTTCTATTTTACTGGGTAAAGGAAAACTCTTTCTTCCCAGCCTAAATTAGAGCCTGGATCTTTGGCCTATAAAAGCTGTCTCCCTCTTGATCTCAGATGATGGATAATTACATATATTCAAAGTGTGGCAGCTTCACATTTTCCTTTTTTTCCTCTCTCTAATGCCGAGATATTTAAACCTTCAAAAAAGTTTCCGTAAAAGAAACACCCCACCTGTTTTCCCCTCATACACAGATAAGTAGGAGGCTGCATTTCTGTGAAAAAGGTCCCTTGTTTTAGGAGTTATTTTGGCAGATTTGGAGCTTTGAGGGCAAAGTGCCAACCTCACCTTTTCTTCAGGCAGCTGGTGGGGCACTGAGCTGGTTTATAAGGAGTTATCATACAGTGATTACTGAGATGGCTTGTGGGGTAATGCTATAATGGCAGTTCAGTTAATATGATAAGATCTTAATTGGTTGTGTAGAATATTGTCTTTAAATCTATGCAAAGTGCCAGGGGGACAGCAGAGGTGCACATAAATCTGACTCAACCCAGAGTGCCTGTGCCTCTCACTTGCTTAACCCCAGCTTTTAGACCACTGCAGGCACGGGGGTCTTGCAGACACTCATTTTTTCCTTGGTGACTGATTTTGTTGCTGAAAATTCTGTCCATAGGAGGGATATAGAAAGGACCAGTCTCCAAAAACAGCTCCTGCTCAGGGAAATGAGTTGCTTGATCAGCAGAGGAGTCTGACAGGCATATCAAAGGCCAAAAGAGTGACCTGTGGGCCTGAAAACACACTTTTCATGAGTTTCAGCTAAAAAGTTGAACTTTTTAGATAGAAGCTTTAACAAATCTCCATAACTGAGCTCAGTTGGTGACTCCTGGACATTTCCAAGTTTAGGAGTGGAGCTCTGGATAGCAAATATAAGTCCAGTGCCAGAAGGCTTCACCAGCCCATTAGGAGTGTCTTCAGCCCCCCGGAATTCCCAGACCAGTTTCTAATCTGGGAACTGGGCACAGAGGAAGTCACATTACAGGAGCTGGTAAGGGACCTTCCTGGCCCTATTGTACACAGATCTTCCTGGGCTAACAAAAGTCACAAAACCTCATGTGTACCAAAGGCATTACTGTAGGAACAATGTAGTAAATAATGTTTAGTCACCTGGTTTAGATTATAGTTATTTCCACTGAGGTTTGTATCATCTGAATGCCGTGGGGCACAGGAATGTGTGAGCCAGCAGGGCTGTCAGACTGATCAGAGTGTTTGCAGTTCATAGCCGTGGATTCACAGAATCTTTTGGGCTGGAAAAACCCTCTGAGATCGACTCCAACCATCCCCCAGCACTGCCAAGGCCACCACTGCCCCACATCCCCAAGTGCCACATCCATATGGATTTTAAAACCCTCCAGGGATGGTGACTCCACCCCTGCCCTGGGCAGCCTGTTCAGTGCCTGAACACCCTTTTGGTGAAGAAATGTTTCCTAATATGGAACCCAAACCTTCCCTAGCACACCTTGAGGCCATTCCCTCCAGTCCTATCACTTGTAGCTTCATATTTTCCTTATAAAGAGACCCAGAAGAGAATGTGTTAAAGTGTCTGTTGGTGCTGCCAGGTTGGATGGTCACTGTTGTAGAAATGGGGAAGAGTTTTAGAAAAACAGCAAACCAGGGAGGCAAAACACCTGAATAGCCCAGGGGGTGATCAGGACACCTGGAATATTTTACTCGAAGTCTTAAGGTGCTTTCCTGTGAACTTTGTGGTGTGGCCAGTTTTGGTTGTTCCAATACGGAGTTCCCAAGAATTCCCTCACTTTGCACAGATGTTCAGCCCTTGGAACACACAAACAGATCCACTGGTGGCAAGTCAAGCTGGTGCTGTTTTAAAAATCCCCAAGGAGCCAAGACAAACCCTCAGCAATGCTGTAGCTCTGCCCTGCAGGGACAAACAAAGCCCTGGGGAGATGCTCCTGTTCCCAACACTTGCTGCTGGTTTCCCACTTCCCAAATATCAGTTGTGTCACTCATGTGGTGGTTCCTGCTTTGGGTTCATGGCTGGAGCTTTGCTTTGCTGCTCCAGGTTAATGTTGCAAAGGAGCTGTGGTAGAAAACGTTCGGAAGGTTCTGAAAGATGGTGACTTTGGGCATCAGCTTTGACAGTTTTACACAGGGGAAGGGTTTGGAGGAAGGAAGAAGAGGTGCCAGTGGTTAAGGTGAACAACTGGAACATGGATGACGTGGAGGAGAAAGGAACCCCCAGGGATAAAAAAAATTCAGTAACTGCTTGATTTGGGCCCTGAGGGCAAGAACAACCTTCCAGTGCTGAGAGGAGAGGACGGTGCAAAGACTCAGAGGTTTGGACATGGTTTAATAATTCAGTTTCTTGACTCTGAAAGTAAAAAGGATGTTCAGGGAGAGGCAGAGCCCAGGTTGTCACTAAGGAAATGAGCTGCCCAGTTCAGGGCAGGCTGGGGTGGACATGCTCTGCCCAGCAGCCAGCTGGGCTCTCACAGGAGCTTCACTCACCCTTCCAAGTCGTTCTGCTGTGCACAAAGCTGATGCTGAGCTCACACAGATGTTTTGCTGTTCCTCCTCCTCAGTGCTCAGGTTGTTCATCCCCCAGTTTTCAGAGAGCAAGGGAGCGTTTCCTTCACCAGTTCGGGCACATGTTCCCTCAGCTGGAGAAACAGTCTGGCTTTATTCTGTTTTTCCACCTCTGCCTTTTTATTAGGAAAGAGGACTGCTGCATCTTTAATGCACTACTTTACAACCTTTTATGTGGAAAGATTAACAAAAAGGAACCACACTTAATTTAAGATGACAACTTAGGTTTGCCTCTGGATCCTTTTTTGGCAGACGTTCTCTGAGTAAATTACATTTGACAACCTGAAATAAATTCAAACCAAGATTTATGCCTGCATTTGCTCACAGAGCCGTGGTTCATCAGCCTGTGTGGTTAAAAAGCTATGAAAAGTAACAACTAATTTAAAAATTTATTTTTAGAGAACCTACATGGGCTACCGATGCTAAAACTTTGGTTTAAGTAACATCAGGTTTCTGAACATGTGGAGGTAATTTTTCAGTTGATAACACAGTTAGTTATAGATGTTTGTGCAAGAAAAAAAGAAAGCAGCATTAGAAAACAAGAAGAAATGAGTCATAATGATACACTTTCAGTGGCAGTTTAACACAGAAAAAGGTTTTAAAAACATACCCAAGGACACGGCATCTTTGAAAACGCTCCCAAAGGAGAAGTCAACGTTAGCCGAGATTGCCAGAATTTACTTTAGCTATTACTATGGATGAATAATTATGCTCAATTCAGCCAGTGATATGGGTTCACTGCAGGTTAATTGGTAATAATGGGTTTCATTCCAAACAGTGAGGAATGATTTTTCAACAAAAAAAAGTGCTCTCCCTGCGAGCTGGAGATGTCCTTGCTCCCCGGGCTTCGGAGGCACAGCAGCACGTGTAGGACACCAGGGCTCCTGGCTCCAGGGCACTGAGCTGCCCTCAGATCTCATGGCTATTGGCAGGGGATGGAACAAGCTGGAGGAACATCTAAGCTGTGCAACCTTGTCCTGCTTTTTAAAAATTATTTTCCTTCCCCCCGACTAAAATTTGAGGCTGGACAAAGGAGAACAGAAGGATCTCGTTCAGATCTGCGATGCAGACAGAGCTCTGTCTCTGTTCCGTGGGTGTGAGCACCGAGTTAGTCATTTGAAGTTGATATTAATTGGACAAAGAAGGATTTTCTGTGCTTGTGCTGCTGTGTAGAGTTCTCCATCCCTCCCTCAGTCCTGCTTGCTGCACCAGATAAATAATAATGAAGCAGGAATAAGTCTATTGATTGGGATCTGGCTGAGAGCAGGAGCTGAGCCTCTCAAAGCAGAACCTTCTCTCCCTTCAGCATCTTGCCCTGAGGGATGGGCATCATTTGTCATGTGCACATATTCCCAGGAATGAGGAATATTCGTGTGGGAGACAAGAGAAGATAGGAACACAATTCATCCTGGATAAGCCTCCTCACCCAGGTTACACCCCAAGTCATCTCTCTTTAAGTGTTCTATCAAATTCTTCCATCCTTCACCCTCTGTGGATGATTTCCTCTCTCAGCATTCCAGTCCTTGTTTTCCCATTGTACCCAAATTGGAGCCTCTGCATTTGAGGATCCCAGTGACTGTATCAAGAGCTCTCCAGACAGCAGGGAGCAAATCTCTGCTTTAAAAAGAAAAAAAGAAACCCCTCAAAATGTAGTCCTTTCATTACTTTAGTTCAAAAAGAGGGAAAAAAACCCCCAACCTCTGGGTGTATGTTCAGAGGCTGCTCGGTCTAGTTCTGTTGGATTTGTATGCAAGTCATTCCATAGAAAGAGAAGTTGGAAATACATGAATAGGACACTTCCAAGGTTGAAATATTTGTGCTGTTATTTTCTCCTCTGCCCTAACTGATTTTTTTTTTGTAAAGTTCCCCAGAGAGGAAAATTCTATTATGATGTTTGGCTTCTTGCTCACTTTGATGAGTCAGATTCACCACACCATGCCTTGGGATCTGTTAGAGCTCATGGAGACTGGATGGACATGAGCACAGAATTGTGCCTGGGAATGTTTCCATCTCAGACCCCTGAAGCCTGGAATCACAGCACTGTGTGACTGTGCCCCGGGTACCATAAAGCCCTGGCTGAGTATCCACCTGTTCCCAGCTAGGCTGGCCTAACCAGTCTCAGGCTGACCTAACCAGTCAGCTCTGCTCCTCAGCCTTTCTTCCAAAATATTCAACAAGTCCAGCCTTTCCCATGAGCAGCATCTGCTGCAGGGTGTGGGAGCAGAGGTGCCAGTGTCAGAATTCAGGATGTTCAGACATCATAAGAGAAGGCAGCAGTGGCTCCAAGGGTTGTTTAACAGGAGGTGTAACAGAGCAGGCTCAGCTCCTGCTCCCCTGGGCTCTGCCTGGGGCTCTGGATAATGGACTCAGCTGGGATTCTGGGTCCTTCCAAATAAATTTTAGGCAGTAGGGAATAGGAGGGACAGGCCCTGAGCTCTGCTCTGTGGGACCAGGGACAGGACCCAGGGAATGGCTGGAGCTGTGCCAGGGCAGGGTCAGGTTGGATCTCAGGAAAAGGTTGGATCTCAGTTGGCACTGCCCAGGCTCCCCAGGGCAGTGGGCACAGCCCCAAGGCTGCCAGAGCTCCAGGAGGGTTTGGATGATCCTCTGGGGCACAGGGTGGGATTGTTGGGGTGTCTGTGCAGGGCCAGGAGTTGGAGTCGATGATCCTGGTGGGTCCCTTCCAGCTCAGCACGTTCTGTGATTCTGTGATTATCCTGTTGGACATTTATGGACAGTGTGGCCTCTCTCTGCTCAATTTTCCAGTGTTCTGCCTTTTGACCATGCTACCTATATCATATAAACCTTCCATACACCTTGTAGATCTTCTTGTTGAAAAGTATTCTCTTAATTTTTTTTTAATTTCTCCTTGATTTAATCCTGTGTGATCCCTCCCTTGTTCCATGAGATCCTCAGGCACAAGGAGATTTTCCTCAGCTGGACTGTCCTAAAAGTCAGTCACCTCCTCTTATGTCAGCACAGGTAACTCTGAAACACTGACCAGCCCTTGCCTCTTCCACTGCCCAGAGGTGCTGATTGCTCTGCCCACCATTAATTACACCTCCTGGAATCTCACCTTGGACTTTTAAAACCTTATGTGGTGTTTTGTCTAAAAGATTGTCTCAGATACAAATTGCAGGTAATTATCTACATCCATCATTCTTCCCTGTGTTTCATTAAACATGGAATTGTTCTGCACTGGTGTCTTGACTTCTCTGTTTCATTTCCCTTCCTGCCCGTTGGTGTCATTAAGGAAGTTTTGCTTCCAAGGTCTTCGAAGGGCAAGTGGGATGAAATCCCAGGGATTGGAACACCACATCTTAGAACAACACCACTGCATCCCCCCCCCAAAATAATCAAACCTACAGCATATGTCTTGGGTAAAATAACCTTTTGCTTCAGGCTTTCTGACTCCTGGGAGCTGTATTTTACCCTGAGGAAATATTTTACTGCTTTTGTTCCCCAAGTCTGCCACTGGAGTGATATATATTTATATTTCTATATAATATGCTCTCCATGCAGAATCTGAGGTGACCTATACATCATGTGTTCAGGCTCAGGAAGCTGGCTCTGATTTCAGGGACAGGGAGGAGCTCTCCTCCACTCAGGGAGGTTATTCCAGCCTGAAGTTGCTGAAGGGAGTGCATTAAACCCTGAGATTATTCTGTGAGTGCAGCAGCAGAGCTTTTCCAAGTGCATTCCTTGCAATGTAAATCACTTGGATTCACATCCTGAGCTTAACTGAATTGGTGTCATTCCACTAAAGCCTTGAAACAATCCAAGATCTCTGCTCACATCCTCAGGCAAGTGAGAAGGATATCGTGTGATGCTCTGGTGTGTGATGCTCTGGTTTAGGAGCAGATCTCTAACACTTTGAAATGTCCAACTAAAATCACCAAGTTCTTTGCATTTGAATGAATTTTGAACAACACAATCCATATAACAAATGAATTTGGTTTTCAAAGGAAGTGTTGAAATGTTGCTGCTCTGGCAGCTGAGTGAGTTCTGCAGATGTGACAGGAACGCTCTGAAATGCAGCAAAAGTCTTTCTGGACTGTGGTGAAGAGCAAGAAGTTGTTTTACCTTAGAATAGAAATGCATAAAAAATCCATAGGATAAATGATGGGTCTGGAATGTGGGGATTATTTTGTCTCGTAACTCCAGTGAAATTTAAGTTACACAAGGATGAGAAGGAAAGATGGGAAAGAGCACTTGATGGAGGTGCAGGTCCTGGAGCAGGGAATGGAAACCTCCACGTTGGACAGGGCTTGGACAAACCTGATCTAGAGGAAGGTTCCCTGCCCGTGGCAGGGGGTGGAACAAGGTGACATTTAAAAGTTCCTTCCAACGCAAACCTTTCTGTGGTTCTGTGAATATCTCAGAGGTCAAACATTTGGCATAGTTCATATGAGAAATCAGGTATTCATATAAATGATAAAAATGACCCCCTGTTTGCTAGTCCAGGATCACTTGCAGGCCTCCAGCATGTAAATAGTGAGGGATCTGAACTACTTGGGCTGCTGGTTTGACTAAATATGGTATTTTTAATCTCCTTTTATTTCTATAATATTTTCAGTTTTACAGGTACTCAGATCCAGCAGTGACAGTGACAATATGGTGATTTTATCAGCTTAAAAAAAGCTCCAATTCTCCTGTGTTTCTACATCAGGATGTGGATTCTTTCAACCATAAGCAGAACCTTAATTATTTTTATATTGATTATAAATATATATAAATTATGTCTGACCCACACTCGAGGAGATTTATTGGTGTAAAATCCACCTGTTGATTTTTATTATGCTCTAAGGAGTGGGAATGGTTTTGATTGATATCCCCCAACGATATTAATAATATTGTTTGTATATTTTAATGAGTGTAACTCAGCTAAATGAGGATATAGATCTGCAGTGCCAACATATTAATTTTGGAGTAGTACAAACACGTATTTTTTGTTAATGCAGCTTTTATGTTCCCCTGTAATTTCTGGAGCTGATCCCTGTGTTGTTGTGCCGGAGCACACGGGAGCAGCTCCGGAGTTATCCATCACAATTTGGAAAAACTTCCCCCCAGTGTGTGGGTTGTCTCCTGCTTCCAGGGAGGATATAATTCACTTGCTGCTTTTTGCTGCTGAGGAAACAGAGCCTTTCCCTGAGAGCATCAGGAATTGGGCTTTAGTTATGTGTTTTTACCTTCTGGTGATCACAGAATCCTGGAGTGGTTTGGGCTGGGAGGGACCTTCAGGACCATCTTGTTCCAGTCCCAGCTCCCACCAGACCAGGTTACTCTGAGCTCCATCCAGCCTGGCCTTGCTCCTCATATCTCATCCCTGTGGGAATACAGCACAGCCTTATCTCACAAGGGAAGTGCAAACTATTTTTCCTCACCATTCCATGATATATCCTGGAAACATCTCTTTATGAAACAGGGCAGAACAGAAAAGATTAAATTGTGCTCGGTGCCTTTTCCTGATGGTGATCCTGCAAACACTTGGACATCAGTGAGGTTCTTTGCCATCTTCCCTGGAAACAAACGGTCCAGTTAACAATTCCACTGATACCAGTCAGAAGGAGCTGGTTATATCCTGCTCATGTTTATGTATATCCATCATTTGTGTGTATAATGTTCCTATAACGCTGCACAAACGAGTGCAAGTTGAAAACCCAGCCCTGTGACTGCATTTCAGTGTCTGCCTCTGGTCCCAGGGAGAAATGGTTGAAGTAGAACCGTGAGGAAGGTAAGAAATAAACTAGAACATGGAGCTACTTTACTGGTACAAGTGTTGTTGATGGACATTAAGGTCTGTCCTGTACAGCCCTGGCAAAAATCAATCCCTGATTTCCTTCAGTGTTGTTTGATAAATTGTACAGTGCCTTTCCCAGTGCCCAGTTGAGCAGAGAGCTCTGGAGCTGGGGCAGTCCACGTGTGCTGCTGATTTAAAGCTGTGGGCTCATTTCTTTCAAAGTTAGTGGACAGAAAGCAATCAGTGAATTAGATTGTGAAAAAGTAAAAGGTTTGCAGTTTGTTTGCTGCAAAACTCTCCCTTGCCCTGATTTACCAACCTTCCTAAATCCTTGGGAGGTCTCTGTATCTCATGTGGAGTGGCCACTTGAGCCAGCACTCAGAGCAGACACTTTGTGGTGTGGTGTTGTTAATCAGAAAACAGTTTGGGCTTTCTGGAAAAAACAAGTCCCTTTTGGTGCCAGTTTGGGCAGTGGCTCAGGGGGTTTTAAACCAGAAGGTGAAACATTTGGAAAAATGCTGCTGGATCTCTCAATCCTCAGACGTGCTCCCAGTGTTAAGAGAGTAAATGTTCAGGAGTTTTAAACCCAGAGACTTTATACATACTGCAGGATAATAAATTATAACTTACTTTGAAATAGCTGATCAAATAATTAGTCATTACTTGCGTTTGTCTTCTTGGTACTAGCGAAGCAAATGCTAAAAATCCCACTGTTTCCATATAAAACAAGTAGGAGCTGAATACCTGTTGAAATAAAAATCAAATTGGTGGTTTTTAGAACCACCGATCTGTAAAAATTAAATTTAAATTATTTTCTAGTGCATTTTTCACAATTAAGATATGAAAAACATATCTGGTGCATTTGCAGCATCTGGCATCTATTTGTGGCATTAAACCTTACAGGCCCTTTCACCTGTGTAACATTAGCCCATATCCTTTCTTTGAAAAACCCAGCTGTAGCTAAAGCTGTGATTTCTTTGTTAAATATGTGTACAGTGCTCTTGCACGGGAATCTTCCTTTTATCCAGAGGTCTCAGAACTTGATAGCTCTTCCCATTAAGAAAGTAAACAAAACTTTACCCTTCCTTCAGAGATTCATCAGGAAGGTCAGTGCTGTGTTCCCTCCAATTTCCCAGGCTCAGCTGGGAGCTGATTAAAGCTGCCAGCTACAACTCGTCAGTTTTGGCAGAGACAACTCTATAAACTCTTTGTTATTCACTTTGCTGTGTGTTATAAATATATTTATCTTCTGCTGTCAGGCGTGGACTGGACAGGTGCTGGAGGAGCAGTTAAGCTCTACCATTAATCTCTCTAACAATGTCATTACTTGGTAACTCAAACCAAAAACATGGGCAGAATATTCAGGAACTTTCTCTAGTTCTTCTTCCAGATGACTGGAGTGGTTGGAGGAAAAGTGTTTGTTATTTTAGAAGGTTTCCACCAAGTCTGTAAAGTCAGAATATGTGACTGTGGCCAGTGCTTTGTATCTTTGGAGCAACGTTGTGGGGCTGGTTTTGATATTCAGTCTGATTAGAAAATTCAGCAAACTTGGGTAATAAAGACTGTGTTGGACTGTGCAGGTGGCATTTTAGGAGATCATCATTGTGAGCTCAGACCAGCTTTGGACAGAAGCAGAGTTGCTGGGCAGAAGAGAACTGAGCAGAAGTGTCAGTCCTGGGCTGTAGAATGATGTAGAAATGTAACACAGATTTGCAGGTTGGTGACAGGAGTGTTTCTGGCCCAGAAGACAAAAAAAAGATACAAAGAGATCTGAGATTCGTGAACCGTGGCATAAAATCGGTGTCAGTCCAGGCCCCTGTATGGGAGCATTACTGTGAGAGCTCTCCAGCCTGAACAAAGCAGAGGAATGTGCAGAACTGGTTGGGGACATTCCAGTCCAGGTTCTGTGACAACAAGCCCAAGCTCAGAGGTGCTTCCAGGCTGTGTCTGTGTGTGGGGGGGTGTGTAGCAGAGTGAGCAGAGTGGGACATGTGCAGGTTGTGCACCAGGGAAGAGCTGAAAGCAGTGGAGAGGGAGCCTCCAGCTGAGTCTGGGCATTCCTGAGCTTCCCTGTGTTTGGGACCCAAGTGTTACCTGGAAGTGTTACTCTCTTCCCGCTGCTAAGGTCCCATGAACACAGAGATCACTGCCACTGCAGGTCCAGGCATAATGCTGTTAGTCCTGGCCTTTTCCCAGTCAGGTGGAACCTGTGTGTAAAACCAGGCTGTGCAGAGTTAGTGTCAGTAGGACTCCTACACTCTAGAATGCCTTCAGTGAAGCACAGAGTATCCCACGTTGGAATGAGGCTCTGGAAACATGGGGGTTTTTCTTTGAAGTTTGGTCTAAGACTCTTGAGACTTAAAATTAGACAGGGATAAAGATAAAGCAAAAATTAAAAAAAAAAAAAAAGCTGTGTGTTCTGACCTGCAAAATGTGCCAGGAATTGCAGACCCAGTTGTGCTCAGTGGGTTTCTGTGGGAGCACACACAGCTGTATGTCACATGGACACAGCAGTGGGAGCAGGGATAGGGAGGGAAGGGAGGGCTGAGCCCTGGGGAATGAGTCTAGGGAAGTGCCAATGCTTCCTTAATCCCAGGATGTCAATGCACAAAGTTGTCTTTCTGTCAGAGCACGAGCACTGGCTCTGAGAAGGGAGGATTCCTGCTCAAAGGAGAAAAGCTGCTCATCTCCAGCTGCCAATATTTGGAAGGGAACTGAGGCAGTTTCACAGGCCTGTTCTTCATTCAGGTCCGGGGGTTGAGCTTCTGCCTCTCTAAATTTAGGGGCTGCAGTATAACATAAACTCTTATAAACAGGTGTGTGGCAAAGCATTCCTATTGCTTCTCCTGAAAAGATCTGAATTAGCTTCAGAGTCGAATGGGGAATTTTTGAAGTCTTGAGAACTTTCTCAAGGATGTGAAACCACATGTTGCCTTTCTCTAATACTGCTGGGTTTCAAAATGTGACATCATTGTGAGTGTGGGACAGACAAAAGAGCAAAGGGCAGAGTGTGGCCTGGGTGGGCAGAGGGGCATCTTTAGAATCTTCCATCCTTAATTTCCTGTCCCTGCTTTGCAATCTCGTGCATTGTGCCTGTGTGTCACTTGTTTCTTTTATTTCTCAAGGGTCACGAACAAACAGCACCATTTTTTCTCTTACTTCTGGACTTGGCTGGAATATTATTTCCAAGTGCAATAAATTGAAATCCGTGCTGATATCCAGCCCTTCCTCAGAGGCTCTATTGTGCTCTGCTCTCCGAGCTGGGAGAGGTGTCTGTTAGTTATACTTAGCATCACAAGCAATGTAAATTTAGTGCTTTAACAAATTCCCTCCTGGACTTTTCATCACCAGAGCTGATGTTTACAAGTTTGAACATGCTGTTCTCTTTGAGACAGTCTGTTGAAGAAGTGGGAATCAGGATGAAGAAAGACAAACAGAGGATTTCTTCCAGGTCATGTCTGAGTGATAGTGTTAATGTGTACATGCTTGTAGTAGACTTTAGTTTCTAGTTATAATCAATACTTGACATATTTTCCCCATGATTAAATTAAAGCTGGGAAAGTGAGATTTCCCTGAGGAGAAAACAAGTGGCAAAAGAGTTCAGTGGTGATCTGCATGTAATCGAAATAAGTGCTGCAATTACCTCCAGACCATTCATTTCTTTTCCCTGTTCCCTCCCCCTGGCCTGGTGCCTGAGAACTTTTTGGTTTATCACCCACAGCAGAGAGAGGAATAATTTATACACGTGGACTTGTTTTTTTAATGCTCTGCAGGATTTCATATGAGCAAGGGAAAAGAACCCAGGTCAACATTGCCACTTTTAAAGCTGTATTTCTCCTGCATAATATTTTGCAAACAAGTCTGTAGGCACTGAGTGTCGTGAAGGTTCTGTGTCACAAACCAGGTGATCATGTTCTCTTTGGCTGGAAACTGGGACACTTTAGGCTTCTGGAAGGATATTTTTTTTTTCCTAGAGGTTGCTTGGTGCTTTCTTTGTCTTGTGTCCATTGGTATTTTTGCCAGGGGCTGGGATTTCACCCTCCTGGGCTTGGGTTCCTTGTTGGATGTGGATCTTCACCACAACACCTGCACTTGGGGCTGAGCTGCTCGTGGCTTCTCCTCCTGCACATCCAGCCCTGACTGGGCACTGCAGTCGGTGTGAGTGACTCACCTGGTCCTTTAAGGACAGTTCCACGAAAATGAAACCTGTTAGGAATCAAAATAACTTGAAGTAAGGCTGTGAGGTAGAAAAGTATGGCTGGAACCATTTAAAGAGTATTTTCTAGAAAATTATACTCGGCCTTTCTCTTCCCACACCAGCAGTTTGATTGGATTCTGAATGAGCCTTTTCAGAGTCCTCCCTGTAGGTCAGCCAGAACTCACCTGCCCTGGGAGCAGCTGAAGCCTGATTTCTTTGTTTCTAGGAATAGAGCTCAGCAATCACTCTGCCATTAATGATTTCTGCATCCTGAGTCGCTTTCCCTGTGGCTTTTTGAAGGATTAACCATTGGAAACAAAATTATTCTTTTACACCTCACAATTTGTTTTAGATTTCTCTTAGACCACGAAAACAACTGAGTTGTTTTGAATCTGGAAACTTCATATAATAAATAAGTCGTCTGGTTTTTTATTTTGAAATGAAACTTTCTTTGTGCACTGCTGTTGAACTATGAAAAACCTTTAAAAATACCTGACAAACAAAGCTGTTTAGACAGTTTTTCCTGTGAGAAGTAGGAGATGTGAGATGAGATGCCACAGGAATGTTGTCATTGCTGCTGCATTCCTGAGGTACTAGGTAACAGGGGAAGATTTGTTCGCATGCAAAGCTGGAAATTATGGTCCCATTTAATTAAAATTAATACCTCAATCTTTATGACATTAAGTGAGAGCAGTCTAATGATCATCTCTATGAAGCCTACAGTTATTTACAACCCAGATGTTTGCAGAAAACGAACCAACCTCTCGATTTTTGTGTTGTTAAGGAACTCTTGTTTGCTCATTAAGTCCCCACCTCCGTGCTTGGCTCCTTGAGGCAAACACTGTTTATGACACATCCCCAAGTGCTGTTGATTCCGAGGAGAACAGACAGAAGCTGGGAATGGTTCTGCTTCAAAAACAAGCAATAGTTCAGGTGTTAAACTACCCGTGTGGAAAATTGCTCTGACAGTTATGATGTTGTTCCATCTTTTGCTAAGACTTAAACTATCATTTCCTTCCAAGGCATTCCTGTTCCACGTTCCTCAGCTCACACCCCCTGCCCTGTGCTGCTCCTGGGCAGCTTTATCACCCTCAGTTTTACTGTTTTATATTGAATTATGAGCATCCAGCTATTTATCCATAAAGAAATTAATCCTCCTTAGCCTATAACTTATATGAACCCAGAAATTGTATTTGTTTTCTAGGTGTGAACTTTGGATGATCAAAGACAACTTGAGGTGATTAAGAAGAATTTGTAAAAATGAATGTTTGATTCTACAATCCTTTTCTTTCCTTTTTTTCCTCGTTTATTATGTTGGAGGATTTTCATCTGGGAAAACTAAGGGGTATCAGAGTTCTTGCCTGCCCCTTGCTTGCTAGACTGGCATTCCAGGTTTAATTTAGGAGACTAATGAGCTTCTCAGGACCAAGATGGACTGGGTTTTAATAGAGGAAGAGCTGGATGACCTGGTGGACTGTAGTAACAGCAAGAAACTTGATAAAACAAATGCAAAGATGTACAGCCAGGGCCTAACAATGTGAATCTTTGCTGTGAGGTAGAGGCTCGTATGGATGTGACAGAGAAGAGAGGTCTGGTTCTAGTCAGGGCTTCCAGCACTGATTCAATGAGGTATTTTTGTGCAGAGATGGAAAAATGTCAGACCATTTGCACAAGGCAGTGCTTCTACAAGGTGGAGTGGGATGGGAGAGGTCAGGAGTGAACAGAGAAATAAATCTGGCAGAAAGGAATAGAAACCTCTCTCACGTGAAAACTTGTTTATTCATGAACATCGTAAAGCCCTTTTTTTTTTTAATTTTTTTTTTGAGGCCACTCAGGGCACCAAAAATGGCAACATGAGGAGCAGAGTGTCCCAGAACAAGGCTCAGATGTGGGGCTGTGTGATGGCACGGGATCCTTCTGTCACTCAATGCCAGTGATTTGCAGGGCTGATTGCAGGCAATCATTAATCACTGGGTATTGAGCACAGCAGCTCCTTCACATCTGGGGCAAGAACAAGTGGCACCTCTTTAGCCAACCTTCTGCTCTCAGCAGTTTCAAAATAAACCCAACTCTGAGACATGAAGCAAGATTGCTATTATTATTATTATTATTATTATTATTATTATTATTATTCCCCTCTGTGTGTCTCCTATTTTCCCCAGGAATTTAGAGCATTGGAAACCTCAGTTTACTTCTAAGTTCAGTGTTCTCCACTCTCACTGACAAGAGTGTGCCACTGAACAGGGAATGTCCTGTGTGGGATTAATGGAGCTGCTGTAAGAATATTGACAATTTCTGAATATTATAAAGCTACTCTGTATGGGTGTCAGAGAGAAAATATGACAGATGTTCCTTTTTTCCTCATCTCTATTGGAAAAGGTTGTTGCAAGTCAGGTGTATTCTCAGATTCTGGGATTAGAGTTTTCTCACCAAACCCAGGGGCTCAGTTACTATGTGTAGCTGATATCAAGCAGGAGCATTAGAATATATATTTTCCAATTTATATATATATATATTTCTCAAAGCCATAATGTCTTGGGAAATGGGAGCTAACTGACATGACTATTAGCTGTAAAAGCTGCCATATGGGTGTTAATACAACACATTTATTCCACCCTTCTTTCCTAGTTTAGGCCCAGCCATATTAAACCAGACCTGATGTTTCTGGTGAATCCCACGGCGTTTTATAATAATGACAATTTTCCCTTCACCTCCTGACAGTCAGGAAAAGTTTCTTAGACATCTTTACATCAAATTGGAATATTTTTAGATGTAGATGTTTCTCTGTGTCTGGGGTCTCAGGCAGGCAAAGTGAGTGGTGGCAAAGTGTTGCATTCAGGAGCTAATGAAATCCTTCTCCTCCTTTAATAGCTGTTCCCTAAGGATTGCAGTCATTCCTTTGAAATCCCTGCTTAATCTCCCCACTTTTTTATTTTGTCAGGAACTTTCAGTCGTGCTGCTTTGCTGTCAGTCACCCTTCGTCAAAAGAGGATGTCATAAAATATTCTGTTGGTGCCGTCCCAGAGCTGAGGAAGGATTTACCTGCAGCCTTTGGAATTGGGAATCATTTATGACGTGGCTCATCTGCTCCAAGTGGTCCTGTAAGGCAGGAGAAACTGGAGCTAAAGGTGACTCATAATCCCAGTGTCTTCTTAGAGTATCCTGAACAAGAGCCATTGATCTAAACAGAAGTTACACTTATTACAGACTTCATTTTTTAACGTCCATAATTGGATAATTCTCCGAAGAATTTGTATTTTCATTAATTAACATTAAATGTCATTAGCAGTCAGCTGGGCCTGATCAAAGGCAGATAAGTTTGTAGCAAGATTTCTGAGCAACAGCCCAGCATTTCCTACTGATATTATTGATTTCCTACTCTGAGGGATCCTCATGGTGAGTGAGCCAAAGTGGCCCTGGCTGGGGGTGCTCTGAACACCAGGAGCCTCCCCCAAACCACTCCTGGGCCCTGCTCTGCCTCTCTTTCCAAGGTGATGCTTTAATGGACTTTGAGAGCTGGCAAAGAGTGTGCTGTGTGGCTCCACATGAAAGAGGGAAGAGATTTGGGATTTTTTCCTCCCGATTTTAATCACTGGGAAAAAGATTTTAAGATCTGTAGGCGGATACTTCTGAACAGTGGAAATAATGTGGCATAGTTGATTTTAATTAGTAGGCCAGCCTAAGACACAATTTCCCATAGCTCCTTAGGACTTTTTATTTTTATTTTTTTTTTAAATGAGTTTTCAGGACTTTTTTCAAAGGTAATGATGCATTCAGACTTCCCAAATTTAAATTTCATGTGAAGGCAAAAACTAAAAAAGCAAAAAAAAAAACCAAAAAAACCACAAGTCATGAGGTGAATATTTGATTGGAACAAATGTGGATCTGAGCAACAGGAACAACCTCAGATGTGTCTTATGTAAGTGCAGTGCTTTCATAGGAAAATGAGAAGGAATTGAGATCAATGACATAATTATGAAACGTTACTCTTACCCTTAATTGCTTATACTTAAGAACATGAAAAGCCTGGTTTTTAAAGTCTGTGTATGTGATTAGTCTGTTCAGTTGCCTGAAATTTCAATTCGTGGTAATAAGGTGAGATATTCCTGGTAAATATTTTGTTTAGATTGGGAAGTGTGAACATCTTTTAGAGCTAAATCCCTCTCCAGATTTCCAGCTGGCCTCTTCGTGCCTGTTTTCATTGAGATGTTAAAGGTCTGAAGGGCTTATTTTGACCATACCCTTCTGAGAAGGAACTTGAAGACAGAGAAAATATAAAAATCTCTGTCAGAGTCAGTATTTAAAAAACAAAAAGTCTGAAAAAGTGAGAAGTTTACTATAATTTTTAAAAATCAATTTGCAATTTTCAGCTTTTAGAGTAACATTCTAAGAACTTCTGCCTGCTCTGGTTCCCACCTACTCCTTCCTACTCCCACCTTCTGCTGGAGTGCCTGGTTAGCAAACCAAAGAATTGGAATGGGCTGAGAAATGAATGTCTGGGCTAGTGGGTGGCTCCCAACTCAAACAAACAAACAAACAGCAAAACACAACATCTCCCCATCCCCGTTTGTGGCTCTGTCTGCTTTGGCTTGGGAGGAGGGCATTTAACTCCTCAGCCCTTGGGAGAAAATCCAGAGGGTATTTCAAGGTGTATTAACAACACATTCCTCCAAAATCAGTGTGAGGAGCTCTTTGAATGGCCCAGGATGTAAAACAGTCATTGGTGATTTATTCAAATACTTTGGGGCTGCGTTTTGAAATCATGGAAAGTGTTGCTTTAGGAAGAGATGAGCTGTGGTTTGGCTTCTCCCTGTCTGAAGAAAGGAATTCCAGGGAAAGAAGCAATGCCATGTGGGATGAAAGACAGGAGGAAGAGGGGATTAAGGCCAGTAAGAGTCTAATGAGGGGCAAGAAGAGAGTGTACAGTCACCAATCCTGATTCCACTGGTCCTAAACTCAAAGTTCAGACATTTTCATCCACAGAGAAAATGTTTCGTGTTCAGTGGTAAAAGAGGGATCACCAAATTACAGGATCTTGACCCTTCACCCTGCAGCTCCTGGCACCCCTGGAGTCCCAGGAGCTCTGGAATTGGGAGTGAAGAGCCAAAGGCTGCAGAGGTTCCCTTGGAAGGGGAATAGAGATACAATTGCCTGCAGGGAGTTCTGGGAAGGGCAAGTGGCTGTTGATCCTGGGAAGAAATCCCCAGCCAGTTTTAAATGGGATTTCCAGAGAGGTTTTGGGCAGCAGGATGGGAGATAACAAGGTGATGGTCAGAAGAATGTCTGAGGAGGCAAACAGCACTCACAGATGGTACCTGAAGAACTGGGGCAGATGGAACGAGGAGACCTTAGAAAACCTTCATTACTAGAAAACCTTCAGTTCTGTGCTCTGGAGAGAGACCAAGATTATTAGATCATACTTAAAAATATAAGTTGTCCACAAGTTTGGTGCTAACCAAACCAAAAGCCTCAAGGCTTATGCCTTGTACTGAAATTGTATCTGATGGGAGAGGAGAGGAAAATGGGGAACTCCCTTGTTTCCTGCCAGCCTTGTGTGCCCCCTGTGGAGAGGAGAACTTGGCATAGGTTTTGTTTAGCAGGATATTTGTAAGGGGTGTTTGCTCAGAGAGTCTCAGCTCAGAGTGAGCTGTGTTAAGCTTGTGATATACTAAGGTAAAAAATGTATAAGCGACTATTAAGGTCCAATTTTTTGGCCTCTGCAGAGAGGTTAATGAAGGTTAATAAAGGGAAGTGTTCTCTTCCATCATCTGAGTGCTGTGGGGCTGAGAGCAACCTGGAGAGGGCTCAGTCAGAGCACTCAGCTGATGGGTCATACATGATGTTGGTGAGGGAAGAACACAGAGAGAAAACTGTGCTTGTCTTACCTTGTGGAAAAAGCCCTTACTTGGTACATCTGTAAAATGATGGAAATGAAGCTCTAAAATTGCCCCGTGAAGTCTGTTAGAATTTTTTGTTAACCTTCTTTTCTCAAAGTAGTTAAATAAGTTTTCAGTGTCAAATTCAGGAAGAGGGGGAACAGGAAGCCAAGGTGGTTGCAGGCACCAGTTGTTCAGGTCTGGTTTTGTCCGTAGGGATTTTTCCAGCTCCTCTTTTCCTGCCAGGAAGCAAACACTTGCTCTAACCTGAGTAGCTCCAGTTCCATCTGCATCAGACTGAGCTGGCATGTGCAAATCCTCTCCAGATTCAGTTTGGCACAGTGAACTCAGTGAATTCAACCATTTACACCAGTAGATCCTTCAGCCCTTGCATCTTCTTTCCTTTTTCTGCCTAAGATCCTCCCCTGCAGCCCCTCAATTCTTTGTGATTTATTCCTGACTCTTCCTCCCTCAGCTCTTGGACAGACATTTTGCACAGTGCCCTGTTACTGTAAACCAGGTGCTCTTATCCTTAATGAACAATTTCCTGGAAAAGAAAAAAAAAAAAGAAATAAACAATAGATAAAGTAGGTCATGGAGACAGCAGAGTCAAGAGCTTTACATAGTGATGGAAAATTAAATAAGGCTGGGGTCATGTTCTCATTTATCTCTCCAGTTACTGCTCGAACAGGGGCTGTGATGGTTCCTGGAAAGGTGAGGATATTTTGGAGGACTGTTTGGATCTGCTGGGTGTTTTGGCTGCAGTCTCCTCCTTTCCCTGCTCTACCAGGAGCAGCAAACAGGGACAGCAGTGTCAGGCTGGGATGTTTTGCCCCTCTCAGCCCAGTCAGACCCTGCTCAGTGGGTGCTGGTTGGGGGCTCCACGGAGGCTGTTCCTGGGCCCTGGACTTAATCCAGGTTTAAGTCTGGATTAAGACATTTTGCTTCTCAAAATGCTCTCCCCGAGCCCCAGGGGGGTCCTGGAGGCCCAGCACTCTCCATCCTGGTTCACAAGGGAGTCAAGGCATGGAAAGGGATTTGGGGTCTGAGTCTTGCCTTGCTGGGACATAAATGACCTCACATTTTCCTGTGCATCTTGAGCCTCCTTCAGAGGTGTTTTTTGGGAGATGAGCTTTAAGCACTGTGGATAGTTAAGCAGCAATAATCTACAGCTTTTTTCCCCTCATGGCAATGACCAACAGGGATTGCAAAGACCCTCCCACACCAGGACCTTCTCCATGGCACAGCTCTGTGTCCTAGAGGAGGGCACATCTGCTCAGCCTGTTTTCCATGTTGGATGCCCAAATCCAGGAGTTTCTAGCCAGGCAGATGACTGACCACCCTGATTCTCACACAGAGATTTGGGCTCTGAAAATCAGGTCCATTTTTTGGACCCCAAAGTTGAGGCTTTTAGCTTTGAGATGATTGAACCAAATAGCAACCCTCCAGTATTGATACCACTCCATGTATGTCCTGTAAGAAACACAGGAAAACACAAAGGGTTGTTGCAGCTTCTGAGGAAAGCTCTTTTATTTTGAGTAAAATTGGCAGTTTTTACGTGGCCACTCTAATTCTTAAGCCATTAGAAATGTAAAAATTGATTTAACGTTTATATTTAACAGACATCTGTAGAAAAATTTATATTCTGCAGGGGATATCAATGTCTTTGATATCTATGGAGTTAAAACCTCTTAGATGAAGATTGCAAGAGGCTGAGAGGAAAATGGAATGAGGGAAGAGGGACATCCATGTGCTACTGTAACAGGGAATGCCAGGGAGGATAAAGCTCTGGGAAAACCCCCAGGAGAGCAGCTGAACATATTGGACCAGTGGGGTCAGCAAAGGTAGAGATGCAAAGGTAGCAAACATTGGTTCCTTCCTGTTTTACAAAGATACTGAAGATAAAAAGCAGCATTTTAAAAAAATACGTATTCAGCTTCAGTGTTCATTTTATCCCAGTGTTTGGTTTTGCTTTATTTCAGTTGATACCCCAAAAGTTCAAGGAATCCACCAACTTTAAAGCCAAATTGGGAAAACTGAGTCTGGATTCTCAGTGCAGCTCCAAGGCTTGCAAATCAGCCTTCTCCCAGAAATACTGCACTGTTTGGAAAAGGAGAGACAGGTCTTTAAATGAAATATGAGCTGTAGCACTGGGATGTGATGGTGCTGCTGGAGATCAACAGCCATCAATCTGTGTTACTTAATTTGTCCCTGGCTCAGCTGTTCACTGTGCTTGGGACTTTTTTGCTGTTTGTTCCATTTTATTTTCCACTGAGATAAATGAAGACAAAAAGAAGGGGCCAATTGTTCTTGACAAATAGAAGTAATTTTAAGAAATATATAACCATAAAAGATATTCTACATTTTCAAACCACTTGTTTTTTTTTTTTTTTGGTTTCCTGACTTTCAGAGAATCACAGTTTATTTATTTCACTGTGTGTCTGTTGAACACCCTTTGATTTCATTGCTCGTTACTCCCGTTTTCAGGTCAACTTCATGTGCACTCTTTCGATGCTGTGAAAAATTCACTTGCAATAAATGGTTGGGGTTTTTTAACTAAATATTTAGAATATTTAGAAAAATGTTTGCTTTATTCATCCTGGGTGTTCTGGGGACACGAGGCCGTTGTGGCTCTCCAAGTGTCTGAGGAAGCCCATGTTGCAATTGTTTGGGTGGGTGGCTGCTGGTGAGCTCACTTCAAGCTCACTTGGCTTCTCAGGAGTTGAGGTTTTTTGATGTGTGTCAGCTCCTTTCTCTTCTGAAGGAATGTCTGTTGGAGACATCTCGGGAATATGCATGGGATAGGGGATATAAATATATATAAAAATAAATATACTGTTCAGTCAGGAGCCAGTGACTCCCCACACAGCTTCAGCAGCTTTAACATTCCACTGAGCAGAGGACTGGGATCAGTAGAGGGGTATCAGAGCCTTCCTGCCTTCCCTGGCCATCCCTCCTGGAGCACTGGGATAGTGGGATCAGGGCAGAGGGTTGAGCAGCCAAATACACAAAGTGGCTCTTCCAGACTTTCCTTGTTTACCGTGTTTTAGTGGAGAGGGCTCAGAGGAAGCTGCCCCAGGAGGATCTCTCAGCTTGCAGGAGGTTGTTTTCTCTTGAAATACTTCAGAGGCCCAGGATTTTGCTCTCAAATCCTGCCAACACCAACTTGCTTTTGGCAGGAAGCGCCGTTGGAACATCAACCATCCCCTGTCCGGACTGGCAGGGCTTGGAAGAGCAGCTCAGGGCTTGGGCACTGGGAGGAACATGAGGGTTTCAGGGGGCCTGAGTTTGGATTAATAACTTCAAGGGCCAACTGTTCAAAGGGCTGCCTTCCAAATTTACACTGGTAGTTGAGTACAAGTACGAAATTATGGGCAGAAAATCACAGATAATCTTTTTCCAAGCTGACCTTCCTGACAAGGAGCCAGCAGTTATCTGGCTTTGGGCACCGGTTCAGCAATGTTTTTAGGTGTTGTTAACGTAATATTTTCATTATATTTCTACTGGACTATTGATTAACTATTCAATTATTTCAGAAAAGGAAGTTCAGTGTGGTAGTGAATAATAGCTCTTTGGGTTGGTAATTGTGCTTTGCACAAGAGCTCGTGGGGTTTGTGTAATACTGACAAAATCCTGGGTCTGCATCTCTCTGTGTGTTGGTGTGGATTTCACAGAGTGGATGGTAAATGCCAGACATGTTTACACGTTGCTTCAGTATCTAATCACCTTTCAGTTTGTGATAAGCTGATTTTTAAAGCACCTGGCAGGACAACCTGTGCTCTTCCCCTTTGGAAGATACTGAGACTTTGGGAACTTGTGTGTCCTAAATTCCATCTGAGGTTCCAAAGCCTGCTGCTGTTGGTGGCTGTGGCTGAAGGCTCAGTGCTGACCTACAGAAAACACTGGATGCAGAATTCTGGTGAAATTTGAACCACCTCAGCCCAGCCCACTCTGCTAAACCAGCACCAGGGCTTAAATCTTTGCCAGTGTGATTTAAAGAGTCCCAGACACGCACACTCTTGTCTGGGAGCCATAACTAAAGGAATTGCCCAGATTCCTTGCCTAGTGACATGTCTCTGTGGTATTTTGACCCACTTTTCCTCTGAGGTCACTGAAGGAACAATCCTGAGCTTCCAAAAATAACATTTGATAGGTCGAGGAGCTCTGACTTCATGATTTATGCCTGCTTTGCTCTAGCCAAGCTCCCAGTGACTCCAGAAATCAGCTGGTGAGGGTGTTGCCACCAAAGCAGATCTTCAGGCTCCATAAGTTCTCCGTGGCACTGTAACAGTGTTCACTGCACCAATTGCAGCTCCCACTGGGGTATTTTACAGCTTAGAAATTTGAAGAGATTGGGATGTTCAGGTCCCACTGAAATCAGCCCCCCGCCCAGTTATGGAAAACTGAGCAACTGTGGTTCAAAGAATGTGAGGGGGGGTCCTGAGGGCACTGCAGCAGTTGGGACCCTGGTGTGCTTTAAAAAAAAACCCTCTAAAATGACATCTTGGGAAATGGAATTGGTTCCTTCCTTGGTGCTGACCAGCTCCTGCTTAGGGAATGATGTAGCAGAGGTGGTGGCTGCTAAGACTGAGCAAACAGGACTCAGGGTGCAGCTCTTTGTACCTGATGTCTGCCCTCTAAACTGTGCAAACCTCTGAATTTTGCTCTTATTCTTTCATTTGCCGAGCCATGTTAATGACATGTTAATTCTTGTCTCCCATCTCCCTCATTAATTGTGTGAGATGCCAGTGGAGGGAACCCAGAGCACAGTCTGGTGTTTGTGCTGCTTCTTCCATCCCTTGGATTTCTCTGTGCTTGGATGATAAGAATCACATTGTCAGTGTTTTTGTATTCTGTACCTGAGCCTTCCTGGAAGTGTTTATCTGTTTAAAACAGCTTTAAATTTTCATTAAAAAACAAACAAAACCACAGCCTGTCATTGGCAATATTTCTGTTGGTCACAACAACAACTTTTAGAGGTGACCGGTGAGGTTGAATGGATTTGTTCTTGACTGCCCAGAGTAAAACAAGCTCTTCTTAGCAGGTATCCCAAGCTCTGCTTTTTTTTTCCCCCAGCCCTTTCGTGGTATCTCAAGTTATTAATCCTAAATGGAGGCATCCAAAAAACCTCGATGAGTTTTGAAACTCGTGGCCTCATTTAGCTTTCATAACAGCTTGTTTTGAGCAAAACCTGCTGTGGAGCCAAATGAAGTGTGTGTTTAAATGATCCCTTGCCTAAACTATCATGAACATTTCAGATGGGATGAGAAGGAGGGATAGCACCAAGGGCAGCTCGTTGGAAGTTTGCTGCTGCTTAGAGACTGAAATCCTGGAATCAGCAAATCCTCTGTCGCTTTAATGCTTCTCCAGTGAAATCCAACTTTTTGTTTCCTGGCTTAACTATTCTCTTGCGTTTTCCTCCATTGCTCACACCCAAATACTAGCACCCATTTTAATTTTGGTGCACATTTGGTAGAAACTGTAATTCAGCACAGAAAATGATTTATCTGGATAAATATAACACGTTTATGAAGAATCAACGTGGCTTTGTAAAGGCTTCATGAGTTGTTGAAGCTCTTTGAAGGAAATATGTGGATCAAGAAGATGCTGTTAAATTTCCAGAAGGCTTTTGAAAGAAATGAAACTTTCTTGTTGGGATGTTACATAAGGAAAAGTCCTTATGTAAACAAAATGTTGTGGGAAATGATAAGGAAACAAATTTCTGGAGGCTGGGAGGGTGTAAAAGGGATATTTGTTCTTAAATCCTTTCCTGGTCACTTTGCCTGGAAGCAGGATAATGGTATTGGGTGTGATATGGCACAATTATGTTGGGATATCTAATTATTTGCAAGGATTTATTTCCCTTCTGCCTTGATTTGTTCCCACTCCCCCAAACACGCTCCCTCTGACCAGTGTTTTCCTAATTCATGGTTCCCAGGGCCAAGCAGCATCCAGGAGCTTTCCCCTGCTATCCTGGGAACGTACTGGGTGTCTCCATGGGCTGGGAGGAGTAAAAACAGGATCCACTGGGAATTTTTAGCCCTTTGAGGTAAGACTTTTAACATGACATCACTTGGAAAATGGTGGGAAAAATTCTGGCAAGGTTAATTGGCTGCATGGACATTTAAACATCTTCAAAAGCACACCAGGATTTAAGAACATTGCCTGCTAGTGAAAGCCACTTCTGTAAATGTTTTCCCTGTTTACAGCTGGACATCAAATTAGGGTTTTCTGCCTGGCTTAGAGCTCAATTCACCCCAAATTGAGAGAAAAGCTTTCAATTTAGAACTCTGTCATGGACTGGAAACTCTGAATTTCATGTCAAAGTCACGTTATGAAATATTTTATGACAGAGATGTCAAAATGAAATGTTTCACCACCTCTGGCCCTGAACAGGAAAGTCTCTGATGGTCATTTTAGTTGGATTTTCCAGCCTGTCAGCCGGGGAAGCAGAGGAGAAATTCAACCTGTGGTTTTGGTTTGCTTTTTCTCCCCTCAGCCACTTAAAGTGCATAAGAATGTGACCAAAACCAGGTCCTCAACACCCAGAAAAACCTTTATAGGTTATTTATTTCACCCAGCAAGGATTCTTTGAGGTCTTATTTTCTTTGCACATGGGCCACATTGTTGTCTAATTTAAAGGATCATCTGCATCTCCTGGTGTCTTTGCAAACCCCAGCAGAGTTTCCTCAACAAAAGTGTTTGTAAAGTGACTCCATAGACAAATGAATTAATGATTTGCCACCTACAAGATTTCCTATAGTTAAGATTTGAGGCTTTTTTTCTGTGATGGAACCAGTGACCTGTATCAGTACTGTAAGTGAAATACTGACATTTATTCAGAAAGGAGCCAGGTATGAGAAAATGGCCTTAATGAGCACCAGATACCTGATGAGTTCTAATTAACAGCGAGTGAGACACTTGTGAAAGAACACCAGGTTATATTTTGGATTGAAAGACTCTCTTTCTTGCTAAATTGTACCTAAATTGGCTCCTTTCACTCCTGAAAAGAAAAATCAACCCTGGAGAGACATGAATTCAGAGTCCGCGTGGGGATTGCACAGAGGACCTTTGTGTCAATTATGCTGATTGCCTGTCCTGGGAGAGGGGCAGGCCCTGGAAATATGGATATAATTTGGCTGTATCTTTAATGACATTCCAGGAATTGTCCCCCTGGAAGGCTGGTTGATGCTCCTCCTTGGAGAACATGACCCAGGGCAGGAATTCAGTGTGTGCTGTGGTGAGCAAGGCAAGCTGCAAACCCACTATTAGGTGTCATTACTGGGCTCTTTTTTGATGTTGGTTTTTAATAAATGTGCTCCTATTTTTAGAGTTTTATTCTGACTCTTGTAATAGCAACCATTCCATTTTGGTGTGAGGGCTTTTCTATTAACGGTGATCAAAGTGAAATATTTCATCTGAGGTACAAAAAGAGACACTTGAGATGAATGAGGTTCTGCTGGATTTGGGGAGTTGGATGGTTCTGATCTATGATCTGACTTACAAATTTAGGAAATTATTGGCACAAAGCAGCTCCCTTACAAACAGATAATAAAATGGCATTAGCATTAAAAGTTCAGAAAACAATTTAGAACCTCTTTCAAATACATTGCAGAAAAATATGCCAGGTGCTATTAAGGCTTATAAATAATTCTGTGGTGTTTGTTTGATTTAAAAACTAAACTGACACATCATTTTCTTAAGAACAAATTGAGGTCTCTGAGAACTACAGAATTCAAATATGTGGCTGCTTTAGTGAAATGTGAGAGGTCTCATTCTCTTCAGAGTGAGTGACGCAGCAGGACTCTATTCTCATTTATTTGTATTTTTTTAGGGAGTACTTTAATATGAAGGTTATATAAAATTGAATATAAAAAGCCAGTAATTTCCAGCAGGAATGGAGGGTCTTAAGAGCATCTTTCTCAGCATCCAGTGGATTATAAGCAAATCTTTCTGGAAAGTTTGCTTTCTCCTGGACTCAAGGGCACTACCTTCAGTTGCTACTGAAGGAGAAGAAATTAAAGTGGGGGAGAAGTTTGATTTCTACTTGGAATTAATTATTATTTACCTTTCAGTTGCTGATAACTGATGGAAGGTGACGAGTGGGCGATAAATTCCCTGTTCCCAGTCAGGTTGTCTTTCCTCCTGTAATTAATTCAGCCCCAACCCAGGCTGCTGAGGCTCTCAAGGAGTTAAGGTGAGCACAGAGCTGAGTTTTGATTTAAACCCCCCTCTCTGAAGGTTTGCTTTTGCTTGAGCAGGGTTGTCTTGAAGTGAACTCTTCTCTCCCCCATTTGCTCAGTCCTGGCTGTCCCAAAGCCGTGGAGAAGGAACAAAGGGGGTCAATTCAAACCTATAAATACAGTGCTCAGGAAAACCTGTCCCCTGCACTTTGGCATGACTCACATGGTGGCAGTGGGATAGTTAAAGGGATCTTTGGATGATATTTGTGTTACAGGGTTGTCTCTGAGCTGGAGGAACCTCATCCTTGGGTCCATTGATCCCTGTTTTGCTCGGAGAAAGTTCAGCTCTGCTCTCCAACAACTCCGAGTGTTTGAACATTGGGTTGGTGGACTTGTGTCCCATGGGCACTTCAGGACACTTTTTCTCCATGGAGGAGCAGTTCCTAGGGCAGAGGGGGGGAATGGCTTTTCCATAAACACCCTCTTGCCTCGTCAGCCCTCTGGATTTCCAGAGGGAGCTTTTGCATTGTTCCAGTGGGGCTTTGGAAGAGCCCTCAGGTAAAGAATGGTCACTGCTGGACTTAAATCCACTTCATGAGGAACATTAACATTAAATCATGTTAATTAACATTAATATGACTTACATGGCTTAAGACCTATCTCTGGGTTTAGCAGAGCTCGAGGAATAATTTAAAGGATGAACTATTGCTCCCACTGGGATTTTGACTCCAAATTCACAACGGGTGTCCTTGAGGTGGCTAAGAAGGCTTTGAGTCAGGAGGTAATTTCAGAGCAGCTTTCCTGGCTCTTCATTCTGCTTTGTGATGGCCTCTTTCTGCTGGGCTGTATATCAGTGCCCTGCAGAGCAAACCTCTTCACATCCCTGGGCTGCTCAGGACCACGAGGCAATGAGCCATGTGTTTTTTTGATGATCATATGAACATTCAGACTATTTTTAGGGCAGTCTCCTTGCCAGGAGTAATTTCTAGGACTTCTGATTTGAATGGTGAATTATGTGTCCACATTAAATGCCTGAAGTGGATATTTAAAAATACTTTTTCCTGACTGAATGTTTTACAGATTAACACCTCTGATGCTATCACATTTAAAAGCAACTCTGTATTTCCTATGTATTTTGTGTTTTTTGACTGAAGTAATTGGGGACTTCTGGGCAAACACCACAATTTTGGTTTCAAAGCCCCAAGCAGGTGTGAGTCAGTACATTTACCAGATGAACAGTAAGATGATGAAGAGACCACACCTAATGAATTTGATACAATGTCTTTTCAGCTTCAATGCAAATATTTTTAATTCATGTTCAGTGTTCTGCATAATGGGCCCCAATGCATTGACCTCTGTAATTTTAAGTGATTCCCCATCTAAGACCTGAAAAGTGCATTGATTTTCCTTCCTTCATGCAATAATCATTTCTCAGCCCCAGCCTGTTCTATTGACACCTGTAAACCCCATTTAAATAAATCAAAGGGGGCATTTGGGTGTTCTTCCACTTGCCTATAGCTCGATGGAAGAACAGATTGTTTTATACCTCAGTGATTTATTTGTCAGCACAGACAGCCAGTCATAAAAACAATCAGTATCAGAAAGGTTCTTTGGAGGAATCATTGGGGCTGTCAATACCTTGGGTAGCTGGATCATCAAATTCATTGGGTTTTTTAGGTTGAAATGTATAAATTCCTTTTAGAATGGATTTGAACTTTGTAAAAATGATATTTTTTAGTCGATTGCTCTTTCAAGTGTTTCAGTTTGTGAATAACTCCCCAGGATTTGGATTTGCACAAAAGTAAAGAGGAAAAGGCTTGAGAAGGATGTTGTTTTCAAAATTGGCTTTAATGGCTCTACTTTCTTTTTTTCCATCTAGGTACAACAATGGTGGCACTTACACTGCTCCAGTGGATTCTAAAAGGGCTTATCCTGACTTTTCTACTGAAAACTACTCTGTCCCTAAATCCAGATGATCCAAATGTTTGTAGTCATTGGGAAAGGTAAGGTGTCACCTGGCAATTTTTATTTTTTTTGCTGACCATTTCAAAGGCAAACTGAGAGCCACACTTTGCTAAACACCACCTTGTCTCAGAAAAGAACACGGATTTGCTTTACAGGAATTGTACTTTTGAGTGCCTTGGAGGTTTTGGAGCATCCCAAAGAACTGTTCTAAAGCTCCAGCTATAGAACATGGATCCCTGTGTTGTGTCCTTTGGGAAGCTCCTCCAGAGTTTGAGCTGGAGGAGTCACAGAATTGTTTGCATTTATCATGGAGAGACCTACAGAAATGCTGACCTTGTTCTGTCCTGCTTCTGTCTGGTTGTTGTTGAGCAAAACTTAGATTTGGACTAAGTTTGAAGTCCTTTCTGCTGCAACACTGGGGCTGTTTCTGCATGGCCTGAACTTTGTGGCCCTGCCTTCCAAATCTGTGTCAGCATCAAAAAGTGCATGAAAGGCCTGAGCATGAAAGGCCCTTACAGGTAATTCTTGTTCTCTCCATTGTTCCAGTGTCCTAAAAGTGGCTCTGAGCAGGACAGTTCCTGTGAGCACAGAGACACCCCCAAGCTGTGCTGGGGTTCACCTTCATGCAGGGGCTCTTTGCAGAGGCCAGAGGTCCTGCACTTGTTTAACTTGCTAAATTTCCACTTCTGTTAATCCCACACTGCTGTACACTTCAGCCAAATAAACCCCTTCACAAGAGCAAAAATAGAATCATATTTTAATGACACTGGGTTTTGAGGCCTTAATTAGGGAATTAACTGTTTGCAGGTAATGCAAGTGCAAAGGAAAGGCCGGGAAGGAGAAGGGATTTGCAGTCTGTGTGGGGAGGTGAAGTGCATGCAGAGCACAGGAATAAAATATTGATTTTGTCTGAAGAAAGTCAGCAACCTCGAGACCCAATCAAGGAGAAACAAAAATTAAATACCAAAATTGATTGGTTGTACTGACCAAGATGACTTTGTTAGTTAGATGTTAATAAATCAAAGGGAAAAAGATTGTTAGGGCTGTTGCTGGATAATAAACGGGATTGTGAAATAATAATCAAGATTTGTGAGTGTTTTACATTATTAAGGAGCAATGTAATGATTTTACTTTTTTGGTATTAAAGAAGTAAAAACATTGTTGTCAAACCTGTGATAGAGGGCAAAGGAACATCTGGGTTTGGCTTGTCAAGAAGGGACAGGACAAGCAGGGCAGGAACAGCCCAGTCTTCGATTTCAAGCCCATCAGACCCTCCAAGCAAATGTTTTGGGTGCAGCCTCACAGGGTTTAACCACATCAGCAGGGGAGAAGGAAATCACTCGGAGGATTAAGACAATCAATATAATGAGGATCTAATTCCTGGGTTCTGGCCCTGCCTGGCAGGACTTCAGTGTCCATTGGGGCCCTGATAAATTGGGGCTTGTTTGCAGATCTGCCCCTGGCACGTGAGTGCCCTGGGCAGGGCACACCCTCCCTGTGGGGCAGAACAAGGCTCTGGAAGGACTGACACAGCTCCAGGAGGTTTGGGTTCCTGTGTCACTTGAGAGGCCCAAACACTGCCAGTACAATCACAGGAATTAGCATAGAACCTGTTGCATGACTGACTGGTGTTTTGGGGTGGAGGTTGCTGAGTTCTTAGTGTTGTTGGAGCTCTGTCATTTCCAGTCAAATTGCCCAGTTTTCCTCCATATCCCTTCATTTGCACAAGGGGAGGTGATCCCATTCCAACCCTCTGTCCCAGTGTTCCAAATCTAGACACCACTTACCTCTTGTGGCAGTTTGCAGGTAATTCTGAGGTTATTTCTGCTACAAATTAAAAGGCGTAAATTTGTGCAGCACAAAAATAAACACTCTTCTGCTTTTTGCTGATCATTTCATTTGATTGGTGAACCCAATATTTGAAGTAATGGTGCTGCTTCATCACAAAATGACGTGGGAGCATCCCATCCTGCTGGCAGAGTGCTGAGGGAATGTGAGCCCTTATTGCTGTGGGGAACACAAGAAAAAAATTAACTTCCAGGCAGGAAGGCAACTGAGACATTCTAAAAACACGATGCTTTTCTCTCCTTCAAAATTTGCACTAATAAATTAACCAAATGCACTTTTCACTTTCTAAACTTCCATGAATTTTAGTACCATTTGTTTCTTTTCCAAAAGGGGAAAAGAAACTGGTTTCATTGCTCCTATTGATACCAGTTTCCACTTCCAAACTTTTCAGGAAGAGCTGTAGTTGAAGGAAGCCCTTTTGTGCTCTTTGATAACGACCAAAGTTTCTAAGATTATTGATGTAATTATTTTTCCCACTGAAGCTTGGTGAGCAGCATATCCAGGGCACTGAAACTTTCTTTCTGTGTCCTTTTCCAGCTATGCTGTGACAGTGCAGGAGTCTTATGCTCACCCCTTTGATCAGATCTATTACACACGATGCACAGACATCCTCAACTGGTTCAAGTGCACCAGACACAGGTAAGAGCTGATCCCCAGAAATTCAGACATTGGAGGGTCATTTTGCCCCTTTTTATCTCCTCACATCCCTCTTATTTATCCAAATGTTGGTGGTGCTCTACTCCATACGAACAGAAAGATGGGGTTCAGTGCGGGGTGTTTAGAATTCCAAAGAGATTTGTGCATGAAATTTGGGTGAAATCAGTGGTAGTCAGTCCCTCCTGGGGCCACCCAGGAGTATTTCTCCTTGCCACTGGCCCTGCCAAGGGATTGGAAGTGTTTATCACCTGACCAAACTCTCTTTTCCAAGTGGTCAGTGTATGTCCAGGTTTGTGGGGGGAATTTCACTGCACCTCCTAAACTGTGAAGGATCAGGCATTTGAGGATTAGTGGTAATTAAAAAGGGATCCACATCTGAAATCCTGCACCCAAATCTGCACTGAAAATCAGCTAAAATGAGGATGGATCCATTTCTAGCACTGATTGAAGAATGATACCAAAGAGTTATTTTTTTCTGAGGCTGCAGGATATCAGTGTTACATCCATTCTGATTCCAAAGTATCCTGATAAACATGCACTAATATTTCAAGGGAGTTTTGGAAACCAGTTGGTCTCAACTTTCATGCATTCAGTTACAAATGGGCTCTTCAGCACCTTCCCACTGACTGTGGGCTTGGAGCTTCTGTGTTACAGTGTTTAAAACTGAACAAGGCTGCAGAACTTTCTGGGGCATTGTAGAGATTGGAATGCAGCAGAGTGAATTCCATCAGTTTATCTAACACGGGGGACAATAGGCTTTGTTCAATTTAGGTAATTTCCATAAACTAACAGGAGCAAAGCTGTTTTGAAATGTTTGCTGTAAAATATGCAGTTTAAATATAACTTTTGTAATGCGGGATCACTGCTAATGCTGTGAATCAGCGTGGAAAACCTACAGAATGCTTCACACCTTTTAATTTCTGGGGACTGCAGCAGTTGTGGTGGGGAAAAGGAGCTTTAAATACTGAACTGGGACTATAGTGTCACTTTGCAAGGCCCCGAGTTCCTTGGAAGGGTTGGCAAGCAGGAAGAAATCACTTGGGGTTAACTTGCCAAGGTGTGTCCTGAGAGCAGTTCCCACCGTGGTGATTTTGTTGTAGCAGCTGCCACGGTGGGATCTGCAGGAGATCCCGTTCATTCCATCGATGAGAGCTGACCTGGCTGACGTGCAGAAATAAATCATTTATTCTCCAGGAAGCTCCTTGCCCTTTCAGTAGGGCTGGGGAAATGTTTTAAGGAAGCAGCAGCCCTAGGAAGGGCTCCAGTGATTGAGTGTCACGAGCACCGTGTTCATAACACAAGTTATATTTCAAGTTTCCAAACAAGCATCGATTCCTTTTTTTATCGTGGCTTTTAATATCAAAAGCCTTGGCGCGTTAAAAAACAATTATCGAATGCTCTCCTTACCATAATTTAACACAAATATAATTGTGAGGGGAGGCATCGATTTTCAGTGGTGTCAAATGGCTTTGTGTCCTGTGATTTAGGATCAGTTATAAAACCGCCTATCGGAGGGGGCTGAGGACGATGTACCGGCGGAGATCCCAGTGCTGCCCGGGCTACTACGAGAGTGGAGACTACTGCATCCGTATGTACAGAGCCCTGAGGGCACAGCCACGGGGACCTGGGGAGGGGCTGGGGGCAAATTGAGGGTGTATCACTGCCATCCTGGCCTGCAGCAGCAACAGTGTGGCAGCAGGAGCAGGGAGGTGATTCTGCCCCTGGACTCAGCACTGGTGAGGCCCCCCTGGAGTGCTGTGTCCAGTTCTGGGCCCTCAGTTCAGGAGGGACATGGAGGGGCTGGAGCAGGTCCAGAGAAGGGCAACAGAGCTGGGGAAGGGACTGGAGCACAAGTGCTGTGAGGAGCAGCTGAGGGAGCTGGGGGGGCTCAACCTGGAGAGGAGGAGGCTCAGGTGAGACCTCATCACTCTACAACTCCCTGACAGGAGGTTGGAGCCAAGTGGGGGTCAGGCTCTGCTCCCAGGAATCAGTAGTAGGACACAAGGGCACAGTCTTGAGATGTGCCAGGGGAGGTTTAGGTTGGACATCAGGAAGAAATTCTTTACAGAGAGAGTGCTCAGCCATTGGAATGGGCTGCCCAGGGAGGGGGTGGACTCACCATCCCTGGAGGTGTTTAAGGACAGACTGGATGTGGCATCAGTGCCATGGTCTGGGTGACAAGGTGGTGTTGGGTCAAAAGTTGGACTTGATGACCTCAGAGGAGTTTTCCAGCCCAGTTGATTCTGTGACTCTGTTAAGGGCTGATTTTCAGACCCTCCAGGTCCCCCTGGTTTCAGTCAGAATTGCAGATCCCCATTATTTCAGGTCATCTCAGGTACATGCATTTGAAGTGCCTGAGTAAGATTTTGCTGAAATCACTGGGGAGGGAGTTAATGAAGTTCCTCAGTGCTTTCCTGAACCTGAGCTTACTTTGGGGAGTAATTAATGCAAGCATTCACTAATGTTAAATTAGGGGAACTGAGAACACTGAGGAATAAACTATGGCACAGTTTAAGCAGCAGCAGTGTAAAGTTTCTGCCTCTTACCTTTGAAACTTCTTGCTCAGGTAAGAACAGTTAAAATCTCACTGGTTTTCCATGGTTCCTGTCAATAATTTAACTTTTTAAAGCTTCTCAAAACTCTGAAGATCTTTGTCCCAACCACACTGTGTGAGTTAAATAAAAAACTCTGGAGTGTGTTAGGCCAGTTTGAGGGGGACAAAAATCTAAATGGATCTTTCAGCAATTAGTCTGTTAGTTAAAATGCCACATGTTTTCAGTATTGCAGCTTTCTGAGTGTTCTGCATGTACCACACTTTGCTCAAAAGGAGAGTGGAGCTGGGATTTCTTGTCCAGATCTTGTGTTGTGGGATTATAACACAAGAAAAACACAAAGGGGTTTTGATCAGCATCAGAATCCAATTTTTATTGTCAGATTTAGAATGCCATGGGATAATTTAAATATGAAAATGATACAACTATTCAGCTATGTTTAAATATCTTGACCTTGTGCTTTGCAGCTGCTTCTTTCTATATCTGTTGATGTTTTTATCTGAGTTCCTGTGTTGGACTTACATTGTAATATATGAGCAGCTCAAAAACATGGATGGACCCTTATCTCATTTTAAATGACCTTTATACCAAACAGTTACATTAAAGGGGCTTTGGACTGTGAAAAATCACCAGCTTTTTGAGATAAGGCACTGGAATTATTTTACAGAAAGAGTAATAATTTGCTCTTTTGAAGTGCAAAGTGCTGGTACTCAAGTCCTGAAAAACATCTGTAGTAACCCATTGTCTTTGGTGAAATCCTCCCTGTGTTGAGTATGTACTTAGCTCTAAATACTGAGGTGTCAATACCATTTCAGCAGTTGTTCCACGTACTTTTATTAATAACAGTCTAGAATTCCGTGACTCAGAATCCTGTCTGGCACAGAACATATTTATTATGACTTTTCTCTCTGCCATCTATTGATTTCTATTTTTTTTTTTATTTTTTAATTGCCATACTGCTTGCAACAATAAATCACTGCAGAGGTTTGTTACTTGAGGATTCTGATTATTTGAGGGCATTAATGTTTATTTTAAAGTGGTTTTTTTTTTTTACTGTTGGTATTAATAGTCAGTGTCCTGCTGCTGCCAGGTAAATTTTGTCTTTCTGTGGTGGAGAAAGAGCAGCAGACACCAAAGTTTTGCTAATGCAGAGCAGGCAGGAGGTATCTGGGCAGAGCAGGAGCTTCATGTTTGACACAGAGCAGATAATAGTGACATTTTCTCTGCTGTTTACATGTGCACCACTCAGGGCCTTGTGTTTCATTATCTGCATGGTCAGCACTGCACAATTCCTGCCCCAGGGACATCCTCCATCTCTCCTGCCTGCAGATGGGAGCAGCAAGTGCAGCTGAGGGAGAAATGGTGTCAAGGGAGAAGTTCTCCATCCTGATGGATCCCAGAGACTTGGTCTCATTGTTTTGATACCACAGAGCAAAAAAAAAACCCACCCCAAAACAGACAGAAAACCTCCTTGAAACTCTCTGAGCCCACAAGCAACAGTTTGGAGGCACAGCAATATTTAGCTGATGGGATCCTTTTTGTGTCACCCCATTTGTTTGGAACACACGGAGCCCTGATCCCATTTGTTTTGTTTTGTTTTGTTTTGCCACAATACATTCCTGTGCCAACAAGCAAATTCTCTCATTCATCATTCTTTGCAGTCTGCACTGAATTCCATTTTCATTCCTGGAGGCACCTCCCTGCTTTTGCCTTTTTCCTTCCCTTTCCCAGTTCTTTTCTTTACTCTGGAATTTTCTGCTGTTTCCTTGTTCTCCCATCCCACGTTCCTCCAGACACATTCAGTGCTGCTCCTTTACTTCCAGCTGCTCCAAGAGGAGTCAGGACACAGAATTCCACTTTGCTGTGCTGTCCCTGGCAGGGAGGGAGGGAAGGGAAGCTCCAGCCCTGCAGAGAAGGTTCTCCCCATCAGGCAGCCCTTTAAAATCTCTTCCATTAGCAACCTTGGAAGCCACGACAACATGGGGAGGAGGGAAACATCCTGCAGTGAGCCTGATGATCAAAAGAAAGTTTGATTAAAAAACAGTGTGTAGATTAAAGGCTAATTGGTTCTTCTTTCATTAATAGCAGTCTTTATTTCTCGCAAAAGTTAAATAGCTTTGTAATTAACAGTGACATGTTTAGACTAGAGAAGGCTGAGTTTAAATCTCTATTAATGACTGTTTCTTGGGTTTTAAAGCAGGAGTGAAGGCTTTCAGCTACTGTTTTGATCTTTTCCCTTCTCATTTACTCATTTTTAAAGGAATGTCAGATATATGGCTTTATCTTTGTCCTCCTGTTGGGACTTACCAAATGGATTAGGTCTAATAAAATCTGTGCTCAGTTCTAAATAACCAAGTTGACCCAGAGCTTCTTTCTCTGCCACTTCTCTGCTGTCTCCTTTGCCTTTTTGGGATCTGTTTATTCTGCTGCCCCATAAAATGTGGAATTCAGGCCCAAAGTCCAATAATTTCACTTGGCCAGCCCTTTAGCACTGAGGCTAAACAGTTTTGGGGTATGAAGTTGTGCCTCCAAAGGGCTTGGAATATTTTTGGGTTGCAACGGTATTGAAAAAAAACCCACCTGAAAAATGCTGCAAATGCCCACCTGCATTTTTCCTCCCTCCCCTGATCTCTTAGGAAAGGTTGTTGCCACAGTGGGAGCTTTGCAAAACGATTCCCCTTCTCTGAATGTTCTTAGACTCGACAGAGCTTTTCCCTGAGCTGTCCCTGCAAACAAACAGCCCAGTGTGGGCAGTAAATCAGAGCAGGGATGATTTACTGTACTTTGTATGCTAAGGTAAGCTTTTGGCAGAGCAAATGCATAAACTGCAGAAAATCTTTTTTTAAACAACCACAGGGTTCAAGTGCCCTTCAAGGTTTTTCGTAAGGATGTTTTAAAATTATATTGCCTAGATTAGTATCTGTGGTAGATAAAACATCTCTGAATACCGTGCTGCTCAGAAAAAAAAAAAAAAAAAAAGGAATATTCCATGGCTTTTCCATGCTTTTTACCCTGTGAGGAGATGGTAATTGAATAGTTGCCTTTAAGAATATGTCAGGTGGAAAGATGCCCTGTGTGCTAAGTGGAGGCATCTTTGTCTGAGAGACCAAGGCTTTGTTCAGTCTGTCCATTTTCATCTTATTCTTGCACAACAGATTTATACAGAAGGGATGTTTCTTCTGGGTAACAAAGGGTCAGAGACCTGAGCATCAGCTGGGGCTGCAAACAGCAGCTCCTGACAGCTGACCCGGGGCAGAAAAACCCAGCCACAAAACACAAACTTGGGCTATTTGAGCTTTTAAGTGGTTTTTTTTCCACTTTCCTACCTTGCACTCTTTTTCTAATGTCTAAATCTATGCAATGTGACAGGATGCAATAATGACAGGATTAGTGATTTAACAATCTGATTTGCTGCCATTTGTCTGTCATTCAAACCTGCCAAAATCCAGTAGAGTTATGGATTGACCATTTCATGGTTCTTTCCTCTCTTGGCCAAGTTGTTATTGATCTCAGATTGTTTCTCAACACTCAGCTTTCCACATCACAGTTGCCACAAGCACCAGCAGGGCCCCTTGACTTTGACAAATCCTTTTGCAGAGGAATTGTTGGTCCCACTGGTTGAATCTGTGTCACCTACAGAGGTGTTTCACTCAGGCCAGGGGTTGGGGGCATTAGTATGTTGGTATATATTAATTATGCTTGGATATATTAATTATGTTTGTATGTATTTATTCTGTTTGGATGTATTTATTTACCCATTTTGTAAGCTCACCTTTAATGAATTTCAAAACCAAATGAGGAATGTGCTTTTAGTAGGTGACTGGAGGGAATTATGCAAATTTGGGACCGGATTGTTTTCAGGATTTTAAATAATGTTTCCTAAATTCTGTAATTCCAATAGCCATGCCAACTTCCCAGTGTGATGGATCCTTTTATAGTGCAGCCATATGAACATTCTTACCTCAGGACTGCACTCCCATTTACAGGGCTGTGTGTCTAGTGGAGTTTTTGTAATCTTTGACAAGGCTGCCTTATTGGAGCCATATGGCTGGATTGTTAAACATCTGTACCATAGGAGTAACAATTCCAGAGCTTCCTGCCATCTGGATGAATTACAGTCCCTGCAATTCCGTGCATATGCTGCAGCACCACACCAACCCCAGCCGAGTGTGCTCCTGATGGAAGGAAAAATAATGTCTCCTGTGATCAGTGCAAAACTTGTACACTCCTAGAAAACGTTGAATCAGGGGCTGCAACTTCCTGAATATTCATAATGTTTGTCCATGTGTCAGATTTGTTGGTTATTTTCACTTTATAAGGCAGCAGCTCATTAACATTTTAGAAGGAACGCTGTCCCCTTCTCGCCTCAGTTCTGAATTCCTCGTGGTGAGCGTTCCTGGAACTTGAAAATACATTGTTTGAAAGCTGCTGGACTTTGGAAATACATTTTTCTTATCTTTATAGACACATTAAAGCTGGTGCTGGTGCTTTCTGTGAGAGCCTCACTGTTCCATTATTCAGGTACCGAGTACTGTACATCAATAATGCAACCTAAAATGAAGGGAAATGCTGTAGCAGGACACAGATACTTCCTATCAGGGGACATCCTTTTTCTCTGTCTGATTTGGGATGTATGAGAGCAGGAAAATGGTGTGGAAGGCCATTCTTCCTATAGTTATAAATTATAGAATCAAAATGCCAGCTTTGAAATGTCTCCTTTTCTGTGTCCCAGAGATGACTGCATACATCTTTTCCCAGTGAAGAACATGGGGAAAATTATTTGGATACTGTGTTCCAGTGTAAAACTGAGCAGGAACAGGCTACTGCTTGCTCATGCTGAGCATTTTGGAAGGCAGGTGTGTGTGGGCAGGGAGAGGGGGACCCTCTGAAAAGCAGGTCAGTTCATTTTGTGGCACTAAGTGAAGCCACCGGTTGAATATTCAGCCTAAAGATACTGCAGAGACCTCTTTGATGGGAAGGTGAAGCAGCCAGTTCTCATCTCCCATCCCTCATTTTATATTTGCAGTCAGTGTTTGGGTGCTGATGGGTTTGCAAAGATGCTGGTGAGGAGCAGGAGTGAAATAAGGGAAGGATTCCTGGAAGCAAGTGCAGGAGAAGAAGGAGAAACAAAATATTCGTAAAAAGGAATGAGAATAGCACAAAGTCAAAATGGAGGGTATGCTGAAGCTATATAATGTCTCAGGGGGCTTAATAAATATCAGACGAAAAATTATGCAGGCATTATAGTTGGAAAAAGGTTTAGACTGTTCCTAGTGTAGCAGAAAAAAGCTTTTCTGGCTGCTTTGGGCAGTGTCAGTTGGATCAGTATAAAAGCACACTGGGAATGTAGACACAGAAGGAGGCCCTGGATCCAGAGTACTCACAGTATTCCTGCTAATGGCCTGGATGGCTGGAAGCTTCAGCAGGGTCAGAAAAAAAGGCCCAAGAACCATAGATGTCCCTCTCTGTTGAATTCAAGGAGAACCATGCAAGGTTCGCTCCATTCACTTGCCCACTCCTGGCAAAGTCAGACTGGGCCCAGCTGCTGTGAGTCAGATCCACCAGGTCTGGCTGGGCATCTTCAGTCACTTCATCCTCACTTCCACATCTTCCTTAGTGTCCCAGGGCCCTTGCAAACCCTCCTGCTGCTGGGATGCCCCTCAGGGTGGTTCCTGCCCTGATCTCCTGTGGCCTGGAGGGCACTGGTGCTGTTCCATGATGGCTTTGGGGCTCAGTCCTTCTGATCTGCTGGGATCCACTGCCTGGTGAAAACAAGGCCCTGTGCATCCCACAGAAGACTGTTTTTGAGGGCATGGACATACAGGCCATTTACCATTTGTACAATTATGGAAACACAAAATTCCACAAGATCTTTCCCTCCAAAAGAGTTTTAGTCCATGAGTAGTCCAGGCATGTGGTGAGCTGGGTTGACTTATTGAATCAATAGGGGCAGAAAGAAGACAGATGTGTGAAATTAAACAGGTTTAAAAGTGAAGTGAGAATCACAGAATCGTTTGGGTTGGAAGGGACCTTAAAGATCAGCTTGTTCCAACCCCCAAATTGCTTTCTTAACCACTCCTTTACATCCCTCTCCCACTGATAGATTTATTTCTCTTGTGCTCTAAAGAAGTTTTAAAGCCCAGGAGAAAATGAGACAGAGCTGGAGAGAGGAAAAGAAGTTACTTAAATCGAGATGGCCTTTAGAAAGAGCTTTTGATGTACATACAAAATCTGAGACAGCATCTTTTTCTGCTCCTTTTCTGTGTTCCTCTGGCTGGGTGTTCCCCTCCCCAGTTCACACATTTGCTCTGGGTGTCTGGGAGGGTTCCATTATGAGGCAGGTTCCTTCTTGACTGGAAAAAAAGAGCTACTGCAACCTGTGCCAGGTGTAAGCTCCAGTCACCCCTTTCCTCATTTCTAGGCATCTTACAGGTTGAAAATGTGAATAAAGATGAATCAGAATCACCCCCAGAACGTCTGAAGTGCCTGCAGCAGAATGCAGTTAACCCCAGTGCCTGCTCACTCACAGACCCACACTCCTGTTCCCTTTGCCTGCTTGGATGGGAGAGGAGGAAAGGAGTGTAAAAGAAGGAAAACTTGTGGATCAAGGTGAGGAGCAGAGAAAGCCTCAATGATGTGCACACACTGCTCAGCAGGAGCTGGAATACCAGGAAAATGAACTCCAGCCCAGGCAGCCCAGGCCATCCAGCCACACTGCAGTTAATAAAACACTCATCAATATGATCCTCATGAAATCTCCTGATGGGTTTTTTTTTGTCTTTCCACCTCTTAGTTTCAGTGGTGGCAGGGGAGTGCTTGGGAAGCTGGAGTGAGCCACTCTTTGCAAATGTTTTTCCCTCAGTTCCAAGCCTTGGAAAGGCTGAGCCGGTGCTGGCATGAGCTGGCAGGGCTGGCTGGGGGTTTGTGGGCCTTGCTCTGTCCCCTCAGCTCTCACAGCCATTTATAGCATGGCCCTGGATGCCCAAAATCCGTCAACCTGTGCAGGCAGGAGGAGGCTCTTGGCTACCTGGGTGCACTTACTTCCAGCTCAGCTGCTCCCCAGCTCCTCCGGCGCAGGAGTGAGAGTGGCTGGAAGCCTTTGGCAGGTGGAATTTGGCCCAAAGTGTTCAGTGCTTTCAGCATCTTCCTGTGCAGAATGTACATTTCTTTTCTGGGAACTTTTGGAACGCTTGTCTGTAATTATCCCATCCTTTTAGCACTCCCTCTCTTAACAATACTGGTGGAATTCACACTGGGAATGCCACGTGAGCCTGATGTAAGAAATACCATTCCAGGCACGTGGTGTGATCCTGTGCAGGGCCAGGAGTTGGACTCCAACAATCCCTGTGGTTCCCTTCCAGAATCTGTGATTCCATGATTCTGTTAAACCATTGTGTTTATTGATGCTGGTTTCTCAGATGCTGGGTGATACCTGGGAGTGGCTTTACTGGCTGGGAATTCAGAGAGGTTGTCATTCCCTTTGTTCCAAATTAACTTGGCTTTGTGTGGCATGTACTCCACGTCTCGTGGTAAGATAAATTATTCCATGGATTTCCAATTGCTTGTGCAGCTGCATCCATTTCTGAGGAAGATGTGAGAGCCTATAAAAATCAGCCAGTTACTCTGTGGCTTAATGCAAACAGACAGGACCTGTTAGGAAAGAAGTCCTGAAAATTCGTAGAAAGCAATCACGTGTTAAAATATAAAGTACTTACAACTCTGAAGCATAAATCATTTAGAGCAAAGTGTGAAAATATTAAGATGTCAAATTGTGCAGCAGATCACTGTGGGACTTTAGAAAAGAAGCAACTTCTTCCTATTGAACCTAATCTCTCACCTTGGCTGAGAACTGTGGATACAAACCATTTCTAAGGAGTGTTCACACCCCAGCAATAATAAATGATCTGCAGATTGAGCTCATACAATCTCAAAGGTTTGGGTGGGAAGGGATCTTAAAGCCCATCCAGTTCCACCCCCTGCCATGGGCAGGGACACCTTCCACAATCCCAGGTTGCTCCAGCCTGGCCTTGGACACTTCCAGGGATCCAGGGGCAGCCATAGCTGCTCTGGGCAACCTGTGCCAGGGCCTCCCCACCCTCCCAGGGAAGAATTCCTTCCCAATATCCCACCTATCCCTGCCCTCTGGCACGCTGAGCTGTGCTTTCCTGTGGATGTCCCAACTCCTGGAGCTTTACGTGGCAAAGCACCTTCCTGAGCCATTGGCAGGAGTCACTTCAGTGGAGTGGGAGACAGGGAAGGGGATCTGCAGGAAATCTTCACAGGGCAAGGGAAAGAAAGAATGTGAGAGGGTAAAACGGGTGGTAGGAGTGAACTGAAGGTTCCCAGAGTACCCACCATGGAAATGTTGTGTTTGCAGTAGAGTCAGTGGGTACATCAGTGCTCCTTGTGGTTCCCTGATTGTTCTCAGTGACAGAAGGTGATGTTGGCTGGAAAAGCATCTGTTAACACTTCATTCTCAGGGTCAGAGCTCTCCTAACCAGCCATGGATCCTTCCTTTAGAACCTGTTTATCCAGACATTCCTTTTTTTCTCTCTGTTACAGGATTATAGCTTTCCACTTCAGATCTGGGTATTCTTGCACATAGTTTCCATTTTAATAAAGGGTTTTTAAGGCTCCCCAGGGAAATTTTTCATGCAGCTTCAGTCCATTGCAGATTTGATCACAAAACATTTTTGAATAATTTATCTTAAGCTCAGTATTTCTAACATAGGTTTCACTTTTGGAAACCTCACTTTCTCTGATGCAGTAAGTCAAGAGGTATTTTCAATCTATTTAATCCCAAAGCTTTCCTTCTTTTTATCAAGATTTTTTTCCTTTCTGAATACTACAATTTACTTTTCTCACTGTAATGCCCTGAAATCCATGTGCAAAACCCCTAGAAAATGGCCTTACTTGGAAAAGCTTACACTGTAAGTATGTAAATTGAGTCAAATAAGGAGATTTTCTCTGATTAAAAGCAAAAAACCATATATGAAACATGTCATAAGAAGACTTGTAAAGAAATTAAACCTGGTGTTCAATGTAGACCTTGGAATTTGCTGTCACACACCTGCATTCCCAGCTGTCACATTTTAGGAAACATCCAGTTTAAACATAATTCCTTTTAAAAGCATTACTGAAATAATCCAGAATGATCTTTTGAGCAAGGACTGCAGATGCTGTGTCCCATTTCCCTTGTCATAAAGAGATGGCATCTTCAAGAGCTTCTGGGAACGTTGGGAAAAGGTCTTATTTCCAGCTCCCATCTTATCTGCAGGCCACAGTGTGGATCCCAGGAACTGGAAAGGATCTTTTACCACATGTCATTAGCAGAAAGTTTCTCTAGACATTAGAAATCAAGAAATTGGGCTTGATCCTAAATCAGCTGAACTTCTGCAATCTGAAGTCGGTGACAGAAAGTTTAAATGAGAATCAGCCCCGTAATTACATAAAAAATTGCTTCCTGTGTTGTCTTTTTTGCAGTTCTTTTCAGAAAGCTGCTCTGAAACACGTTGCTGTGGTTCCTTTTGAAATGGGAGGAAAGGGAAGGGAGCCTGCATTTAAATATTCCATCCCCAGCACCGCCGGTGCAGCTTAGACATGAACGTGCTCTTCAAACAGAGCCTGTCCTTGGTTTCATGGGGGTGACCTTCACTTGCATCTTGATTTGAAATGAAATCTGAGATGTGTTGGCCCTCTGGGGCCCATGCCTGGCCTCAAGGACAGCTTTGCCTTTAGAAAGTTGTCCATATTCATCCTATTTTGGTGAGAAACAAAGAAAGGATTGTTGTCAGATTGACTGGATGAATTTTGGAATAGGAATGAAGAAAGATTTTGTTTGAGACATCAATAGTTTACTCAATTTGCTGCAGGACTAAAAGTTTTCTGGGAGAATCGGTGTAATTTAGTTTTATTAAGTGTTGCATTGCTCAGCAAAGATAACCAGAAGTGTCCTGCAGCCCAGATGGCTTCATCTGTCTACTTTTGATCTTTTAGAAACAACATTTTGGATGCCCCCATCCTCACTCTATCACACAGCACATACTCTGTACCTATGAAAATCAATCAGCAGTGGAGCTGTGTCATTTACTGTCAGAAAATAGAATTTTCTTGGCATGAGACCCACAATTCAGGGCAAGTCAGTAATCAGAGCACCAGGGACATGTAGCAGGGCTACCAGATGCAGAAATAAATATTTCACTGGAACAGCAATATGATGGAATTTGTACACAAAGAAATTCTCTCAATGCCCTGAGTGTGGAACCTGTAGCAAAATAAGCAAGTGCTGTGATTGTGGGGTGATTTACAGATACAAATGTTTCAAACAATAAATGGTTTTTTTCTGATTTTCTTTGGCATTATCTTCTGTGCTCCCTCTATCTCTGCTTAAATCAAACAGCTGCTCAGCCAGGGTTGGAACCTGTAAATTGCTGGGCTCTCTGAGTGCTGCAGTCACAGCAAGAAAGCAGAGGTGGCTGTGCCATGAAGCAAAGCACAGGGATGTACCAGAGAAATTCCTGTAGAGAGGCTCACTGGGCTGGAAATGCCTTCCCCCAGCTGAGGAGCTTCCCACAGTCCTACCTCAGCTCTGCCCTGTCCATCTGTCACTCAGTTCTCACCTTCCTCACCTGCAGGGCAGTGGATGTCCCTCCAGTGTTTTTGAGGTGGAAATATTTGCTTCTGATTTACCACTTGTAGCCAGTTCCTAACTCTGTCCTTCACCCCTGGCAGCTCAATTCCTACAACTCCCAGGGCAGCTCCAACTCCAAAGATCCCTGGAGTGGAGAACAGGCATTCCCAGCAATGTCTGGAGTGTGGTTTGATACCACCTGCCCTCACAGGTGGTTTGGGAGCTCAGGCTATGCTTGATCTTCTTCTGGTAGGTCTGGCTGCTGCTCCACGTGTTGGCAGCAAAGCTGAAAGGACCAGGGATCTTCTCCTCTATTCCCAGCCTGTCAAGACTTTCATTCCCCCAGGCAACAACAACAACAAAAAAATCCCCTTAAGAACAGAATGACTGGGAAAAGCTTCCTCTGGTTTTGGCACAGGAGAATGGCTTCTTCCCTCTTCTCTTCTCAAAAAACCTGGAGCTTCCTGCAGGCAAATCCTATTTGACTGTGTTTAGTTTTGGTGGAGTGAGGTCTGCTGGGCCCTGTACAGAGAGAATGAAAGACAGTGCCAAGAGGAGATGTTGATATTTCTGCATTACTTACAAAAAGATCGTGCTGCCCTTTCTAAAGGTGCCACATAAAGCACAATTTGCAGGCAAATTGTCATTGAGTTTGTTGGTTGGATGAATCAAGTTCCAGTGGAAAATTAACCAGTGAAAATGTATTTTCTACAAATTGCTGGAAAGAGTTGGTCGATTTACCAAAGTGGAAGGAGTAGACAGAGGACACAGGAGGGGAAAAGCTTTCCTGGGTCATAGATCCTGCTCTGCTGATTCAGGATCTCCCTTAACCTCATTAACAGTTTGAGCTGGTGCTAATGATTGTTTTGAACCTGGCAGTGAGGCAATGGGAAATCATTTACCAGAAAAACTGAAATGCTGAAATTATCCCACAGAATAATATCACATTAGAACATCGATCAGCAGAATTGATCTCAGCATAACCCTTCCCTCTCAACATGGCAGAACACAATGATTATTTCTAGTTTCTCAAGCAGTGGCAGAAAATGAATAAAATCAGTTCCAGGCCTTAAGAGATCAACAATTGTCAATATTTAGAGGATCCCCAGCGAGTTCTCTGGGAGCTCAGATTCACTTTCTGTGATGGCACTGAGAAAGACTGAGTCTTAAAAATTGCTAAGTGATTTGGGAGTGTGACTCCCCTTGGAGTGGTCAGGATTTCACCTGAAGGAGGAATTTCTCTCTTTGCCCCACAGAGCGCAGGTTTTGTGACTCCTCATCCCTCGGGAGCACTGAGGGTGAGCAGGATCCCTGTGTGGACTGACATCCCTGCCCTTGGGCTGAGGCCTCCCCTTAGTGTGGCTTCAGTCATGAGGCTGTTGAGATCAGGCCTTAGGCAGAGGCTTTGTCTTTCCTGCAGGATTTGCCTGGTTCTTAAACTCAACTCCCACCTGCCTTTGCACACATTGCTCTTGCCAGAGCTGGGTTGGGACTTTATCTCCAGGCTGAGGGATTAGTGTTGCTTTTCCCAGCCCTATAACTGTCCATTTTGCAGGGCAGATGCTCTCGAGTGCTCAGAGTGCCTTCCCACCATCCCCTTCTGTGCTCTGCAGTCCTTCAGAGCTCTTGTTACTCTCCCAGCTGAAGGTGCAGCATGGCCCAACCCCCTGAGCCAGTCCTGCTCTCTGATGTGGCTCAACCCCCTGACCCAGCCCCCTGAGCCAGCCCTGCTCTCTGAGTTTGCTGTCACACCCTCAGACATCATTAACTGCTCAGCACTGTCTCCCATCCCCTCTCTCCACCACAGCAGATGAAACCAATGGGGCATCAGAATGCCACAAAGAGTCTGTTAAATGTGTGATTCCCACGACCTCTCCTCTTGCAGCTCTGACCTTCTCCTCTGTTGCTGTCACTGTTCCGTGGTCATTCGTGCAGTGCCCTTCCTGTCTCAGGGATGTGCTGCTCCAGCTCAGCTGTTCCTCAGAATCAACCTGACTGGGATTCCAAACTGTGCTCCACCAGTCTTGCATTTCTCAGAGCTTGTAGAAAAAGTGACAGTCTCTTCCCTGCCCTGCCCTTCCCCTGGCACAGTTTACTTCCCTGTCCCCTCCCTAGGGAAAGGCCCACAGCAATAGATTGGAACGTGGACCTAACAAGATTCTCGTCAGTGCCAGCTCCTCCAGTGACCACTAAACTGTGGCCATTCCTTCTGGGAGGGCCCTGAGAGTCTGAATCACTGGGATCTGGCTGGAATTATTCCTGGACCTGTAAACTAGCCCATGTCACAAGCCTGGGACACTGAGACATGACAGGAATGTGGGAGGCCCTGTGTTCACCTCGTTAGTCATCAGAACTCCGGGTTGCCATTTATCTGCTGATAGAAAGGTAAACTAAACCACCATAGATTTTATGCTTATTAACAAATCTTCACCTCCCAGCAGATTGATACAGGGATTTACTGATGTTCTGTCAATGATGGCACTGACATGTGTCAGATTCTGCTCCTGAGAGAAGACAAAAATCCTCAAAATGTGTCTCCACAATTCTTTTACTTCAGACATTCACAAGTCATTTCTGGCTTGGCCTAATCCCTGAGCTCTGCCTGGGTCTCAGGAGTGAGGATAACACACCCTGGAGCAGATCAATACCTCCCTGAGGCCATGGGCAAACATTCCCCATGGCCCAGGTGACAAGAAAGACCATTGATCCTGTTCTGATTGCATTGATACAGAGTCTCTCATTCCAAATCTGCAAAAAAAGGGGTGGAATTGCACCTACAAGAAAAGAAGCTGATCTTGTGACCCATTGCTGTTACCTGATCTGCATCAGTCTCATCTTTCCTTTGCTCACATTGATCTCCTTGGGTTTGTATTTTTTCTCTGGTACTTTCATGGGAAGATGAAAAAGAGGGGTTGCCATGCTCTGAAACAATGAATTCCTCAAAGCCTGAGCAGGCTCTGAGATCTTTTCATCCTTGAAAGTTGCTAAACCTTGCATGAAAGTGCTTTCCAAGGTGATAAAGTAATGGATGTATCCTGAGTGATGACCACAGAAATAGGCATTAGGCAATGCAAAGAACTATTATCCCACTTCATTGGAAGAGTTATCCAGGAAACCATCAAATCGTCTGCATTCCTGAGGGAAATCAGTGATTTAGAGAGGGAATCTTCCGTTCCACAAATAAGCAATAATCTAAGAGTGAGGAAAACCTACCTGGATGCATTAGCTATGGTCATCTTTCTTCTGCTCTCACACCTCCCTTCCCTGAGCACAGTCGGAGAGAATCCAGCCAAAAGCTGACTCCAGGCTTATCTAATGAAGCTGATATTGTAGACTCAGCACAGCCTGGATCCAGGCCAGTACATTAAGATGGAAACACCAGAAAGGCCCTGAGTGAACAGATTCCTAATGGATAAGGAGCAAGAATCTTCTTCATCTGTTTTCATCTGCTTTGACCTCGCTGCGTTATCTGAAACCACGGGCTGTGAGATAACGGCTGCTTCACCTCACAAAATTCTCCTTTCCCCCAAAGTGGCACAAGAGGCTGAGGGAACGTGTTAAAATGGCCCAAATTGTTCAGGGACACATATTAAACATTAAAGGAAAACATCACTTTTTCCCATTAAATTTCTGCTTTGTTTAGTCCAGCAGCTCTCAAGCACGAGGCAAACTGGTGAGATGAACTGAAGTTAAAATACCAGCAAGATGAAAGAAAAAATGCAGGTTTACCTTTGGTTAACAGCAAATAAATGAAACTGGTCAGAGTTTGGGTGAGATCACTGTATTGTGAAGACAAACTGGCAGACACTGCCTGAGGCAGGGCAGAGAAAAGACAAGTATTTTGGAGCAATGTCCTTGTGCCACATGTGCGGTCACAACAACCAGGTCATTCCGTGCAGTTCCAGGCGAGTGCCTGAATTTCTCATCGTGTCTCACAGTAGCATCCATATCCATTTAGCAATGTTTTCCATTATTATAATGTGTCTACACTTATATGTGCTTTCCATCACCTCCTGGCTGCACTGCCATCCCTGGGCACAAAGCCCACGGAGCCCAGGAAACTCCAGAGCATCCAGAACGCTCCAGCAGAGCTCTCCAGCAGCTCACGCTGCCATGAGGGAGGGCAGCTCATGGAGCCTGTTTTCTGCTCTCTGCTCTGGGTTCCTTTACACTTTGTAGTTGTCCTGGTCTTTCTTTGGAAGATATTTTGCCTGCCTGGCACAGCAGAGTGGGAGGCAGATGGAAGTTGCTGGGTCGGTGGCTCTGAACTCCCCCAGGTCCCCAGGGCCACTGCAGATGTCACCACAGCCACTGCAAGCACAAGCTGTGTTGCTTGTGACTCTGTCTTTTGTGAGATAAACACACAAACTATATTTTTGGACAAGGTAACAAAACTTTCCCAAGCTAAATCACTCCATACTTATTACCCTGGGATGAAACTCTTCCCTAAATGCACTTTGACCTCTAGGAAGGAAGCTGGGAATGTGAGGTACCAGAGGTCAGTGTGGTGATGAGCAGGGTATCACAGTGTATAACCCCTGCAACATCCCAGTTTGGGTCCATACAGAGGAATGCAGCCCCAAGGAAGGCAGAGCAGCAGCTCCATGGGATAAACTCCCTGTGGTGCCCTCAGCTGAAGGAACTCTGCATTCTCTCAGTTGTGCTGCACTGAGCAGTGTTCTCCCGCATAGCATTGTCCTGGCTGTGTCACACCTCTGTGGAGAGGAGACTCAGGGAAACCATTTCAGATATGCAAATTCGAGTTCTGGACAACAATTAAAAAATCAGTGCTAGTGTTAGAGAAACCTGTGTGGCCACTCAGGTGGGAAAAGAGTTTAATCTTCAGGTCTGTTTCCCTGGGGATTGACCTTATATGTTAAAAAAAGCCCCGTGTGTAATTATAAAGTAAGTGATAAGCATCAAATGAGTTGTTGCAGAACCCTTTTGTTGCCTTTATTGCATGATAAGGAGCAGTGGCTGTGTAACCTTGAATGTGGGCAAATAACTCATGCTGAACACATTGCCATAGAGATGGGATTTTGGCAGGGCTTTGATCTGGGTCATTTTATTACCGGGCTGAATCAAACGACAAGCTGATGTTAAACTCCCGCCAGGAATGTTAATGATGCCCTGATCAATGAGGGGCCAGAGCGCTCCGGAGGAGGGGTCCAGGGAAAACGCAGACACGAGATGTCTGGAATTCCAAAGGTTGGAGAGCTGGGGCTGCTGCACTGGCAGCAATTATGTTCCTTGCGTCGCTCCAAGTTTGCTTTACTCCAGGGGCCTTTGGCTGAGTGTTGGACAGGACGGTGTCAGAAAGTATATACTTAACTTTCTTTTTCTTGACCTTTATGTGCAAGTAATTTTTATAGTTCCATTAACTAGTAAGATCATTTGCAAACCCCTGAGCAAAGTGTATTATGAAGAATGCCTTGGGGACCATTGTGTCCTATTATGTTGAATGTTAATAGAATGAAAAATTAATTTAAACTCTAAAGACTAGAGCAAGGCAAGACTTCCCTTTTATAGGAGAAATTCAAAATTTTATTTGCCATGGTAAAACTTTAGAGTTGTACCCTAATATGACCTTTATAGGCCTGATTTGAATCAGGCAGTGCAGGAGTCTGATTATTTGCCTCCCTAAATACAATTATTTATGTCAAAGTTTCTCCTTTTAAAAAAGGGAACATTCTGTGACCCCCACATGGGATTAGTCACTGGTGAGCTCACAGCTACTTGTTTAGCCAGTTAATCAACCAGAGATCAGAGAACCCACAGTCCTAATGAATGTCTTTACCTTATTTAACTCTTGAATTGCTCATTAAACATTGTCATCTTCAGCTATGCAGGACTTCAAAACACCTGAAAACAAAGATGCAGCTCCATATAGTATATTTTTATTGTTTTCCATGTCACTGAATGCTCTAGAATGAGGAATTCCATCTTGAGTCTTCCTTCTGAGTCTCACTGCACTTTTCCCATGGGACTGGAGCACTTCTGTCCTCAGATGACTGATCAACTAAACTTTATTAGACTAATTATTTATTATTCTTCCATATTTATGTTAACATAGTTAAGGTGTGATATGTCCCTGTGGAAATCAATTAAATTTTGTTATTTGGGAAGACCAAAAAACTAGTCCACCATCAATCTTCTTGCTGACAAATTTTGCCTTGAGCTCAAAACCAGCCTCGTTAAAAGGATAAAAATGTTATACATTTTACATGTAAGAATGATTTATTATTGTAAATAATACCCAGCCACTTTCAAATGATTGCAGGGAGGTGTGTATATTTTATTGGAAAATCCCGTTTTTTCAATATCCTGTCTTGAATTCCATGTTACAACTGTAGACTGGGATGCCTCCCTGTCTTCAGAAAGCCTATCTGGAGTAAAATAAATGCACAAAAGATTAGGACAATTAGTGACTGGAGAATTAACCATGAATATTTCATGCCCACTGCAATACTGTCTAAACACAAGATATGAAATGAGAATAAATTGCATTTTTGACATGCAGCAAACGTGGGAAGGAAGTGAACGAAGTGACTAATTTAGAAGGATCTTGCAGTGGGTTTAACGAGACAACATTCCAATCACTGCTCCCGTGGGATCTGGTGGATGAAGAGCAGGAGGATTTGTCCCAGGGGATTCTTCAACGTTCACCTGTGGTTTGAAGTTGGATTTCAGTATTTTGTGAGCAGGTTTGATCTGCAATGCCCCAAACACAGACTAGGCAGCAAAATGTTTCCTTGAGCTTTGATTGCAGCCTGAGGGCAGGGCCAAGGTGGGATCCAGGGGGGGAGTCCAGTGGAATGTGGGAGGGAGCAGGAGTCATTCCAAGGGATCAGGCATCGGTGCGGAGCTTTCGGCCCAGGAGGTCCCTGGGAACTCAAAGAGTGTTTCACCTGCAGGCCCAGGGCAACTTCCAGGAGGTTTTGTGGCTGATTTCAGATGATTTGGGTGGTTCTGCCTCGTGTCCAGCACAGCAGCTCAGAGCTACTCCCCAGACCAGCTTTGCTGGCCTTGCTCTAGACAGCAGTGAATTAATCTTTGTCTGGGGATGAGTCTTTTGTAGTCCAGCTCTTGGTTAAGTAAACACAATGCCCACGTTTCCCATCTGCTGTAAAAACACAGGATACACAAACGTAGGTTACATAGGACATAAATCATATATATGTGATACCTCTATTAAATATACATGTATATATATTTTATTGTAGTGACCTCATTGCAGCTGCATCATATTCATTAATAACTCCTGCATGTTAATCTAGATGGCAATGATGTGTTCCAGCTCAACCATCGAGCTTCAATCTCTTGACTCCCTGAGTTTTTGGAAATGTCCTGAGTGGTAAAATGGAAACAAGGTGCAGAGCAGTGAAGTCCAGCCTTTAAAGCAGTTTTTCAGTGCTGTCCAAGCTTTTAGGATGTGCTGGGCACAAAGGCACACTGGGAACTGTCAGACACTGAAACAGCAAAAGAGGAGGGAATTATTTAAACTAAGAGCTGCTCCTCAGGCAGTTTGTCTTAGTTTGAACCTTGAGGATCCTGAACTCTCAATAATCCACCAGTGAACAAGTGAGATGAGAACACTGTGGTCATGGAAAACTGGATGACCTTGAAAAGACAGGACTGCACTTGCAGCTACTGCATCATGTAGTAAAATTATTTACTTTCCTTGAGCTATTTTTTACTATTTTGGGTCTTAATACACTTTCAAGACTGAGCTTCATTTTATCTTAGGGACAGTCACAACTGGAGTGTGATGTAAGAAGCTGCTGTTCTGTAATATAATAAAAAGTGTCAGTCTGGTAAAAACTTTATTATAGAGCAAAACTGCTAAGCAAAGGAATTTCTGGTGTTGGGAGTTTTTCCTTACAAAGGGCTGAAGTGACAAATGAATTTATTGCTGTCAAGAGACCTATATTTTATTTTGGTCACTTAGCAATAATTAAATCTTGGGAGTAATTATTCTTTTGTGCGTGTGTTTGCTTTGTTTAATATTTTTAAACCAAACATTGCTCTCTAAGGCACAGTTTAGGGTATGTTTAGCAACCACTTAAGATGTTTACAATGCTGTTGTTTCCTTTACCAGCTCTGTGCACGGAGGAGTGTGTGCATGGGAGATGTGTCTCTCCTGACACCTGTCACTGTGAACCAGGATGGGGAGGCACTGATTGCTCCAGTGGTGAGTAAACATTACCAAAACGTGATAAAGATACGTGTTGCTGTGAAAAAACAGGCCTTATAAAGCAGTGGCCTTGGAACTTGGATGCTTTAAGTGGAAAAATGAATTTTGTCTGTTATTTTGCAATAATTAATATTGTTGGGGGGGTTGGAATGAGATGATCTTTAAGGTCCCTTCCAACCCAAACCATTCTGGGATTCCATGAATATGTGATAATGTCCTTTCCTAGGATAATGACATTGGCCTTTTGTGCTTGTTTTTTACAAAGAAATGTGAAATGCAGTGGAAGATGCTCTTAATGCTTTTGGTTATTGGGATACCAGTACAGATAATAGAGCTGTATTATGAATTTTTTTTCTCTCTTAAATCTTTAATACAACACATTCTTCCTGAAATACCCTGTGGAGTGTTGGAGAGCCCTTTGGAAAGCCCTCTCTCCTCATAGAATCCTTGTCCTGGTAAGCCAGTGGGAGTTTTGCCACTGACTTTCCAGGCAGCCCTGGATTGCCTTGCCATCCATACCTCAGATCCATACTGCAGGAGTTAGGGAAGCACCTTTTGCAAGGGAATTAATCCACACTTTTCAGTTCTTACAGCTGGTGAAGCTGTGTTTGTTAAACTCTCTTAATTGGCAGCAGTGAGTTCAGGTCTCTGTGGTTGGTTCCTGTGGAATGGAACAGGCAGCACAAACATCTGAGCTCTGATGTAACTCAGGCCTGATACCTTATTGACATAAAAGAAATAAGCTTGTTAAATGAAGTCAATTTGTGCAGCAGGCAAGTAAATAAAGGTACACGGAGAGAGATGCTGTGAAATGAAGCTGAATGGATGTTTCATTTTGTGTTTACTTCCTCCCTTTCTCCCAAATTGATTGAGATCTTGAGAAAAAAGCATAATTAGCAGGCAAAGAGGTAACAGAAAAGAGATCTATAGAGGGAGGTGTTAGAAGGGAATGGGAGTTAAATGTGACAGAGGAGGAACCTCTGCAGAGGCTGAGGGCAGTGGGGCAGCTCTGGTCAGGTTTTGTCTGCAGCTCTGGGATGTCCCTCAGGCACAGCAGGAAAGGCAGCAGGGAGGGAGGAACTGTTGCCATCCCTGGAAGTGTCCAAGGCCAGGTTGGACAGGACTTGGAGCAACCTGGGCTAGTGGAAGGTATCCCTGCCCATGGCAGGGGGTTGGAATTGGATGGGCTTTAAGGTCCCTTCCAACCCAAACCATTCTGGGGTTCTGTGATTCTAAGGATGGAACAAGGGCTGTGCTTTGGGGTTTGAAGCAACCTTTTGGGATTGCCTGGCATGTAGACAAGGGAAAAATTGGGCAGCATAACTTACTAAATATTCATCTCTAACAATATATTAAAAAAAGAAAAATAGTACCTTAAATGGTGAGATGATTGTAAAGATTCTCGGGAACTCATTTTATCTTTTGATTAGTCTCAGGATTGGATATGTTTAACCTACCAGCCAGTATTTGTACAGTGCACGTGCACTTACAGAAGTTAAAAATAATGATAATAATAAATACTGTGGCAACATGGACACACACATATAGATGTATACATTTATACACACAGAGTCACAAACTCTCCATTCTGGGTGAAGATGAAAGGAAAAGATGAGATGTCAAGTGATCTCAGACTGGTCCCACAGGCTAAAACTACCCAGTGACTCTTATTAAATTGCCCTAATCTTGCAAGTGGAGATAAAAGAAAAAGAAGATTTTTGCTATATTGAATATTTAGCTTTTTAAAGTAATTAGGAATATTACAGCAGTGACAATGATGGAGATAGAAACATTATTCATAACTTTTATTTCCGCACTGGGCACCGATCCAGGGCATTTCATTTATGAGGTTTCAGCGGTGGAAAGGGAAACGTTGGCCAATTCCTAAATTAAATATGCCCTGCTAACTTCTGTAAATGATAGCCCAGGATTAGCTTCAAAATTTAAGCTTTCATTTTATTAATATAATTAGTGTGTTTGCTGGCCTGTAGTGCCCATTGTCTCTCATTCCATTTGTTATACACTGGGCAACACGTGTTCCTGGCCCAGGGGCTGATCCCACAAGCACTTCCCAGTTTAATGCTGGAAGGAGTGAATGGTGGCCTCATGGAAGTCAGTTTTTAGTGCACACTAGAAATTTGGGTGACTGGCCTCTTTATTGTTAGAGGACTTTGTTCAAATCAAAGGGTTTCAATCAGGAGATCTCAGTGGAATGCAGTGCATTGTTACTCCGGGTATTTCCAAGGAAGAAGGGAGAAGTGGGAGCTTTGCCCATCTGAGGTTAACCAGGTTTTTCAGACCCATGATCCGCGTTTTGAGTCATGTCTTACTGTTACCCAGTCAGAATGTAGAAAACATTTTTCACTTCTGCTGGAATAATCTATCACCTACTTGGAATAATCTGTGCCTACTTTCTTCCTGTTACTGCTTCAGTTTTGTGCAGCTACTCTGAAGGTCACGTGTTTGCGGTGCCAAATGTGGTTTGGGACGTTCCTGCAGGGCTGTGCTCGGGATAAACCAGAGCTGTTGGCTGGATGGTGCCACCCCAAACCCGTGGGGCTCTAGAACTTCCCTGTGTGGCCCTCAGTCCCGGGGAGTTTGTGCAGTCACAGGCATATTGCTTTTCATGTTGGCTCTTTGAAGCGATTTCACTGGGGAAGGGATTGCCAGCCAAAACACTCCCTTTAAATTTAGAAAATCTCCCAGGAGCTGGAATGGTTTCCTGGATGATCTCTCCTGAAAGCAACGCTGAGAAGTGGAGCCTCCCTGACACTGGGGGTCGTGTGTTGTCATTTTTTGGAGAAGATCTAAGGCCACTCACTCTTGCTGAGATGCTATTTCAACAAGACCATTATAACTTTCTAAAAGCTATTTATAACTCACTGGATTTGATGGGTGAAATTCAACCATAAGCAGAGCTCCAGCACAAGGTCCAAGTGTCACTTCAGAAACAGAAGTGTGTTTTTATTATTTTGGTGTGCCTGTGACAGGAGAGGGTCTGGATCCTGACCCTGAGCCCTGATTTCCCACGGGGAGGCAAGGCTTTGGTGTTAATGCGGTTTCCCAGCGTTATCATTCTCCCCTGGCTAAAATATTCTCAGTTAAATGTTTGGAATAGTTACAGCTACAGCCTGTAGCCATGCAAACAATTTAATCATCTTGCTCAGCCTTGGTGTCGTGCTTTCCTAGAGCTCAGCCTGTAAGACAGCAGTCACCAAACTCGCTGTTCTGTGCAGCTTTCCAGTGACTGCTCACGGTACATGTTAGAGTTCATCTGTTGTCAAGGTTAAAATAACTTCAGATGAATTACTAAACAATTACAAAAACCCCAGTGCCATATTCAGCTCTGCATGTCTCTGTACCTGTGTTTTACTGCATGCTGTTGTACATCTGTCCATGCCCACAGGCCTAGCCTTCATTTCATGCTATAAAGCTGCAATATATTAAGGCTTGATTACCATAACAATAAAAAGAGAAGTAATGAGGTATTAACTAAAGAAGCTCTTGAATGAAATGTTTTCAGCGTTTTAATGATGCCAAAAACTGAAAGGAAAAGTCTTTAAAAGAAAACCAACCATACCTTTCCCTTGCCTTTTAACTTGTTTTGTTAAAACCAGACCTGTTTTGTCCATGCAATCTGCACTGTTGTTTTGTTTAAATACAAAGCAAAATTGCAAATGCTCTGTGTGAACTTACCTGCTCACCTGTCCAATTATTTCAAAGCAATTAACTTCAAACAGTTGAAGTTCTGGTAGGAATATAATTGCCTGTTGGTGGTTACCTGGCCTCTTCTGGGCCTTGCTAACAGCCATCTGTATTTGCAGGCCTTTAGGCCCCAATCCAGCAAGGATTTTCTGCTTATCCTTAACTTAATAAATGATTAGAACTTTTCATCTGCTCTAGATTAAGTGTTTAGGACATTGTTGAGTTAGTTTTGAAGAAACAGCTAAAAAAGACCTCAGTGAAATCTAAATAAGCCTCTCACAGAATTCATCAGACCTGTGAGGAATAAAGTGGTCTTTTTTTCAGGATGTTAATCAGGCAATATTTTTGAAGGCTGTTTTGACTCTCACGAGCGTTTTTCGTTGTGGGGAAGATCACAGAAATCTTTCTGCTTAACAGAGGGTTCACAGAGCAGGGAGCAACAGGTAGGAAAAAAAAAGTTCAGAGCAAGAGCTCTGAACTAAAAGGAAAAAGCTTCCAAAAATTGTGTGTGCCAGGTTGAGAAATGTCAAAATGAACAAACACAGAGGGTGTAATGCAAAAATGAAGTGGTTTTCGAAGTGTTTGCTTTGCTAATAGTTTTGGGGAGAAAATACAGTACTTGCCCAAAGTGTGATTAAAGAGCTGCTGTCACAATAATGCCAAGCCATCATTCTTGTTGCTGTGTCACCCAGGGCAGAGGGATGGTGGTGTTGCTGTCTGGAATAGCCTGGATTCATGAGGATAACACAGTTTTTCTCTTAAAGGATGTTTTGTAAAAACCCAGGAGCGGGAACCTATTTCATCTTTATCTCTTTGTCAAAAATAGCCAAGGTCATCCCAACAGGCAGGTGTAACATCCCAGCAGGATCACTGGTGAGGGCCCAGCCCTGGAGCAGCTGGATGCTGCAGCCCTGGAGCAGCTGGATGCTGCAGCCTGAGCCTCGTGATGAACGAGAGCGGCAGGGCCGGGGCTCAGTCTGAAGGGGCTGTTTGACAAGCTGTGCAAAGCAACAGCACAGCTCCCAGGAGGAAATGGAGTGGTTTAAAGGGAGGCTGTGGTGCTTTCCAGGCTTGAGTTTTGGCATCCATGCTCTCAAAATGCTTTGAACTATTTTTGGAGAAATGAAGTTCAAAGGAAAGAGTCCTGGGTTTTGAGTACAGGCTTAAACAAAATTCAGCCTAATGTGAGAGACTGATCTACCAGACTCATTACTTGATTTTTCATCCTCAGGTTTTTAGGATAGGATTGGCTGGGAAACCTCCAGTGTCCACCAAAGAGGGGCAAAGGTACCAGATCTCAGCTGTTCTGAACTCTTAGTGGGCCACAGGGACATCTGTTCATGGTCCTTGCCCGGGAATTTGTCTGTGTGTTGGTTTGTATCTCAGTATCTCAGTGACTGTGTATCCAAGTGCCAGATGAGGTGACAGAACCAGATGTGATGTTCCTTTTTCCCCCACAGCCCCCGTATTTCATTTGTCATTCCAGCTGTTGAGTGTAGATGCTGTTTCTAAAGATCTGTTTGAAGCTGTTAAACTTCAGTTGCAATCCAGTCTTAATTATTGCTTTGGCTGAAACAGAATTTCATATCCATAGCATGTGGACTTCAAAGTTTTAGTACACTTTTCATTTAAACCAAGCTCAAATTACAGCTTAATTTTGATGTGATTTGCAGACTGGGTGACAAGTGCATCATGCAAAGAGATGCAAATGTGTAAAAACAAGCTCCAGTGAGGCTCATAGGAGGATCTCTCCGTAGAAATTACAAAGTGGGATTGATTTCTGCCTCTCTCAGCTCTAACAATTTGCTCTTCCTTAAACTTAAAAAAAACCCCTACCCATCTCCCTTCAATCACTGCTGAACTGGTGGAATCAGGTAAACAGCTTGTGTTTAATTTTTGCCTCTGCTGGATGTTGGGCCCACGCACCGGGGCCTGGGCCCCGGGTTCCATGTGGGAACAGTCCCTGTGGCAGCAGCTCTTCCCGGGCCCAGCCCACGCAGGACAGGCTGTGACAGGAGTGAAGAGTAAACACAAGCTGCTGTGCAGTGCTGTGGGAGCACAGCAGCATGGCCTGCCTGTATTTTTACACACATAACTTGGCTGCTTTCAACTGGGCTAATCCATCATTTTTCATCCGGTGGGAATGTTGTGTCTCTTGCTGAAGCTCTTAATATCTGCCCAGCCGTTTGTGGCTGCTTCTCACTCTGGGAGGGAGATGGATCCTCTCAGCTTCCAGGAGTTAACCACTTTTGAGGTGCTGCAAGCTTGTGGAAAGGTGCAGGAGTCATGTTAGCCAGGGCATTTCCCACATGGGAACAGGGCCGAGCAAAGGGCAACAGTTCGTTCTGGAAAAGGAAAAGCAGACCCAAGATTTACTTTGGGAAGGACCCGCTCTCTGTACTTCCATGTGATTCACTGATGATGAATAGATCAGCTGCCAGTTGTTCTAAGCTTGTACTAAAGTGAGTGAAAAAAAGAAATTCAGCACCCTGTGTCCTTTCATTTTTCACCTTCATCTTCCCTGTCAGAGTCTGGGAGAGTTCTTCCCCCTAAATCTAAATCTGATTGTGCCTGAAGCCAAGGTAGTCACAGATCATTTCCCCAGCAGTCCCAGAACCCTTTGGGACTTCCTCTTTTGGATGATTTTGAAGAGTCAGTTTTGCTGACCTGACTCCATCTGCTCCAGTCCCTGGAGTTCTGTCTTCCAGCTCCAGCCTTGCTCTCAAGGCTTGATCCAGCCTTGTACTTCATGCATATAAATAGTCCTTTTAAAGTCAATAAGGAACAACCTTATTTAAGTTAGATAAATGCTTAAGCCATCATCTGAATGGGAACTTGAGAGATGAGGTGGAAATCAGGTTGGTGAGGATCAATTTTAGGGACCAGGAGTTACTGAGTATCATCCAGGCTGAGCACGGACCTGGCTTTAGGGCTCACAGCTACAAAATGGGAGGTGAGAGGACAGGTAAGGACCAGGGACCACCTGGGCATGTCACCTCACATTGACCCACTCTGCAGCCCCTGGAGAGCTGTACACGAGCTGGAAATTCTGTGTTCCATGGCACCAAACTGTTGGACAATTCTATGTGCTGAGAAAATCTGGAAAATCAGTCTGATTCCTGCTGAAAGCAGTAAGGGAAGCTGTGGGCACACTTGTGTGTAAAGCCCTGCTGGCTGCCTGTCACTAGAGCAGCGTGTCAGGGGCTGGTGCTTCAGAAGGGAGTGTGAAAAGGTATTTAGATTTTGGAGCAGAGAGCTGGCTGTGAAGCCTTGGGAGCTGACAGGGTTATCCAGGGAGGTTCTGTCCCACAGCAGGAGCAGCATGTTCCTGAGGTGTGTGTGACTGAGCCCCCCCCTCCCACAGCAGAGCCTTGGAGCACACCTTTCACACCCAGGAGTGCACTTCAGGGTGTAACTGTTCCCTTATGTGGGGAATGGCTCCACGGTTGACTAAAACTTTTTGCTTTCAGGATAACTTTCAGTAAATGAAACCATGGTTACAAGTATTGAATGGGCTAAACACATCCCTGTGCAGGTTTGTGTGGTTATGCAAGGGGGAATTTGGCTCCCAGACATCTTTTTTGGCTGCCAAACTGGCGAGAGCAGAGCAGACTTCACAGAGAGGCAGCACATGTGTGAGGAGTTGTTAGTTTTATTAATTTGACTGAGGGTTTTTCTCACTTTAGAGTAATAGCTATAAAAAAAAAGAACCCACTAAAATATCCTTTTTAATGAACTGAATTGTTAATGCTGAATTTCATTGCTGGAGCATCTTACAATAATGTGGCTCTAAATGTGCACTACACAAATGAACAGACTTTAGATCAATTTAAAAGTACCATTGGTATAATTTTATGGCCTGGTCACTAAGAGCTGTCAGAGAAAAGAGCAAAATTTCCTCTCTCAAAGCATAGGCAAAAATCTCAGCTGCGGACACCCACTCAAAAATATTTCTGGGATTTTTGCCTGCTAAAAAACAGGGGGAAAAAATATAGTGGTCCTTGGGAAAGCTTCTAAAGCACTTGTCTCTGTGTTAGGCATGGTGAGGTATTTCAAGGAATGCTTGGAGAGGGCAGAGCTCAGCTCACTGTCCAACACTAAGGAATCAGAAAATTCACTGGGAGCTGTTCCAGGCACCTGAAGCTGGAGAAGCCTCAGGCCTGCTCTGAATAACTGTCCCCAAAGACGTGTGCTCCAACTGGGAAAGGCCTCCCACCCCATCCAGTGCTCTGAGGATTTTTCAGAAGCTGCTGTTCCTCCCAGTTACAACACTATTTTCTGGGCAGTCTTCAAAGATTGAAATCAAAAAGGGAAACCAAAGTTCTCATTCAAAAATTAGGCTTGAAATCTCCCTTTAGGCCTCCAGCAGCTATATATGACAGATATTTGTCACCCAGTGTTGGACACAAGCCTTGCTGTGTGTGGACACCCCAGAGCTGAGGCACAGCCAGGAAATCATTCCAGCAGCACCAGGCACAGGGGCCAAGGTTGCAGGGAGAAGGTGTGTGGACACACAGCTTTCCCTGGCAGTGTTTCTTTGCTTAGATGTAAGTCCCAGCATCTACATACAAAGATGCTCAAACACTGTAGTACAGAACAGAGCAGCTGGGTGTATTTGAGTGTATTTTAGCTGTACATTGGCTGCTGCCCTGAACAGTGCCCATCCCTAGTGCCCCCTCCCCTCCCACCCTGCCACCGCCCCGGCGCTCGGCGTGGGCAGTGTCTGTGCCAAAGGGAAGTGTTACATGCTGGGATTTGTCCTCAGACTTCACCCCCATTTTGTGGGAACTCAGCTAAGCCCCCACAGGGTGGGGAGTCCTTATTTCTTCCTGATTCCTGTGGGAGTTGAGTATATTTGTCGTGTGGATTGACTGGGCCCGTGTCGCAGCCGAAAAGGGACGGCAAACCGTGGTGGGTTGGGAAGAGCTCAGCCATCAATTAATATCCTGCTAGAGATGAGTGAGGAGCTGATGTACAGCTGGCCCTAGTGTCTTGGGTGGGTTGCAGTTAAAATACAGCCTGGAGGCAGCTTTGCTAACTTTAGAGATGTGATGAGCAGATCTGCAGGGGACTACAGAGAAGTGATGCAACATGGCAGTTTAAAATGAGAGAAATGAGAGTTCCTGCATTGCCTGGTGGGGATATGGCAGTGGATTGAATCATTCCACTATTTATTGGTTTTAAAGGTCTTCTCATGTCAATAAAATACTTGTGTATGCATAAGAGATCTCTTTTAGAGCAAAAGCTGGAGATGAGTGTGCCATTGTACAGGTAACACTCCTTGGGCTTTCTCCTTAGCAGAGCTTACAGTCACTTGCATTTCTAGTAGCTTCTCCATGCAAGAGCAGGCCATGATGATCTTAAATCACTCTGTGCAAAAGGGGAAAGTTTCAGGGAGTATTCTTTGTTTGACCCAGTGTTTCTGCTGTTGTGAGTATGATAGTAAGGTTCTGAAGTGAAATATTTTTGGAATTTTCTCTGAGAAATTCTGTTCTCCTGAGTTATGCTCATGCAAATCCCTCTTAGGCCCCTCAAACGATACCCTGATACTTACTTATGGTCCTGATAAAACAGTGAAAAAGTGTTTGCCACAGGAGCAGGTATCTCGTGTCCCCAGTGAACTGGATGTTTGTTGACAGCTTGTCTGCCTCAGTGATGTGGAGAGGAATAATGAGATAGCAGAGGACTTAACAAGTGCATATCTGCCTGTAAATCCGGGGCTGGCAGATCAGAGCCCTCCCTGCACCGCTCCAGGTGAGCATTTTGTTCTCACTGCTAATCTTGCTTTGGCAGGGAGTGCACAGAGCCCACAGTTCTCCATAAGGAAGAGCATTCAAAATGAGGGAATGTGTCGTGACCAAAGGGATAAATGAGCAGATGGTGAGCCAGCATCATACCTGACACTCCAGAGGAGGTGGTTGTAGCATTCCCACCAACTGCAAGTTGTGAACACAGCCCAAAGCCAGGAAGAGCAGGGGGAAGGTGATGGAGCCATGGAATAAAAAAGCAGGGCAAAATAAAGATTGAGACATGACAGAGAAGGAATTTTGGGGGGGAAAGGGGAAAATAAGCAAGGCGAGAGAACAGCCAGGAGCAGGTGGGGATAGAAAAAGAGGTCAGTGTGCAGGGAGCTGGACTTGGGGCAATACACAACTGAATTTGGATGTCTTACACTTGAACACTGTGATGCATGTGAGGCACCAGAATTTCAGCCTTGTGAGCAGACAGTTACTGGCTGGTTCTATCAGGTAGAATATACAGGTTTTGTCAAAATAAGAAAGTGAAGTGGCTGTGGGAGATGCCACAGACAGGGCAGGGAGGGTGAACATTGTTCTGATTTCAGCTGTAATTTTTTCTTTCTGGTAGCTGGTCCAGTGCTGTGGTTTGGATTTAGTATGAGAATAATGCTGATAGCACACTGATGGTTTATAGTCTGTTGATCAGCAGAAAGTCAAGGACTTTCCATTTTCCCTCTGCCAGGGAGGAGCTGCACGAGAAACCGGGAGGGAGTGTGGCCAGGACAGCTGAGTCAAACAGGGCAAAGGGATATTCCAGACCATGAAATGTTGTGCTGAGCATATAAACTGGGGGGAGTTGGTTGGGAGTTGCCTATCTCTGTTATTATTATTATTATTATTATTATTATTATTATTATTACTGTTCTTATCTCAACCAACATAGTTCACTCGCTTCCTGTTCTTCTCCCCATCCCACCACTGAGCAGAGTGAGTGAGTGGCTGGGTGGTTTTTAGCTGCCATCTGGGGTTAAACCACGACAAAAATTTAAACCAGGTGATAACCTGACAGGAGAAGGATTTAGAGATGAAGTGCTCTGGTTAAAGTGCCATTTGTCTCTTTTTGGTGCCAGCAAAGAAACCTGTTTAAGTGTTTATGAAGGGGTGTAAACATGTGTTCTATAGCAGTCATGGGCACTATGGCTTCAATAAACACTGTGTAATGTTCAAACACGAGGTACTGAAGTGAGATGCTGGAAATTATAGTGCATTCAACTGCCAGAACTGCCTTTCCTGGGCCTGGAAGGATCGTGTGAGCAAAGAAAGTGCTGTTTTCAATAGCTGGGTTTTATTTTGTTCCTGACAAAAAGGTGAGGTGAAATACCAGGAATTTTGCACATTAAGGAAAATTTATACAGTCAAAAGTTCACTTGTATTTCTCTACTGCTGACAATACTTTACACCTTCAGTCTTGACCCTTCCTCGTAGCAGTTGATTGCCTTGAATGTGTGTTCTGGAACAAGCACATCCCCCAGTCATTTCCTTACAGCTCAAAAAGACCTGATTCAGTGCAGAGAAACGGCAGGATTTTATTTATTAAACAGGCCTGTGGTAGCCCAGCAGAATATCTGAATGTTTGGGAGTGAAAATGAGAGTTCAGAAGACCTCAATCTTGTCGAAGAAAGCACAGTGAAGGCCATTTGTCAGGGAAGCTGGGAAGAGACCCAAGTGTCACAGACAGGGGTGTCACTCTCTTTGTAATGGCAAGAACTCATAAAATATGATCAGTGACCTAAAAGGTGTGCAGAGGCAGAGAATAACAATGCACATTGAGTTTCTGGCGTGTGGAGTAAAATAAAAAGAGACTTTCTGCTGCACAGAGGCTTCTGCTTAAAGAACTGCAGGGAGTTCACTGGGGAAAGGTGGAAAAGGGAAAGAAAGTGTGTGAGAAAGGTTCCCATCCACAGCTCCTTTGCCATAGTGAGTTTTATCCACTTTCATGGCTTTGGGGTGTGTGGTGCCAGGAGGATTTAGGGCCCATTAGGAATAACAGCAAATGCCAGATGGAAATGGGGTGTGTATTGTTACTGAGAGTATTTTGTATCAAGAAGAGCTTTGTGGGCATCAAGCAGAAAGAAGAGGGATTAAAAAACTCATCCTTTGGTCTTGGAGGGTGGTTATTTGACAAAAAAGGCTCTGCAGGTCATCATTTTCATTTTCAAAAGCTTTTCTGCCCACCCCACAGTGCCTGTTTGTGTGAAGGCCAGGGGCTGCCAGGCTACAGAACCCCGTCCAGAATGCCAAAAAAATGCATCAAATTCAGGGCAGAGGGTGAACTTATCCTGCAAAATGTAGATTTTAACAGAAGATAAAACAGGAAACAAGGGACATTTTAGGGTAGTTTAGAGGTAAGAGTTTCTCACCTTCCTGCAGCCTGCTCAGATCTCACCTTTATGAACCCCGTGGACTGAGCTGCAGCATTTCAATTATGTAGCAGGAGGAGTAAATCATGAAAATTGATTACAGGCAAGTTTTTAGCCAAGGACCAAAGCCTGATACCCTCTCTGACTTATTTAGATTGCAGTGATAGTTTCAAAGAAAGATCAAAGCCTGGGAACAAACTGCAAGAGGAGGCAGGTTTGCAGGGAGACATGAGCATTCCTGTGGAAGGTCAATTTTTCCATGGAGATTGCACACTTTGCTGCTGGGGTGGGAGGTAGGGAGGCATGGCTGGAAGCTTGAGGGATTCTTGAGAATCCAGAATAACCTTTGCTTCATCATCTACTGCAACCTGTCTGTTAGTGCTTCTCAGCTACATCTAGTTCAGTTGGGAGAGCAGTGAGATGATAGATGCATTTCTGCAAAGCCCCTGGAATTCCCCAGATTCCAGTTTGGGAATACCAGTAGAGCATGGTAACTCTTTTGCTGGGGTTATGATACACCTGAGTTTCAGGACAGAGCCCAGTGGGTTTGTTTCCAACATCAGGTGCAGGATTTACTTTTGCCAGAAGTTATTCAGAAATCTGTTGGGAAGAGGGTCTTGTTATTTAGCCTGTTCATGGAATGTGGTGGTGACAGCCCAGTTCTGAGTTTCTTAGGGACCACCCCAAGTCTCACCATCTTTCACCCTCAGCCTGTGGGCTCCAGGCCCCTTCAGAGTGTTCAGACCCACAGCTCAGAGCTCAGTCAAATACAAGCAGTTCCATTTAGGCATGAAAAAGCTCTTCTGCTGTAAGAGGGATTAAATACTGGAATAGGTTGCTCAAAGAGTCTGTCCTTGGAGATATTCAAAGTCAACTGGACAGAGTCTTTGGCAACCTGTTCCAGCTTACCCTGCTTTGAGCAGGAGTTTGGACTGGATGGTCTCCAGGGGCCATTTCTGCATCAGCTGCTCTATGGTTCTATGAATTATTTTATTCCTGTAACTTCAGTGATCTCTGAATCAGAACAAGAGGCTAGATATGGTGTGAAACATGGAATATCTGAGCAGGAGGTCAGAGCATTCTGAATGCCCATGGGAATCCTCTGCATATAAGAGCACAACTCTATTATGGGGAGCCTGTCCAAAGAATTATGTGGTTGTTCTCATTCCAACATCCTGAAATGCCCTGGAAATCCTTATGACAGGATATATTTTCATCAGCATATTCAACAGGATGAGTAGAATTCCTTACATTCAGGAATTCAGGCTCTGTTCCCAGCTCTGTTTCTGGACTGCTGCATCATCCTGGACACGTCCTTTCCCTCTGTATTGCATTTCCTGGTGTATGGAATGGTGATCCTGACTGCCTTTGGGTGGGATCCTGGAGTTTCTGGATGAAAAGTGCTCCAGAAGAAATAGATGTTTCCCCTTCAAATGAGAAGATGAAGTGTTTGTGCTGTGAGGTGACTGCCTGTGTCCTGTGTGACAGACAGAAATGACATTAATGAATGACTCTGACACCCAGTCCTGATGGTGCTCCCTGTGTTACAGATGGCCAGATGTTGGGTTGTTCTTCCAGGATGCAACATGTTTGGATGTATTAGGAGGTGCAGTTTTGCTTTGTGTATGACTATGACAAATTGAGGCACAGCCAAGCCGTTAACTCGCTCCAAGGCATCTTTCACGCTCCATCCCTTCCATGAGTGATAGATGGTATTAAACCCCTGCTTTTTTTTCTTTTTTTTTTTTTCTTATGAGGAAAAACACATTGTGGATAATGGAAAGAAAATCATCAGTGCTAATATTTATCCCAACTTTGTTTTGTATCTGCGAGTTCAATGTGGTTTTAATTCACTTTTCCTTCTCTTCTGCTTCATTTGTTTTGTTGTTGTAAAGGACGTTGTTGCATCTCGGGAGAGCCTTGGATTGCATTTTGATCACAGTTTTATTCATACAGAGCTGCACAAGTGGAATTATTGTGTGTTCCTATAGCTGACAGCAGAAACTCAGCCCTTGTCAGATGTTTAAACTCAATATTTAACATTTCTGAGTGGTTTCTCTGTAGCAGGTACAACTGCTCTCCTCAGAAATTCCTTCTGAGTAGAGAAGGAGACTCAGGTAAACTTCACACATTCCCTTTGGGTGGGTGGATGCACAGGAAGGGGCTTTTAATCCTGAGCAGGTGGGGCAAGGGAGAAACATGGAGAGAAGGAATATCAGATTTTGCAAAGATGAATGGAATTGCAGGGAATTCTCTGTGTTGAGCTGGTATTGCCCTAGTGGGAGTGCAGGCAAACAGAACACAGAGCTGTCTGTGGGGAAACATTCTGCTTCATTAAGTAAACTAAAATTTACATCTCAATTGTGGTTCTCAGGATCTTCACAAATTCTGTTTGGAAATCCCTGCAATGGGACTGTGGCCAGTGCTCTGTCTAACGAGGAAGGTGCTTCCCCTCCAAGTTACATGGGTTCTTTTAATCCTGTGGTTTCTAATGCAGATAAAAGCCCAAATTCTCCCTTTTCAGTAAGTCTTTCCCACATGAAATGATAGTACAGCACAGCACATTAAAGTAAACTGGAAATGATAGAGGGTCCTGATGGGGAGATGTTCTGACTCTGTCACTCCCAGTTTCCACGATGCCTCCTGTGCTTCTTGCACAACACAGGCTTCCCACACTTCTCTCCTGAAATGGAATAGTTCCTTTAATAAAATCAGCCAAGGTCAGCACAGGTACATGAGTCATTGAGACTTTGGTAACATTCAAGAAAGAGAAGGTAAAATTATAGTAAACTAGGTTAAAAATCCTCTTTTTCTTCATAACTGAGAATTTCTTCTTATACTTCCATCACAGTGGGATTCAGGAGGGACCCAAACTTTGAAGTTTTCTGTTTGGGATAGGACACATTTGTGGCAGAATTCCTTTGTCAGTGGAAATCTGTCCACAGAGCGTTTTCAGGGCTGCTCAGCCCTCTGGGAGGAGAATTATGAGGTTCCTCTACCACTTATGTTTCCTTGAAGATCTCAGATCCAGCTCCTATCCCTCCTAAAGGAGAATTCAGTAGTTAATTGATGTGGTGTGAGCTCTCTGTGCAGAAGCTGAACTTCATTTTCCCTGGACACTGCTTAGGAAACATGTTCATCACCATCCACTCCTCCAGGACTGATTAGCTCATGTTTGCTCCTCTCTCAGTGTCTTCCTCTAGAGCCATGGATTTTCCTGGTTTCAGTGCAGAAATGGAAATTAAATGTCAAACAAGTCTCTGATATTTCAAAAGAGACAGACATGAAAAACACAAACATGACCAGAAGAAATGTTTAAAATTTTATCATGGCCTGTCCTCAGATATCCAGGGGCTGATCCCATCTGAGCAGGGGCTCTGTGGAATTGCATTTTAAGGAAGTGGACAGACCAGCCCCAGTTGCAGGATTGTTTGGTTTACTGTAATTAGGTAAATTAATCAGTACATTAACTTCTCATGCAGAGCAGAGTTCTGAAATGAATTGCAGGTATTTGCTGTTTTGATAGGATTTAGAGAACAAACCCCTCCACAGCAGGTCAGCCCTGCAAGGTACCAGAGCTCTGTAAACTCCAAAATAGAGTACAGAGAAAGTTATACTTGGGTTACTTGTTATTTTCAAGAGATAGAAACAGGTTTGTTGGAGTTAATTATTGCACTTTCATCTAAATATATAAATATCATTGCATGACAGCCTTGGCCTGACCTGTAGTTAATAGAACTGTATTTCAAACCCGTGAATCAAAGAGCTTCCTCCCTGTCCCTTGCTTGTGATGTTCCTGCTGACATGGCCTGCATGACTCCAGGAATTGTTTTCCCATGAGGCTGGGATTGTTCCATGTCCTGCATAAGGGTCAGTCTGTGTAGCACCTGGATGATGGTGCTGCCAGACTTTCCAAGGTCCAAGGACTCCCCCACCAGAACCCTTTATATGCAGCCCCTGTTAACAAAGGGACGTGACAGGTAACAGTGACCATGAACTGGCACGTTCATTGAGCCTTTCTGGTGTCTCCTCACTCATCCCCCCTTTTGTGTCAGGTTTTCAACACAGGGGTTCTCTGGACACATTAAACATGAATCAGTTCTTTTGCTTTAGGAGCTGAGTGCAGTTCTGTGTCTCCTTAACAAACCCCTCACAGTGAACAGTGTCACGTTTCTAAAGCGTGTGTGTCTCAAATAAATACGGGCCAGAAAGTGGGTGAAGTTTTTTCCTTATTGGAGAGGGAACTGGGATTTATGCTGAGGCATGGCTGGCATCACCAGTTCCTGAGATACCCTGGCATGGGATGCTACTGCCACAGTCTGAGGTTAAGAAATGATCCTTTGTGCTGGACCCCTTTAGCTGTCTGTGCCATGTCCCCCCTTGTATCTCTGAGCATCTCCCTTCTATTGCTTTCTGCTTTTATCCATTCTTTTCCTCTGCTTCCCTCCCTTATTGCTCTTATCCCTCCTCATTCCTAGGTGGGAAGGGGCCTCCTGAGCTGCAGTTCCACTCGGAGCTGTCCTGATTGCCTGATCCAGGGGCAGGGGGGAAAGTGGGTTTCAAGGAGCTGCCTGTGGCTTTACCCACAGCGAGACGTTGCAGCACAGCAATGAAATGGCTCTCAAGCAGAGCAGGGGCAGGATTTTAGTGCCTGGAGTTCTCTGTTATTCCTTGTTTTCCATGGATGGCCCTGGTGCTGCTTGGGTAGCCCGGCTGAGAGTCTGCAACACCATTTTACATCACAGAAAGGTTCCTTTACTGTGCTTCAAAATGCCAGCCTGCCTTTTCAGGGCCCCAAACACCAACTATTCCATGTGGTTACTGTCTTAGCCAAGCCACTATTTAAGTGGAAACTGCCAAGTGTGCCACCAGTCCCACACTCTCACATAAGAATGGAAAACAGAGGCAGGCAATCAAAAACACTTATTTAATGTAATTTGTGATTCTGTGAGTTCAACGTTTGCAAAAGCTGCCAGGCTGCCACCCAGGGGGATTTCAGCAGTTTATTCCTGTATTTGAACTTTGAGTGGGGAGAGGAGAAGAGGGGAATAAAAAGAGACATACATAAGGGTTTATGAGGCATTTTCTAAAATTTAGGGAATAAGAGTCTATAAAACACAAGATGACTTGGATTCACTTCAGTTCGAATAATGGGCAGAGAATTGTTTCTGCAAAATCCGTGATTGCTGCTGAGAAGCATCACAGTCACCATCTGAGCCTGCTTTCAGATGGCTTTTCAGTACAGGTGTCCCTGCTCCAAAAGTCTAATTAGAATGAGCAGAGGCTCCATTTCTTCAGAAATTGAACCCAAACCAATCTGAGATTGGCAGGTTTTGGGAGCAGGTGGGGCGTGATTAGTTTTGTGACTCTGACCAGACACTGCACCGAATCTCCTGGCACGTGGCACCTTCCTGGTGTCTTTTGTTTGCTTATGATCATTAAAAAGTAATTAGTGAAATTAAGGAGTTCTGACTGTAAGGCACTGCCTGTTTGAGGACAAGATGGATTTTGGGGGAGAGTCTTAATTTAGTTCCTGGCCCAGCAGTTCAGATTTCACGCCAGAGATCAAAATGTGCACAGACAGGTCTCTGTGCAAGGTTGTGCCTGTGGGAAGAGCCCGAGGCTTCTCAACCTGCTTTGTGTAGCACTGCAGGGTGGGGAGGACCTGCTGCCCCTGCCCTTTCAGGACACAACATTTCCTAAATCCCAACAGTTTCAGGCAGCTCTGGCTGTTGTGCAGCTGAGGGAGGGGTTGTGACACCCCGAGACAACCAGCACGTTCCTTCCATGGGTGGGGAGTCCCAGGGAGCAGCAGCAGCATCTCTGGAAACAACACCTTTCCTACCTGTCCAAGAGATCCTAACCAGCCACTGAAACATCTGGAATTGTTGGGGGCACTTCTTAAATTGCTCTGATGTTTTGTCTGTACCCACCACCTTCACTTTAATCTGTAAGTCAAATCCTAATGCAATTGTTCACTCTAGTAATTACCATCAAGAACCCCAAACCTATCCAAAGTGAGATTGTTAGACTTGAGAGAAGGTGAATATGCAAATATTCTTTCTAGTTATAGGGAGTTGAATTATTTGTATCCAGCATAACTTTTTAATGCCCCCTTTTGTTCAGCAATTAATATTTAACAGTCTCAAATAAAACTGTCAAACAATATGTTCTTCGCAATGCAGTTTTAAAATATCTACCAATCCTTCATACTCTGTTATAATAAAACACTGGAATGGCTGATGTGAGTGTGATTTAATTTGGATATATTAGTATGAAGATGAGCTTTAATATTCCTCTTTATTTTCTTTAGAATCATAAAATCATAGAGTGGTTTGGGTTGGAAGGGACCTTAAAGTTCATCTCATTCCAGTGCCCTGCCACGGACCCAGGTTGCTCCAAGCTCTGTCCAACCTGACCTTGGGAAGGTTCCAGGGATGGGGGATCCACAGCTTCTCTGGATTCCTTATGACACAGAGGAGTTTGTGTGTGGGGGTGCAAAAATGTAGCAAGAAAATGCAAGTGCAGTGGGACATCGTGACTGTCAGGTGTCCATTGGGTGACTTTTCTCTTGCACCCATTTTTAAGCTGCCTGGAAAGGTATCCCAGTTTAATTCTCTAGTTATAAGCAATTTGCAACTTGAGCAATAATCTCCATAACCTTTGCTGGAGTCGTGTCCTTGCTGTAATAGGGAAGGTAACGCATTAGTAGGCACATGCTGAGCTCGGGCTGTACCTGAGATTTAATGATATTTAACTCTGGACCTAATTTCAGTTTACAAGCGATTACACGCTGTCCTCTGGGACATTGCTGCAAAGAATTTTCAAATAAGTTGCAAAATAGTGACGAATTAACTTGTAGTCTTGTCAGAATCAATTATCTTACATGACAGCTCAACTCCAGTTTTCTGTTTGCTGCACTGCAGCATGCTAAACATCAGCCTGAGCATAAACACAAAGTCCTTGTGTGTCACACTCTGGAGCAGATTGATCCTGGATTTCATGGGCATGCAAATCTCCTGAAGGCTCCGTGGAAATGTTTTGCTCACATTCTCAAACCCAGAATATTTCCTGTCCTGTTTGTAAACTGTTGCTCTGTGCAGTCATATAAGTGTGATATAATTTGAGCAAAACATCCTTCTGGGTGTTGTTTTGGGTTGATCAAATTTTAAAACCTCCTTTGGGGTTGATTTTGCCAAGGCAGTGCCAGGTGAGACCCTCAGCCAGGTGCATTCTGCAAACTTGCTCCGAGGGGGTGGCCGTGCACCTTTCAGGTGAATGGAGGGATGCCCTGGGTGTGGTGGAGGTGCCTTCACACTGATGAGATGATCAGTTTGAGTCAGGGCAGATAATGTGGGAAATGACCATGGGATCCTTAGGAAAAATGTCAACAACCAGTTGGATACAGCAGTTGGATACAGCAGTTGGATACAGCAGTTGGATGCAGCAGTTGGATACAGCAGTTGGATGCAGCAGTTGGATGCAGCAGTTAGATGCAGCCAGCCCCCTCACCACACCTGCTGGACTTTTGGAGAGGAAATATCCTCTGCATGTAAGAGCACAACTCTATTATGGGGAGCCTGTCCAAAGAATTATGTGGTTGTTCTCATTCCAACATCCTGAAATGCCCTGGAAATCCTTATGACAGGATGTATTTTCATCAGCATATTCAACAGGATGAGCAGAATTCCTTACTCACATTCAGGAATTCAGGCTCTCTTCCCAGCTCTGTTTCTGGACTGCTGCATCATCCTGGACACGTCCTTTCCCTCTGTATTGCATTTCCTGGTGTATGGAATGATGATCCTGACTGCCTTTGGGTGGGATCCTGGAGTTTCTGGATGAAAAGTGCTCCAGAAGAAATAGGTGTTTCCCCTTCAAATAGGCAGATGAAGTGTTTTGTGCTGTGAGGTGACTGCCTGTGTCCTGTGTGACAGACAGAAATGATGTTAATGAATGACTCTGACATGCAGTCATGGTGGTGGAGTTCTGGAGAGGAAAAGGGGAGCTGGAAGAAGCCAGTGAATCAAATCACTTTTTCTGTGTTGAGCAGCTTAGAGTTAAATTTTCCAGCCTGGAAAACCCACAGATCTCATTGGTCCCTTCTGTTCCTGAGACACTCACTCTGCACAGAGCTGGTGCTTCCAGTCCCAAACATTTAGGAAGGCAAAACGTAGCAGTTTGTATTTGTAAAAGGTTTCATCACATGCTGTGTACAAAGACATGTTATCTGTGAAAGCATAAATTCCCCTACAAAAGTCTGTAATTACATGATTATAAAAATGCACAGAGCCACTTTATCCTGGTTTCTGTCTAAAAGGCACTGAAGCTGCCAGGGTGGCATTTTGCTGCAGGGTTATGATTGGCTTAAGAGGAATAAAAGACAGTAAAGATACATCAACATCTGTTTAGGTCAGAATCACTGTGGGAGAGGCTGCAGAAAGTTTGGAGTGGTGGAGTGCTAGAAATCTGTTTTGCAGGTTTAGCACTCGAGTTGGCTCTGTGGAGGGGCCTGTCAAATGTTACTACTGAGAGAAATACGTCTGGGATTTGTATCGCTTCCAAGCTTTAATTCCTCTGATATATTTTGGAGAACAAGTGTTACTGCAATAGTAGATATTCCTGCCAACAGATTACTGAACCAGGAAAATACTATTTCGGATGTAGTGTTGTAGGTAATGAAGATGGAATAAATGACCCAGCCACAGAAAATAACGTCAGTCATTCATGAATTTCAAAGCAATAAAACAAACATTCCAAACTGAGGAGATTCATTTGAAATGTGTTTTGGCTTGGAACGCTCAGGAAATTTTGTATGATAGATGTCCCAAAGTCCAGGCTCTAAGAAAACTGTCAGGAATTAGCAACTTAAGCTTAAGAGGCAGAAACTTGTATCTGTAGATGTTAGAGCCAGGTTCATATTAGTTATCAAAATAGAAGATGGTAGAAATAAGTAGAGATGGTAGAAATGGGTGGTAAGGAATAGGAATAGGAAAAGGAACTGAACAGCAGACAAAACTATGTTTTAGAAGTCAAAATATGTCAGGGATAAAGTGAGATTTGCCAAAAGTCAAGCTGAGTTATGCCTATTAAACCGAAAAAAATAGGAGCTGTGTAAGTAAAAAGAGAAAAGGAAAGGCTGGGGAAGTCCTGCTTTAGGGGAAATGCAGCAGGACACTGGTGTCACCAAAGCTGGGCAGAGCATTTGTCCAGTTTTCTGCAGGGATGATGAATGTGGGGTCAAAAAGAAGATGAGTAGAGGGGAAAGAAAGAGCCACAGCTGAGGTGGGAGCACAGTGTGAAGGCACAGGGATGTTCCCGTTAGAGATGATCTGCCAGCTCCCAAACCACAGCACAGGGAACCTGGCCTGAGAGCAGGGGTTTGGTAATAAACCTTGCCAAGGTGGAGTGAGGACTTGGCAGAGTCCAGAACATGCAGGTTCTTGCAGGGTTTGCCCATGGGGGGGTCAATCCTAATGCAGAGTGTCCTGTTTGAAATCCTGTGGGGTTGTGGGTTACAGGGATCCAGCAGGGCACAGAAATGACACCCAAACCACACCGAGCACAGCGTGGCCATGGCAATACAGCTGAGTCACAATCCAAACAGGATTTCATTCCTGCTCTCTACAAATCTCTGTAAATCTCTATAAATGTTCACTGTCATGACACCCTGTGTTGCCAGTTGCTGGGAAGGAGTTGGTGGGTTAAAACTCACTCAAGCCCGTCGCTCTCTTCAAATTATCTCCTTCTTTGTCCATGTTTTATATTCCTTGTTGGGATATGTACCCTCCCCATGCTGGTCTAGACAACTCAGAGGGACAGAGATTCATTCCTTGGTCACAGTGTCATGTACTTGCAGAAAATCAAACACGCTGCATTTAACAGGGTGGGAAAATAATGTTCGTAGCTACAGGCCTGTTTTTCCAGTCAAAATAATATAAACATCATAGAATACATTTTGAAGAAAATAAGAGAATCAATTGCCTAGAAGTAAATGAAAAATGGATTAAAATAGAACATATATTTATCTAAGGTAGATAGTACAAAAGGCAGCTGATAGCTTTCTTTGATAAAATAACCAATTTTCCAGGCAGAGGAAACAGTGGAAAATGCTTTGTAAACATAAACAAGTGGAGGGAAATTGCTGCCTGATGGCTTCCCTGGAAATGTTACCTTGCCATGAATTCTGTAGCTTCTGGAAAGTTAAGAAAGAAATGATGTTTGAAAATAGCACATGAACCAGGTAACCCCCACTGGGATCCAACCACACCGGGTGTGCGGTGTTGGAGATGCCTCTTCCCGGCCAAATTTGGGATCTGTGGTCAGGGTGGGGTTTGCACCATTCCACCACATCCCCTGTGTGCCAGAGAGAGCCCTCGTTCCTCAGGGGACTGGGGGGATTGGCACGGGGTGAACCTCACCCCCAGGATTCCATTGTCCATCCTGGATGCTCTTGTTTATGGGGTGAATAAACTGCACTTGGGGGGGGGGGGGGGGAATCTCCAGGCAGGACAAAGGTGCTGCTGCTGGGAACGTGTGTATCCAACTGGGAGAGCAGAACAGAGCCTGCACTCTTCCTAGGAGGATGTTGCAGAAGTTTGAAACGTGCCACTGGCAAAGGCTTTCTGAAAGAACATTTGTTTCCTGATGAAAGCCCCTATTTAGGACTCCACAGTTACTTTTTAACTCCTAACTCGGCCCCAGCGTTGACCTCTGTGGGCAGTTTGAGAGCCTGCAGCTCCCAGGGCAGGATGGCCCCTCGTGAAACCTCTTCCCATGAATGTAAAGATTGTTTTCCTGCTGGGGGCACCCAGTTCCTCATCGTGGTGACAGTTCCCAGGTTGCCCTGATAGGCATCGCTGTCAGTCATTATTCCAGCGTAACATCCCCTCCTGCTGACCCCTGAATGGTGGATAAAGCAGTTACTTTCCAGCTGGGCTAGGTGGGGAGCACTCCTTTATTAAAAGCACAAATAAATTGATTTTGTAGAATTTAATTTGACTATTAGCCTTAGAAAATAACTCAGTATTATCTGTAGCCAGTAGCAGTGAGAGATGTCACAGCAAGATGAGGACTGACTTGTGACAACCATTTGAATATCTAGATGACCCCACAGAAGCATCTGGGTGCTCTAATCCTGGTAGAGGTACCTGATCAGAAGAATAAATTCCCATCAAAACCTTTTCCTGGGAATTTGTAAGGATCCTGGGACCCTGAAAGGTGACATGGTACATCTACAGATACCAAATTGGAGCCTGGAATGGAACCTCTACCTTCAGAGGTCATGTCTGACTTCACCACTCTTGTGACTTCCAGGCATTTCCCATCATTCCCAGTTGGAATATTTTCCTTGGAGAGAGTCTGGGCCTTTCCTCCATGAGCTCCCTTGTGCTGGCTCCATTTTTCACTCGTATTTAATAAGCAGCAGGAAAGGGCTTAGTGAACATACTGAGCTAAAGGGTGACAGTCTAGTCCTGGAAGGCAGTGGGGGTTTGGAATTGGCCTCAGTGGGGTTAGGATTTCATGCACAATATTCATTTTCTTCTTCAGGAATACTCATGGCTGCACTAATGTAAATAAATATTACCCTGGAAAGTTATCCAACTGCAATTACTTTTTGCATTACATCCTAAATATCTACTTGTACATGACATTTACTAAAGAAAAACACTTGCAAATTGCATGTTTGATTAACATTACATCTTTCCCAGTTTAAAAAGGGTATGGTAATTGAAAGCTGCATTACTTAGAAACCATGAACTTTATTTGAGCTCTTCTCTGTAACTGCAAATCTTCCCTTTTTTATTGAATATTTCACTCTGGATTTATGAAAGTTGATAACAGGTGGAAGGAAGGTCCTGTTAGAGCAAACAGCCCAGAACAGGAAGGTAATGAACAGTTCCTGCTTTGTCACTGAACAAACAAAGGTGCCCATGGAGGGAGATGTGGGTGCAGAGATGGGTCAGGTGTCAGGACCTTCCACAACCCCCAGTTTGTCGGTGTCTGCACCACTGGGAGAAGGTTCCAGAAGCAGAGGTGTCTTGGGACATGTCCTGTGAATTATTCTTGTGAAATGCCATTTCTGGGATGTTGTTCTCTCAGCTCTGGTGTCCAGATTCCACACTGGTGCGTTTCCAAGGAGTTCAGCCAGGTATCAGTTGGTCCCCTCCCAGGGTGGTGTCTCTGGGTGCTGTGGGATGAGCTCCTCTGTGGGAAGCTGAAGGAGATGTCACACGTGGTGCATTTTGAATTAGAAACGAGTTCCTCAGTTTTGGCAGTGAATATTCTGGGACTGCAGCGGTGTTCCCATGGGAATTATTTATCTGTGCTGTCTTCCAATTTCTGTATGGAAACTAAGCCCAAAGTCAGTCCCACAGTTCAGTGCAGTTCCTGTTTGTCCTGGTGGGAACTGCAGGTCCTGGGGCTGGTGGGGAGCGAGGCCACTGTCTCTGAGGGGGGCAGGGTCAGTGTGGAAATGAATATGAAGAACATTGGCTCCAAACCTAAATAAATCTCACCTGTGCTCTTTTGTTGCCTCCTTATGATGCATGTATGATATAAATTCTCAAAATCTATTTTTATGCTATTGCCAGCAGCCTCCAAGTGGAGTAAGTGAGAGTTATGGCCGTCATAACAGCATCACTTATGAGGGAATAAAAGAAAAGACAAACATGTCCATACAGTACTTGTAAATCTGTTGTAAACTGTGCTCTGTGCTTTGCTACAGCAGTGTTAATTTAATCTGGGTGTACAGTTGATACAGTAAATTCACCGTGCCCTAAACTTGTGAACTGATTAATTTGTCTAAATATTGGAGTCAATTTTTGTGTATAAACCTCCAGGAGCTTTTGAACGGGTGATGGTTTTGTAGGGGTGAAGTCAGTTGGCTGTTAATTTGCAGTTGTGGTTCATCTCTAATTGCAGCAGGTTGTTCAGAGATGTTGTTCCCCAGCAGGTGAGGCAGGGGCCACATTCCAGCATGGGCTCCATATCCCACCTTGGTGGAGACACAACCCCTGCCCTTGTGTGCACCTGATGGCAACAACCATCCCTTGTCCTGCTCAGGGCAGGGTGTGGTGCTGAGATCAGAGCCCTGCCCAGGGCAGTCATGCCCGGGGCGTTTGGGAGGAGTTCAGTGTCCTGTCATGGGGTCACTTCACTGCAGCCCATGGGAGGGGTTCATCCCAGCCCATCCCGTGTGCTTCTTTGTAATTCTTTGTGATTCTTTGCCAGCCCTCTCAGGGATAGAACTGAGCAGTGCTTTGGTGCCCCTGGGATGTCCCTTTTGGGGAGTTCCTCAGAGCTGGGCTGTGCCTCCTCCCTGCAGCTCCTTTGGGAGGCTCTGGGGTTTGGTTCCACCCTTCCCTCTGGCACATGGCGTGTCCTGGGATGTTCCTCTAGGAAAGATCTGAGCAGAAGACAAAGCTGAAGGAAATGCAAGCAGGAGTGTTGTGAGAACTCCTCTCAAACACTAATACACAATAAAGTCCTGTGGAAGTTTCCCCTCTCACACAGGGGTTTATGTCTTTTTAACCCCTCAGGGCACCCCACCTACATTCATTTTACCTTCTCATCTCATTATTCAGAGGTTTGTCACACAGCTCCAAGAGGCATTCCTAGAAATGTCATGACTGTTTTCCTTTCCTTTGGGCCTGGTCCTGTGCAGTGTGCTCATTTTCAGTAAGCTGTGCTGATTAATAACTGTGTTTCTGTCCATTTTATGCCCTCTGCACTCACTGGAGCAGCCAGGTCACCAAGCAGTAGAGTGAAAACTGGAAGGAACCACAGTCAAAGCAGTCGGTTGGAAAACAAATAAATAAATATCACACACTTTTTTTATGGAAAACATTAAATAAACTGAATCTGAGGAAGATACTCCACTTGCACTATCCAGGCCTTTGAAGTACAGGTCTATAATGTATTATTTGTCGTGTATCTGCCACTGCTGCAATATCAGCTAATGGGGGAAAGGTGCTTTAATGTCACTTTGGAGTGAAAAGGAACAGGCTCAGTGAGTCAGAGGCTGCAGGAGGGGATGTTTTGCTGCTGCTTCAGTGGCTGCAGGTGAAGAACTCCTGGGTTTTCCTGATGACCAGGGTAGAGGGCGGTGCAGTCCTGCTCAGGAAGGGAGGGCAGGGTTGGGTTTTCAGTGGGGGAGTTACAGCTCCGAGAAAGATCCAGGAAAACACCCGTGTCCCTCCTCAGCCCCAGGGCAGAGCATCCCTGGGAAAGGCAAGCTGGGGTTCCACTCCTTGGAGGAACTGGATAGTTGGGCAGCTCTGGGCCCTGATCCACAGGGCACAAGCAGGAGTTTTGTTCCCACTGAGCTCACAGGAAGGAGGACTTGGCTGCTGTCCCATCCTCTGCCCAGCCTGCCCCACAAATGTCCCTCTGCAGGGACAGGAGGCATTGGCTGTAACACCTTTGCATGGCCTGGTGTCCTCACCAAACAGAACCTATCTGCAGGGATCTTCAGAGAGTTTCTCATGCCCTGTGTTCAGCAGAACTATGGCTTGGGAGTGAGTCAAAGAGCAAAATCCACCTTTTAGAATTCCTTCTAATCCAGCATCCCAAGGAGGCAGCCATGGCTTTTCTCTGGTGACAGAGGAGCTGTGACTGATGTCTCTACAGGGTGGTTGGTGGACAGATGTGAGTGCTGAGGATCTCACACCCAGTACCTGGGTTTGTGAGGAATATCTCTGGCAGTTGGAGCAAATGACTGACTCTCATGACTGGGAGAAACCCCCTCCACTCCAGCAGCCAGTCCTGACTGTGGGCCTGGGGTGGGACCAGTGGCAGTTTAATACATTCTCTCTCCTCCCTCAAATGATGGAGGTAAAAAAAAGTTCGTGTAAGATTTTATAGTAAAGCACCCCAGGTTTTCTCAAAAGAAAGTTTGTGTCTGAGGAAAAGGAACTGCTGTGTCTCCTCAACACACTGCTCAGCTGGAGTGGTTTAAATATCTGTAAAAAATGTTTACTTGCAAGTTGCATAAGCTCCCACTTACTACTGTACATGAATTAGGGAGGATTCTGTTTCAATGTTACTGTACTTCTCATATTTGCCACTGACAGCCTATCTACACCACATAAATAATCTCTAGAGCACCTAATTTAGTACTATTACAGTCCAGATGAAATGTTTATGTAATTTCCCTTCTTTTGAGATAAACTTCAGATACAGAGAGAAAATTGACTGTAAAAATGACATTGTAGGACTCTATATTTATCTTCTCTCAGTGATTTCCATAGCAAATTTACTCCATTTACCAGTTGAAGGCTTTTTTTTTTCCTCCTGTTGCCTGATTGTAAGCATGGCAAACTGAGCATGAAATTGTGCCATCATGGCCTGTTTCTCCAGATCACACTTGTCACACTTGTAATCTCAGCAGAGGCAAAGGACAGATTCGGTGCCTGGGCTGCACTTGTAGCTGGGATCCCTCTGTAATTCCAGAGGCTGTTTTATGCCATGGCACCACACCTCTGCTGTCCTGGGCTGGAGGCAGAGAGGGAGGTGCCTCCAGGGACGTGGTGTTAATATTCACAGTGGGGAGCAGCGCTTTGGTGTGATGGGCATTGTCAGGAGGCAGAATTTAAAGCCTTTGCCTCCAGCTGATTAGTCCCATATGCATCCTTTGATGCTTAAAACCAGGGTTCTTTTCCTCAGGGCAGTAATAAAATCATCCTTTTCTGTCTCATTGTCTAACTGCAGCCAGAGAACTGCAGTATTTTTGGATATTCTGCCAGTCTGCCAAAGGCTGTTGGTGGGTTAAAACAAGTTCCTAGGGAGGAGGGGAGACAGTCAGGCAGGAACAGACACACAGGGACAATATAAATCTTATTTAAAGAAGAAAACAAAAGAGGTCTTTTTACACCAGATCTTTACTTTTTTCCCTTTACTTTTAACTTTACAGATCTTTTTACTTTTACATCTTGCATTAATAGTGATTTCAGTCCAGTATCTTCTCAGCTCAGATTCGTGTTGAAATACCCAGTGTCTTTGGTAAAACAAAGTAAAACTCATTAGAATTGTTTTGCATAATGTGTAGAAGGTAAATCAGAACTGTGATTTCAGTCAGAGTCAGGGAAACAGCAGCAAATCCACTGCAACCACTGAGCAAATTGTCATAAATACCAACCCCACAGGGCCTAATATTGGAGAGCACTGAGAAAAGTGGGTGTATGTGTGGAGAGAGATCATGGAGCAAGAGATCTGATGGATGTGGAGTTGTGTGGTGTAGATGCATTTAAATATCACATAGATTTCATGAGGTTCAGAGTATGTGCTCGAGATGAGATTAGGCAGCATATGGTCTTGGTATCTGTGACTGTCAACACATCCCTTCTCCCTTCATCCATAGAAAACTGTCTTCAAGAGGTAACCTGCTGGTGGGAAAAATCACTTATTTATTGGCAGTCTACTCAAAAAGCCAAACTTAAAAAGCAAGAGTGACATATTAGAAAGTATCAAAGATTAATTCCAATTAAATATCCTTGTGAAACGTTTTCCTAGAGGGCTCTATTTAAAGGGAATGGCATAGTCATTTTGGATAAAACCCAGGGCCTTTCTGTGGGTTTGTTTTGTCCATAGTGGCACAGGTGACATTCAGGGAGCATCTAACCCATAACCTTTGAGCTGCTCCATCCACCACCTTGTCTTAGTGCCAAAGAAAATTCAGCTTTCCCTGGCACGGGGTGGGGGAGGGAATTTCTGACTAACATCCACTTTTGATGTGCAACAAAAATGCCATATGGAGTCAAATTGGTGATCACTGCTGCTTCAAATAGAGTGTTATTTCTTATTTGTGACATCTTAAAAAAAAAATTCCCTTAAAGCTTGTCTTTTAGTGCTGAGCTCCCACGTGTTCTTGGCCAAGTCCTTGATGAAAACAAGGACCCGGAGAGGTCAGTTTTACACAGGGATTATTTTAAAGGGTCTGTTACTAATAAATTTTAAAGAACATCATTTTAATCCACTGCTGTACCTTCTGATTAACGTGATTTCATGTCCTGTGAGGGTCATGGCATCCCAAAGTGTGGCTCTGTAAGGGGGGGGTTGTGCAGAGAGACCCCAAACTGCCACGTCCCTGCTGCACCAAGGTCTGTGCACAACTCCCAGCCAGGGGTGGCAACGAGCTTCCAAAAACTTCCAGCCTTTCCACCTCCTTCCTCTTCTCACTGGGGATAATCCTGACATTTAGAAGCTGCAGACAAATGCTGCAGTAGGGAAGGCAATGCCTTTTTAATGGAGACTTGAGCTGTAGCTGGGAGAGTGTAAATGTGTGTACACAATTTGCATGCATTTCAATCTATAGCTCCTGATGAATTGCCGTGGAATGTTTGGTTCAGGGGGGAAATAGCCTGTGTAGTCACCATAATTGAATGAAGTTTATTTTAAATATTCTAATGTGGGACCAAATTCTTGTCTGCAGAAGGCCAAAGTGAGCCTGTGTGCCTATGAAACCACATTTCAGCCCCCAGAATAGACCTGGAGTAATACACAGACCTTGTGTTTGCTGCTGGCACAGAGATAAGGCCCACAAAAGGCTTGGTGGCAGTTATGGATTTAGGATACTGGTAAGTCTGTCACTGACTGGGACCATGTCCTTGGTCCCTTTTGTTCTCTGTGGCTTTGGCCATCTGTGGGCTCCTGCCTTAGCCCTGTGTGACAGGTGTGTACCTGTACCTAAACATCTCCTGGTGGACATGCAGGGCTTTAGCATGAGCTCCATGAACCCACACAGGACTCTGGCTAAATGTGAGGTGCAGCAGTGCTGTAAATTTTGGGTCCTAACTGGTACAGGCTGGGACACGTGGAGTTCCCAGCTCTGTGTCACAGCCTCGGCTCCTCATTGTCACCTCTGTAGCTCTCTGGGTGTGGTGATGAGCCCAGTGGCAGGAGAACACAACCAGGGATAAGGTGAATTCCCTCTGCCAAGCTGCTCCTCATCCTATCCTGACCTTGATTAGTGGCTCTGGGAACAACTGGGACACTCAGAGTTTCATGATCTGGGCAAAGGCTTATCTCCCCAAAACCAAATCCTTCAGCATTTCCTCCTCCCTGCTCCCCCATTTTCTGTTACAAACCCAGATTTAACTGTGTCTTTTCCTTCAGTAACCTCATTTTTAGGGTAAAAAATACAGAAGAGGTTTAGAAAGTTGAATAGAATCATGTTCCATCCTGTGAATACAGCAGACACACCTTCTTGTCTATACATGTGTTTAGTTACTCATTATGGTCTTAGGTTGAAGACTTCTAGAAAAGACCATCCAGCCTCTTCCAAAATTGTCACATTAGATATCTGTCTATCTATCTATCTATCTATCTATCTATCTAATATATATCCATAACATGTAATTTATATATTCGTAAGGTTTTTAAAAATTCCTTCTTTTCCCTTTTTTTTCCTGTGGGTATGAGGCAGGAATTTTTTTATTCGGTGAAACTTGATTTTTGGAGAACTCAAGACATTTAGGAACATGGCAGAACTGGTGCAGAGTGGAGCAGAAGCAGGAAGGTATTCCTAGAACACAGGAGCTGGGATAACCCAGCAGGTTTGGCACTGAGCCCCCACTACTTGTACCAGGCCACAGATGACTCTTTGAGGTGAAGAAAGACATGATGGAAATGGAAACCAAGATAAAATGTGCATTATTATCCATCCTTTATAAACAGCCAATTTTACAGAAGTGACAAATTCAGTTTATTTCCATGAATTCTTCAAGTTGCCTGGAATGCCAGGAAACAATGTGATCCACCTGGATTTTTTGACTTGTCTCAGACCTGCAAGGAAATCTCTGGTCCACAGATGATCAAGATTAGTGTTTGCTTTGCTTTTGTGAAAGGTTACCTGTAGAGTGGCTCACATTCATTGGGAAATTTATTTCCTGATGAATCCAATTTACATTAATGTGGGCTCATTAAAAGATAATTATTGTGCTGAGAAGAGGACCACAGCATCCATCAATAGAACATCTGTAATTGTTTTAGTTGTGTGATAAAGAGATAATTCTGAGTTCAGCTTTTCATAATGCCACTCTTATAAATGTCAAAACTGGATCCTTATTCTAACAGCTATGGCAAAACTTAATTACTGTGATAATTATTATCAAGAAGCAGATGTCTAGCACCAGCTCACCTTCTCTCCATTAGCAGAGGATAGAAATCTTTAATGTTTTAACAATCAGGACTTTGAACGAGACTGCAAGGGTCATAAATGTTGAAATATCTGGAGCAGCCAAGTTTTGCCTGGGGGGAAATTGCGCTTTTCAAGGCAGCATTTGGAAGACACCATTGAACAGTGATCCAGCTGCAGAACTCTTCTGTAGTTTCCCAACATGGGTAACACTGGAATAGATTTAGTGAAGACATTAAATAGAGACTTTGGTTTTATGTGGGGAATTTTGCTCCCTGTGTGGAAGCACACACTCTGATTTTGGTTCTATAAGCTGCCTCACCTCTGCTTGACATGATATAATAATAAATAACAGATACTTGCATTTATACCTTTATGTTCCAAGTGTTTCATAGCAGTAACTAATTAATCATCACAGCATCTGCATAAACTGGGAATAGAGTACAACAGAGTTCATGTTCTTTAGCCTTGGCATCCCAGAGTAACAGCTCAATAATTTCTTCTTGGTGTATCTTGGTGTATGAAAACATGTGCTTGATAACAGGGAGGAGAGAATAAAGGGAATGACCAGTCAGGAAGAAGCAGAAGGGCAGGTAAAGGATCCAGTCCAGTGCTGGAAATCCATGGAAACTGGTGTGTGTGTGTGAGGTGCTGGGGGATCTCCAGGTGTGCCACTGCTGGAACATTTAATTCTCTTACCTGTCCTGATGTAACAGTCAGACAGTAGAAAATATCCGAACAGGGAGTGCCATGTGACTGCAATCTTCAGAGCTGGAAGTGGAATTAAAGGGTCAGATAGACCTTACATTGTCCCTTCCAACCCAAGCCATGCTATGATTCTGTGTCTGCAGCAGCTCTGCCATGCCACGTGCATCTCTAGTGAGCACTCAGTGAGATTCTTTGCTCTGCCTCACTGGTAAACTTATACAGAAAAAATACACATTTATTGATGCCTGTGACAGTCAGAAGACCCAAACAGTCAGGAGTAAATTCATAAACACTCTTACTAGAGGGGCTCTAAATGCCCAGCAAAACTAGAGAACTGAAAAGAAGATAAAAAACTCAGCACCGTTTGATCTAAGGAATATGCATTAAATTCCCATTCCTAAGGTTTCCTTTCTAGTTTGTACTTGTAGCAGGCACTTGTAATTGTAAGGACATTTTTCAGCCTGAAACTTTGCTCATCTGTTTAAAGACCATCCTCAGTAGGAACCGGGTCACGTGTCCGGCTTTGGTGAAGCGGCTGCAATCCACCACTTTAATTAAAAAGTCTAATTTCAAATTACAAATGTATTTTTCAACCCATTCTTTCAGCGATATAAATGCTGAGATTCTTTGTGAAGGGTAATGGTTACTTTGTGTAGTACTACAGTTCTCAGTGTGCCTCAGATAACATCAGGCTCCTCCATATCCCAGCCAGGCAATGAATCCCAGTTAATAATGATGTTTGGGACAGGAGCACCTTTCATCTGGAAATACTGAGGGAATACAGAAACAATACCGAAATCTCAAAGCAGACCTGCTGATGGGCAGCCCAGGCATGGAATGTGGGCTGGGATTCATGTCTCACAGTAGGTCAGGCTCTGCTCTTTACACCCCGGGCTCTCAGATCCTTCCTGTACAATGGGCTCGGAGCCAGATCTAACATTGTATTTTTATGGTGCTGCAAAGCACAAAGCACCTCCCACTGCTCCTTACATTTCACAAAGGTGGGAATAGGACTGTGAGAAGGCTCAGATTCAGGAGTTCATCCATATTTAGAAAGGCATTTAGCACATCCCAGGCCAAGTTTACATATGCATGTGCATGTGGTTGAAGCAAAGCTGAACTGTAAGACTGCATCGAGCTCCCTGGAGGAACATCCAGTGCTCTGACAGGGGCTACAAGATGCAACAGGGTGAGTCTGGCACCAAACCCAGTCCTCTGGCTGCCCCAGCTGAGTGCTTTCCCAATTCCATGCTGTTCTGCCCCACAGAACGTGTGCCACATGCTCCCAAAGATATTCCAAAGACACATGGCTTCGTTTTATTGGAATTACTGCAGAGCCTGAAGTTGTCATGAGTCCACCAGTGCAGATCACTGAGATAGTAATGCTGTTTCTACAGAAGATTTTTTATCTTAAGCCATCCCATGATTAGGAGAAAGTTGTGTATATCACAGTGAAAAGCTGGGATTCTTGAGTTCCCTCCAATATTTTTAAAGGATATCAGTACCACAGATCCAGTAGAGAAAATATACCTGTCTGTGGAAAGTTAGATGGAAATAGATACAGACTGTACCTGCAGCTGAAATAATGACTGGAGCTGTCTCCAGATGAAGAGCACACATCTGAAATACCCCGTCACAGAGCATTTTTTTCTGAAGTTAAACCTAGACAGAATCTCTCCTGAGAATAGGGAAAATTGATTTGCTTACTGAATTGCTCACAGGAAAAGCTGATGTTGAAAGTTAAAGTAATTACAAAGAATGGAAAACAATTGGGTCCAAATCACGAGGTTTTTTTTTTAAATCCCTGCTCCTGCCTTTGACGTGTGCAGCAATGCAGGTATCTGTCACAGCCAGGAGAGGGGATACATAAAGACATGAGCACTCATTGAGCATAAGCTGGAATGGCTGAAAAACAGATCTATAATTTCTTTCTTCTCTCTCTTGCTTGGTTTACCAAGCTGTCCCTGGGGTGCTCATTGTTAAACATATTCATAAAATTCCTCCAACTTCAACAGAAAAGACAAATGCAGAGAAAAATCCTCCTTAGGGTGAGAACTGAGCAACACCAGTAAAATTAGCCCGTGGCTCAGGTCCTCCCTTGGTGTAAATTTACAATTCCCCCCCAAATGGAGTGTTGGGGTTCACACCAGCTTGTTGTGTTTGCAGCATTGCAGTGACAGCTGAGTTTGGCTCATCCTGCTGGAGCAAATGGGAAAAAGAGAGAAGAAAATACCCTTTGCCAGCACTTTCAAGAGGATCTTCCTTTGTGATAGAGGTGTTTGTATTTTAATGTGTCCTTTTCACACAGTCTTGAGCCCACAGGGGAATGATACAAGTGGATCCTCAGTGGGTGCCAACTGAAGGAGCCTCAGCAGTGCAATGGTCAGACTCCTAAAGCAGAAACCTGCAGCTCTTGGTCTGGAGCCCCTCACCTGGAGCAAAGAGCTCACTGTGAGGTGAGACAGAGCAGCCAGGAGAAGCATCTGAATTATGCAGTGAATGATACAGACCTGAATTTTCCCCCTGAGGAAGCCCCTGTGCTGCTTTAATGGTGATTATGCAGAACCAGCTCGGGTTTGTTGCCCTTTCCTGTCCTCGTGTTAGGAAATAATGTGTGTGCTCTGCAAATCTGTGATTTCTTTATAAAAGCTCCATCTCATGCTTTTAAATCCATATCATATGAGATATCAATCTGTCCACTTTTGTCACTCTGAATACAATAAGTATCAAGCTAATAACAATGACTGATAGAAAACCAGATCTTCCTGAAATGAGGTGTGATAGCTGAGAGACTCTGTTGATTGAAAAAGAACTAAAAGCCATGTCAGCCTGTCACCTTGCACTGACACTGCTCCCTGCTCAGCCTTCATTCTCCTTCCATCTGAGCACCAATTTCTGCTCTGACAGAGCCCAGCCAGGACCCAGAGCTGGAGCAGGGCTTGGCCAGGCAGTTCATCCCTCTCCCCTCAGCTCAGCACCCTCCAGTCTGGCTGATTTGGGATGTGCTGCTGAGGAGGCTCTGCCTGAGAGACACTCGACAGACCTTGAATGAGCAAGCAGCAGCATCAGTGCTATTTTTAAAAAGGCTCTAACCTTCTGTTGTCCTCATCATTGATTTGTGATTGGGAAAAAAAGAGAAGAGTAGGATTTGATAGGTGACCTCTGACATGAAGGAGCACAGCAGTGCACAGCCAGAAAAACCAAGGAAGAGAAGAAAAAGAACACAGGAGAAAGTTTTAGGTACCTCTGATGCATCACACACGTGTATATGACTGATAAAGTATAAGAAACCATATGTTTCTTATTTCAATTGTCCTCTTCACCCTTCTCTCTGAAGAAAGGATAGTAATGAAGTTTTATTACACATAAAATTAGCTTCTCTAAGTGCTACCATTAACTGGATAATAAAAAGAGTTGCCTGAATGTTGCAAAAGAATTGTTTTTTAAAATGTCAGTTAATTGCTAAATGACTCCAGCTCCTCTCCATCTACTTTATCTTTGCAACAGTGAGGACTTCAGTGGCTGATTGGAAGGTTTTATGTCCCTCTTCTCCCTTCCCTGCAAGGGAATGTGGAAGACAAGAGAGAGCCTCTTCCACACTGCAGCAATTTTGGTGTCTGTCCCTGTGTCCTTTTAGTGTCCCCAGGACAGACAGGCCAACCAAGTAACCAACTTCTTGGGATGTTCCCTGGGATTGGCCAGGCCCTGGTTCGGCCCTGCTGTCACCTAAACGTTCCAGAAGGAAAAATTGCTGAGAAAATGATCACAAACATGCTTTCAGGCATAACAGAACTTCAGAAGGAGTCTTTCCTGGATTTGTGGGGCAGGGCTATGAACCCTGAGTAGGGTTTAAGCCTGTTTTAGCACTTGCCTGAGATGAACCACCAGTGAACAAGCAGACAAAGGGCAGTGGGACACGGGGCAGGTGGAGGTGAGGGGCAGGTTCCCACCGAGAGGAGCAAAGCCTTTTTGGGATCCCCTTTCAAGCACGTTTACTGTTGTTGGGCATGGTCTGTGTTAGGCTGGGATCACATTCCTGCAGGACCTGGCTCTGCCTGGCTTTGCCCAGCTCAGCTCTGGGGTCACTTTTATCTGGGCCCTCCTTGCTCACAGTGTCTGCTTACTGAAACCTGGTTCAACAAAGCTTTTAAGCACGGCTTGAAAATGAATCTCACGCTTTGTTGAATAGAAATGGTTTAAATTGAAGCATATGGGTAAGTGTCTGGCTGGAGTAAGTGCTGTCATTATGAGCAGCTTTGGAAAAGCCCATCAATTGTGTGCTAATGCCTGAGCAACCCCAGGCAGGGCAATCTGACCTGGGAGCAAAGGATCCCAGGGACATGCACAGAAGGTTTTCTGGCTTTATCCACAGCCTAAATCACCAGTAATAGAGACCTGTATCCCTGTGTCTTACACACCCATTCATCCTGCAGGAGTTCTGCTCAGTTTATTGGATGGATCACTATGAAGGAAGTTTGGCTCTGTTCATATCCATGTCTAAGCATGTCAGGTCTTCTCATAGTGCACAGAAAAAACACTCCTTTCCATCACATCCTGTTGTCTTTACTCTGTTCTTCTTGGATACATTGCCTCTTGACTCAGATGTCAAGATTAGTTCCTGTTTTATTAAGAGCTGGTAGGAACATGCAGCAAACAGGTTGAATTTTCTGCAGCAAAAATGCCAAAACTGTGGCCAGACTTTACACCAAGTTTTAACAGGAAGCTCAGGGAAATAATTAGGTATGTAAAAAATGTCAGCAGCAGTGAGGACTCATGTCCACCACCAGAAATGTAACTTATGACTGAAGAAACATATTGCTTGGGGCCACATCCAACATGGATTGTTTTGTGTGAGATCCCACTGAGTTCAGTGGGAATTCCTTTATGGAAACAGTGGAATGTGGCACCCTTGTCATTGCTCCTTAAGGGACTTCAATGACTTCAGTGACTCCTCTGACTGTAGCTGCCCCACAAGCCAAGGGGGGTGGTCTGAAGGTTTTCCATGACGTGGTTCTGAGGTGAATGTGTGAGTGATGTAGAAAATCCAGGTGAGAATTAAGTGGGTCATCCAAAGTGCTTGTGAATAAACTCCTCACCCTGTACTGCTCAACTGTCGATTTTAGATAGATTTACAGGGAAAAAAATATTTTTCTTAATTTGCAGAGTTTATATTCATCTTCTTGAGACAATTATCCATATCCTGGCACGTGGAAATGTAAATTTTATTTAGGTGTGCTCTCTGAAGAGAGATCAGAGAAATCTTAAATGTCTTAAAGCAAATCAAACTCTCCAGATATGGTTGTGCTTTTGAATATGCAAAATCTCATGACTGGAAGGTCTTGTAGCCAGGAGTGTCTGAGCTGATAATGTTGTTTAGGCCATTGACAGTCCCAGAGTTCCTCTTCCCACAATGCAGATGTTCACAGTGATGAAATACTATTTATGAGTAAAGAAAGATGCTGTTACAATACTCTGGTAATGAAGGGAGAATTCTGTGGCTTCATTGCTTCTTTGTTAAACACAAAACCCAGTAAAGGGATTTGGAGGATGTCTGGGAGGGATAACTGGGAGAGAGTGAAAAAACGGAAAAGGAGAGAATGGTTGAATGGTATAGATGAGAACACACAGAGGCAATTCCCTCTGGTTTATATTCTGATCACACAGCAGTGTTACTCTGGAGTAACTCCTTGAAGCTAATAGTTTATAAAACAAAATTAGTCTGGAGAGAAAAGCAAAGATTACAAATTTGTAAGAGGGGAAGAGGAATTTGACCTCATCGAGAGACATTAGTGAGGAATAACTGGGGGGGAAATTCTCAGAAGTCGTGAATTGCACTTTGGATGGAGGATCTACCTGCCTCTGCTGTCAGTATTTCAGGAAAGCACCAGTACAAGAAGCTTTGTGCAAGCTGATCCTCCAGGGCCTTGGCAGTCGGGGCTGAGCTTGTCGATGCCCCAGCAGTGCCAGAACCACCCCAGTGAGACCAGCACAGACACAGCCAATGCAACATTTGACATATTTAAAGCCAGGGATGCTTCAGCTTTTAAGCTTCCTATCACTTCTGAAAATAAGATTTAGATTCCTGATCTGAAGAGCTTTGGAAGGTTTCCTTGTGGCAGCGATTTGTGTTCCCCTGGGTGAGGTGGATCTTCCCTTTGGCTGTTGTGGCCAGTTTAAAAGGTGACAGTCACTGCACTGGGTTTGCATGGCCAGGTTTTGGTAGTGGGGGACTACAGGGTGGGAAGGTTCTGTGAGAAGCTGCTGGAAGCTTTGCCCATGTCCCATGGAGCCAAAGCCAGATGACTCCGTGCTGGCTGAGGTCAAGTCCATCAGCAATGGTGGTAGAGCCTCTGGGATAACAGAGTTATGATGGAAAAAAACCCCAAACTGTGCATTTGCAGCTGGTGGGAGGAGTGAGAACATGTGAGAGGAACAGCTCTGCAGACCCCAAAGTTGTATTTTCTCTCCCCTGTCCAGCTGAGGGGAGGAGGGGCCAGGGATAACCCACCACAGTCACTGTCAAGGCAGCACATTTGGACTCACTGTTTGCCAGGCTGTGGTTAGTGCAGTCTCTGCAATGATTGGTGATTTCAGGGTGTTGTTTTCTAAAGAAGTTGAAGGTGCTTGGAAATGAACTCCTGAAATACTGTGTACCATGTTTAACTCTTCTGCAAAGTGTTCAGAAGCATCATCTCTGTGAGGAGGTGAGCACTGTGCTATTAAAACAATGCCTTTTCAAAGCTCTGAGCTGCTGCTAAAATGTTACAATAAAAAAGTCATTCCACCCCAAACACATTATCAGTTAATGCAAACACAGGATTTTTAAAAAGCCATTACACTCCTTGGTGCTCAGAGCAAGGAAACAATAGAGTGACTGCAACCTCATCCCAGTGACCTCCTGTGGGACCCAGTGTTCCTCTGGAAGAGTGTCACAGCGGGATTGTGACTCTAATTAGGCGACAATAGGCAGCAAGAGCTCCAGAACTTTTAAACAGGGCCAGGAAAACCTTTTGATCAACTAATAGAGTCATCTTGGGATGAAAATCGTGAATGTTAAAAGCCCATTTCAAAGCAACATTGGAATAGAATAAGCAACACTTCAAGCACCTGAGATCAAATAAGCAATTGTTTTGGAGAAACCCTTGATCAAAGAGGCAGCAGTTAGCTGCCTGTGCATCATCAGGCTGGGAGAGGGTGAAATAAGCCTCCAAAATTCTGTGTATCTCAAAGCATGATACTGCACAGCTATGGGCAGCTGCACCGTGCAGGAGCTGAGGATCCATCCCTACCTTCAGCACTACAGGAAACAACAGAAGTATTTTCCTACTTGAGTTCCAGATGCAGGGAGAAAAAAGGATGTTACCGAGGGGAAAATGCAGTATGCTGAGCATCTGGTGAGGCACTCACAGGCAGGGTGAGATCTCAGCTACAGGAATGGCTCCCCCACGTCTCCCCGAGCCAGAGTGCCAGGCAGCAGAGAGGCAGGGAAGATTTGGCTATTAGGAGGTGCAATGAAATATCCTTGTGCTGGAGAGAATTAACATGACTAAGTGCAGGCTTCAGCTTCTTGACTTTTTGTGTGTTTTGCACTTATGTAACATAATGTAGCAATAAATAATGTGGTATTGCATTAGACCATATGTTGAACGTTAGCATGAGTGATGTCACACGCTAATTATCATGAACAAATGACCCATGGTTTAAAGAACAGTATTTTAGAGATGTGCAAGTTTAACCCTGTTTTGAGTGAAAAGGTGCAGCAAGTGCCAGGCAGGTCCTTGGTGGCAAGGCTGGTGAGGTCAGTGCAGGTTCTCAGTCCATGGGATAGGGATCAACAGGGATCCTGGCTGGGACAGAGCTGGAGACAAACACATCTCCAGCAAGCTCAGGCAGGGGCTGAGGGTCCAGGGCTGAGCTGAAATGCAGCCTCTGAGTCTCTGGGCTGTGGGTGGTGGTGCCAGGGGAGGCTGAGCAGGGCTGTCATGGCCCAGCAGTGCCCCCAGGACCCTGGTGGTGCAGCCCAGTATGGACAGCAGGGCTGGAATGGAACTGCCAGAGCGTTCTCTCCAGTGATGCACTTCCAGGTTGTCCAGGAACAGCCTTGGAAGTCACTGTCAGCTGTGATAACCCTTTCCAGAGGGTTTGATGTCTCAGGTCATGCATGGAGTCAAGGTTGGAAGAGACCTCCACAATCATCCAGCCCAACCCTGTAGCACTGGTTCAGTTTGACCAGAATTTGTCTTTTGGTTACCAAATGTAACTTCCCTTCCAAGCCAACTTCTAAACCATCCCATCTTTGATAACCTTCCTGAGAGTGATGGGTCAGATTTGGGACACATTATCAATGCCAAATTCTCCCCTTTGTGCAATGCAGAGGTTACAGGAGTGTCCAGCCCTTTAGACTTTGAGAGCTGTGTCACAAACTAATGTTTAGAGACTATCATTCCTTGTTTCTCTTCTTAGAGTCAGGCACAGCACAGATATTTTTGATAAATTATTAAATACATCCACCAGGTAGTCAGGTTGAGCAGTGTTCATCCTAAAGGCTCAAAAAATAGTACACTGCAAGTGCAGTTTTTACTTATTATGCAAGTCTTCTTCTGCAAGCAGAAGTGAAGAGTGGGAGAGGTGGAGATACAATCCCATGTGTTGATGGAGTGATTACTTCAGGAATTCATTTATGTTTGCTAAAAAACTTTATGCAGATTTGTCCAGGTCATTTGGAACTCTGCCTCTCAACTGTGCACATGCTGAGGATTATGAAACCCCACCGAGTTCTCATCCTCTGAATTCTTTTTATCTTGTTTTCGCTTCAGACTGCATCACACTGAAATTTAGTGGGAATATGTTACATCCCTCACTGCAAAGTTACCATAATGCATTTAACATGACCTGCATATCAATTACATCCCTATGATGAAGAATACATGGATTAAAGAGTCTGGAATGACACATATGAAGAAATCAGGAATTTAGTTGGATTTTATAACTGTGGGCTTGGAGTCAGAGAGAAATAAAAATGCTTGGTTTTCAGTGAGAAATAAAAAATGCTTGGTTTTCCTTCCCTTTCCTTCCTTGGGCAGCTGCCCAAATGTTGCATCTCTGAGTTAGGAGAGGGAGTTGGGTTTGGCTGCTGTACAGATTCCACATTCACTGAGCTGCTTTCTTCATTTAGTGAGCTCTCTCTCTGAGCAACACTGGCTGCATTCATCTTTATTAGGCAGCAATGGGAGTCACTGCACGGGAAGCCTTGATCCTGAGTCCTGCATAAAACTGCAGCCTGCAGATGCTCTAATCCTGCAGCCTATTAGCACAAAAAACTTATAATTGATATACAGGTATAAGACTTCCACATCGCCCACCTGAAAGCCAGGAGTTATGAAATTTAATAAACTGCCTGTGTCCTTGGAGCTGTGATCTCCCTTCATTGAGGAGAACAAAATGTCCATCAGTGCCCCTGACAATTATTGGAATCATTGTTAATGTACTATGAGAAGTAATTCACCATCAGGGCAATTTCTGAGACACAGTAGGCAAATTTAAAATATTTTATTGTGCTAATATTACGGTTACAAGTGATATTTTAGAGCAATTTGCCATGATAATGTCAGTGCAGTGCTAAGACAAGTAGTTCCTTTTAGTGCTGTTCACAGAGAGGCTGATAGCCACAGAAATGTAGCAAAGCCTCTGAAAGGCTGGTTTAATACAATGAGAAGAAGAAAATCAGTGTGATATGGCATAATTGTGAAGAGGAAAATGCTGGATGGGTTTCTGTGAGTGCGTGTCAGTGCCTGCTTTGGAGCAGTGCTGGGTAACATATTGCAGCCACACACCCCATTGACTGCACAACAGCTCTGGTGCAGTGTCATTTCCATCTTCTCCTCCCTAAGAAAAACAGAAACTCCATAAACACATGCAAAAATAGTTCACTTACCTCCAAGGCACTGTTTCCCCACATTTCTGGGATATTAAGACAAACTAATCATGTCTGTAATAAAGAAATGCTGTTTTTCCCTCAGCAGTGTGCAAGGGAAGCACCATCTTCCTGGAGATGTGTATTTGATGAACTGCAGCAATGATTGTTTGATTGATTTAACTATCAGAGAGGTTATAATAATAATAAACCAATTCAAAACATCATTAACTAGCAGAGCATTGGAAATAATACAAATGAGACATTGATTCATGGGCATGTTCAGGTTTTACCTTCATGTGCTGTTGGGGTCCTGAAATATTTAGAGCCAGTTTACACATAATTATGGGCACTTGTGTGGTGCTGCTTTCTAAGGGAGATTCTTGGTCATAACTAGTTTGTAGCCAAGCAGAAAACAAAAGGAGCATCTTTTGTCCCTAAAACATAGAAAGCAAAGAAACAGAAGGAGTCAGGAAAAATGTGGAAGTTTATGGAGAGCTCAGCATGGGATGAGAATGGGAGCCACCTCCAGCCATCCTTATGGAATGGCTGTTGGAACAGTACATATTGGGCAATTAGTGACCTCGGGTTTGGTTTGGAAGGCTTTGGAAAGCAATGGTTCAGCAATTATGTTCTTTGTGATGCCTTTTTTTTGTGCTCCTTCCCCCGTGGGTGTCTCAATCCTGCACGTGTGTGTCAGTGCCATTGTGCCTCTTGGTGCAGACACATTCCAGGGATATCTGGGAGCTGTGGGTGCCCAGGGGAAGTGCTGACCTCTGAGGCACTTCTGTGTGAGGCTGCCATGGGATCAGAGAATGGGAATTCCATGGCTGTGTCCTGCAGGCCACACCACACCAGGACAGGTTTGAGGATCATCAGCATAAATGCAGACTTTGGGCTTGCCCATCTCTTCTTCATTCTGACACTGTGACATCCTTTACATCCAGTGGGGAAATCTGATCCTTGCAGAGAGTTTAGAAGCCACAGAAGAAGCTCCTCTTGCCCTCTTGAACTCACCAGAGACCAAGTGGCCATTAAGTGGCTATTGGAGGTTTCATTCACATTTTCTACAGTTCCTCTTTTTTGTGGCAACACAGGACTTTCTTTAACTAGGCCACACATTTATGATCAGATACTTTTATCCTTTCTTGCCAGACCCATAGTCTTTTCTCCTGTCCATAATATTCTTTGCCCGATTCTCCTTCCTAATCAATGTAGGCAGTTTTATTAGTCACAGGATCTAATTTAACATCAAAAGAATCAGACCACCTCTCTGGTGTGTGTGAATGACTGGCAGACCTGATTCAGGGAACACATTTAGGATTTCATAGGAACCAGGTTTTCTGTCTGCCAGCATCGCTGCCTTAAATGCAGGGAGAGCTGAGGGAAACCATGGTGGGTACAAAAGCAGCAGTAAAGACTTTTTTTTTTTGTGCCAGATCCCAAAAGTGTGCCTGTGAAAATATTTCCTAAGGCAGCTCTCTGTCAGCGCTCCTCTTAAACCTTTTAAGTCAACGTGTAATCTGGTAAATCTCATTCATCCAGATAGATGGATTTGAATGGGAACTCACCCTGTGAGGGAAGACTGGCCAGGAGAAGATAACAGTTCTTATTTGTCATTCTCTGTTATTGTAACCATATTACAGGGGATAATGAAGTGCAAGGGACAGCAATTAGTTGGTGGCAGCACAAATGATAAGGACAGCACCAGCACTTCCATAGACTGTGGTGAGCAACGCAGCCTATTGATTTAACAGCAGCTTTTCTCCCTTTCACTCCCTGGTAAAAAACAACACTGAGATTTATGTGAGCAGGACTGTTTTGGAATACAGATCAGGCTGGAGAAACGCTGGTGTGAATCCTTGGATGCTCACAGTTTAAAAAAGGCTAGGTTAATTCATAAAGTGCTTTCCAAAGCAGGCTGAATGCCGTGTGCTGCTCAGTGGGGCTCCTTGGCTTTGTTCCTCACACCTGACTGCCTATTAATCTGCCTTTTAACTGGGCCTGCATGGAGCCACACATGCTTGGAGCCACCAGCAATGGATCTCTCTCCAGGCCTCTCCGAACTGGGTCACCCTTTAGCTGTTGGTTGGCATTAAATTATTCCCGTTTTGATTCCCAAGCCTCTCCGTGGGGCTGTCTATTGTCATGTGCTGGCACTGAGATTGTGGAACAGATTATGGGCAATCTGTCAGTTCAGGCTGTTCAAGGATAGATGAAAAATTAGCCACGTGTTGCTCTCTCACACTGAGAAATTTGAACAAAGACAACAGAAAAACTAGTTTTCTCCCATTTATTATTCCATTATTATTGCCTATTAAAATAAGGTAAATAAAGCATGAAGTGCACCTTGAATAAAGAACTCTATTGATGTCTGGCATTTGGAATTATCTGAATGTTCACGTGGATCTCAATGGAGAATAATTTCAGCTGTCTTGAGTCAGCTTCCACAGACCACTTAGAGGCTGAACCCCATCCCAAAAATCACCTTTGGTTGCCCCTAAGAACACACTTCACCTGTAAGGATTGAGGCTAAATGACTACAGGTGATTATGCATTTAGATTAGTTTGTAATTAATGTCTCCTGGCACAATTTAAATCATTTGCTTCCTCTTTTCACTTGAAAACAAGAATCCAGAAGAATTTATTGTTGATCTCGGGGGGGTATTTTAAGGTCAGTCCAAATCACAGCCTTGGAATACAACCAGGCCATTGTAGGAGTAATTGTATGGACTTCCAGAAGTGTCCAAGGCCAGGTTGGACAGGGCTTGGAGCAACTTAGTCTAGTGGGAGGTGTCCCTGTCCATGGCAGGGGGTGGAACTGGGTGAGCTTTGAGATCCCTTCCAGCCCAAAGCATTCCAGGATCCTGTGGTTCTCCATTCCTTCCTCCCCAGTGCTGGGTTGTGTAACAGAGTGAGTCGCAGGCTCTGCCTTTAGCAGGGTAGGGCTTTTTTTGGGCTTGTCTCTGATAAATAGATATTGTCTGCCAGGGAACATGTTTAATATTTTCACCTGATGCTGTAGGTTAAAAAGAGAATTGTGTTGGAAATTTAGTTCTGCAAAACAAGCAGTGAGATGATAAATGCCATGAAAAACAACTCCAGTCACTGCAATGCTTAATGTTTTCTAGTCTTGATTTTATATCAGTTCCCAGTTATCACTACAATGTTCATATATTTAGAAGACACATAAGCAAATTAAGAATTGAATACATAGAGCTTAGAATAAACAATACTAATAACCTTTCTACAGCATTAAGGAAGCCTAGTTTTATGTCCTAAAAAAGGACATTCTGGCAATGGCTGAACAAGGATGAGAAAGTTGTTTTGAGTGGGGAATTAGTTGGTGGAGTGATTTTTTAAGGGATAAGGGATCCCTCCCAGCCCTGTCCCTGGTGTAGGATGGTCTCTCTTGCTGCCTCTTGGCCAGTGCAGTCACTGGAAGATCCTCAGCTCTTGGTTAAAACCAGAAGCAGCCCCATAAATGCTGCACCTCCTCTGCCCTCTGGCAAGTTGTAGGAGTAATGATCCAAAAGGGTTTAGGAGTTTCATTGCAGCAGGGAGGCAGCAGGGGTCAAATCTGCACCAGAAACCCTATAACTAAGTCTGTAATTCTTTTATGGGCAGAGCTGCAGGGATTTCTGCTTGATTAAGGGTTGCATGATTGAGGCCAGTGACATTAACAGGCACAGTGTCCCCTCTGCATCTAAAATAGTGATCAAACATGACAGGCAAAGCCATGTAATAGCAAAATCTCAACACTTTCCTGCTGGCAGGAGTGACTTCGTGCTTCCCATACACACGCCAGCTCTATAAATTGAATTTATTTCTCATTTTTTTCTGCTATCAAGGCGATTTTTGGAGCTGCCCTGTTGTATTTAATGTGTGTCTTTTGCCTGTCCAGGCTCTGCCCCTCCCCGGTGTTGTTTGGGGGCTGCCTGATCGATAAACGTCTCTGCTCAAGTGCTTTGCCAGTTCAGGGCTCAGAAATGAAAACAGGAGCTCCAACTCTCTTTCACTGGTCGTGACAAATTGATTCTGTTCAGTCTACCCTGCGTTTCAATCCCTTCATGTGTCTGAGGAGGAGGGGGTTTCTCGCCCTTCCCTGTGCTGGGCCATCCGGAATTCCCAAATCCTTCCCGAGATTTGCTGTTAAGTTTGTCTCGTGGCCACATAAAATGGGAACCAGTGGGATCCTTATCGTTTGAAACCATTTATGTTCTGGCAGTTAAGAGCAGTAAAACAGAGACTGTCCATGCAGAAGGAACTTGCACTTGTAATTACAATTTGCCCGTGAATATTCATGGTTGTGCAATTAGGGGAGGAATTATAGACTTAAGTGACCACTTGGGCACTTTATGGCCAAATGAAAAAGTAACTATTCATAGGTACAGGTGCATCTCTGTTTGCTTTAGAAGACACAACAAAGAGCTGTTGGATCCCCAGTGGAACCATTTGTTCCCTTCCCCAGGAGACAAGAGGACTGGCTTGTGCTGAAGGAAGGATTTTTATCCTTGCTGCACAAAACCTTACCAGGATTGTTTTCCAGTTACTGTTTTGAGCATCAGCACAAGTTCAGGAATTGATCTGAAACTTTACTTATAATTCCCTAAATATATCCACAGTTTACTCTGTTTTGCAGCCAGTTTTGCTGAGACACAGAAGTGCCAAGTGCTTTGCCACTTGGTTTAGCTTTTTTTCCCCTCTAAAAAGTCCATTAACAAACACTTTTATTGTTCTTAAGGGTTTGTGACACACATGAAATGTAGAACTTGCATTTCTTCAGAGCCAGTTAATGAACTGAGTGTGCATTGCTGTCTGTTGGAATCTGTCCCTGAGATTTCCAATTCCTTTTGCTTAATTTCCATGTTCTGGAAGTTTTAAAACTGTCAGCAAAGATGTTTTACCAGACTTCACATTACAGCAGGAACCTGAACCCTGGTTTCATTAAGGGGTGGAAAGGGATGCCAGTTACATTCCTTTTCCTCAGATCCCATAGGAGGAAGAATAGGTGGGCAAATCCCATAGGTGAGCAAAAGCTGCTGCTGCAAGAAAAAAAGAGCAGGTAAAATATGTATCCACTGGAGAAAAATTAAAAGAGCTTTAGTCATCAATGCAGAACACACACACCACCTAATTAAATAATTTTAATTAAAGCAAATGGCATGAACTAATGAGTGTAGTTTGTGATGAACACTCAGCTCCCATTGTGCAGACAGACTTTACATGTTTTAGGTGAGACTTTTTGGGGGGCAGAAGCTGTCTCTGAGTGTTTGTACCAGGGAGAAGGGTACTGAGCAGGAGATGGATCTCTGCCCTGGCATCCAGGTGTATCCCAGCCCTGCTTCCCTGCTGGGTGGCCTTTGGGAAGTCACAGCTCCTTTTTGACAGTCTCTGGAAGCATTTTGTAGCCTCCTCTGGAGTAGCAATATTTAGGAACAAAGCATTATTGTCCCAGTAATGTGTGATTTGAGTGCTGCTTTATCCTGCAGGATGGGGCTTAAACAGAATTTATGGGATATACTGGCTTGTGCTGGATCTCTGCACAGGAGTGAATCTTATCCAAGATCAATACAGTCATTCCCCTGTCCTGTGGTTTTTATGTCTTCCACAACATAAGGGAATCAGGTCCTTCCCCAACAAAAGCATTATGCCTCTGCCATAATTGTTAAGCTTGGGAATTGGGTAAACCCTAAATTCTGGTTTTATGGTGTTTTCCACTTCTGTAACCACTAACAAAATTACAGTCCTGCTCAGAACAGTGTGACATCCTGGCCACGTGAAAGGTATGTGGGAATTGTCAGCAAGCACAAGTTTTGAGTGGAAAAAGGTGCAAGTCTTCACCTGCTGACTAACAGGGTGGTGCAGTGTTTTCAGGAATGCACAAGAAGTGGTATTTTCAAGTTCTCATTTTGATTTTCCATAAGATCTGGCCACCTCTGATGGGCTGGGGGAGCCCAGCAACTCTCCAGCGGAGACTGGTGGGAACAGCAACTACAACAGTGAGTGGTTTCCTACAAATCCCATGGCTACTGTAGGGTGGTGGGATCTGAGGGAGCTGCTTCCAGCCTCTCCCGGTGTGTGGTTTCTCTCTGGAATGGCACATCATGCTGTGGACCCCAAACCTGGGGGATGCTGAGCCAGAAACTCAAGGGACTTGAGTAGTTTCATACAATATTTCAGTTAACTGGATTAACTTTTTAAACTCGTCCCAAACCTGTGCTTTAGGCAGCTGGATGGATGCAATTTGTAATTCCATGTCCTTAAACACTGTCCAACGCTCAGCTGGGCTATTGGACACCTCCAAAAAACCCACTGGAGACATGAGATGCCTTCTGCTTCTCTCTAAAATGGTGTTCCTGGGGTTAAAGAGATGTCCTGACCTCTTCTGATCACTAAAGACATTGTGCAACTTCATGTTAAACCAGCTCTGAGTCACTATGTCCTGGCCAAATTTCAACTTGGGTAATCACTCAGGGCCCAGAATTGGAAGTTATCACTCATTTTATGTATCATCTCATTCCACTCCACTAAAGACCTTGTGGTACTTCACACTAAACCACTCTAGGTTAGTATGTCCTGGCCAAATTTCAACTTGGATAATCACTCAGGGCCCAGAGTTGGAAGTTACCACCCATTTTATGTATCATCCTATTCCACTCTGATGCCAGTCAGGAGCAGCAGTGTTCCTGGTGATGTGTATCAGTAACGCTCTGAGGACCAAACCTTCTGGCAGCAGCTGCCTGTGGTAGAACTGCACCCACTTATACCCAGAACAAATTTGATCTCAGTTCCTTATGCAAAGCATCTGCTGGGAGCACTTAGTGCAGGCTGGGAAAAGAGCACCTCCAATGCACCGGTGTTTGCTCCTTTAATATATTTTGGCATCTGTGTGGGTTTGTTTACAAAGCACGTGGAGTTAAATGTCATTGAAAAATATAATTAAAAATCAATTAAGAGACCATTTTAAAAACAAGGGGTTGTAAAAAATGGAATTTACAATAATAACCAGACTAAGCATTTGGCATTTACATGTCTGCACCAAATAGCAATTCCCTTGTTAGCTGTGCTTGAGTGACAAGGTACTCCCTTATCTCCTGGATATAAATTCCAATATTCTTGTTATTACCGGGACAAATAAATACCTGCATAAAGACTTCTTGCACTGCCAACTAACACCAGCTGATTAAATTCAGGCAATTGTTTTTCTGTTCTTGTCTGGGCCCAGTGCCAAAGGTATCCCATTGTACAAAGGGCCAGATTTTGCACTCAGCTTATGCTCGGTTAATGCAAGGTAAATACTATGCTACTGATACAAAACCTGAGCACAGAGAGACATTTTGAAATGTTTTAATCTCCCATATAAAACCTGAACATATTTAGAAGCAGGAATGGAAGAGGTGTTTGGCCTGGAACACGATCTGATGGTGATTGCAGCTGCTGTGACCAAACCTCTCCAAGGTCGAAGGACACGGACACATGAGTCGTGCTTGGACCCTGTGAGGTACAAATGTCTCTGTGGCCCATTTTGGCTTCCACAGAACTATAGCCAGAGAGATGAGTGGCAGTGTCTCCATAAATCCTTTGGGATGTGTGTATGTCCATGTGTAACTCGTGTGTATGATCTGGATCCACAGCCTGGCTCACATGAACAGGCTTTAAACAGTTGGAGCTCAAGGACTTGCTATGGGATCAAACATCCCCAATTTATATCCAAATCTTAGGTCTTTTTACTTGTCAGTACTCATAGTCTGCTTCCCCTTCCTCTTCCATCTTCATCATGAGCAGCTGGGGGTATTCCTGAGGTTCTTGTAAAAGGAGCAGAGCTTAAATGTATAAAAATTTTAAAAATCATAAGCACGTAGGAAATACCAGGATGGGTGATAATTTCCAGCTGTGATGATTCTATGGTTGAAGGGAAAGGGGCAGGATGACTTTTTAAAAGCTCTCTGCCAGTGCCTGTGTCCATTCTTGTTCTCCTGCTGGCAATAATGAGGCAAGGTGGTTGGTTCCCTCTTCCCTGCTTGGGAATCACCTGGGAGAACAGGGAGGTTCTGCTGCTGTGCCTCTTCCAGGGGGGAGGTGGAAGGTTGGTGGTAGTTGCTGCAGTGGACCATTTCTCCCAGGTGCTGGGTTAAAGTGATGTGTGAAACATCACAGCCCCTCCTGTTTGATTCCTTGCTGATTGGGTTCCTCTCCAGGGTCTGGCTTTGCACAGTTTCGCTCTCACTCCTCATTACATGCACAGACCAAAAAGAATCAAAGCCCTCTTGAAAATCTGACATTGCAGCCCTTTAGAATTTGGACGATATGAAGAGTCTGTTTCCCCTATTTCTGATTAATCAGAGGCTTCACATGTGCCACCCTGTGCTCTCATCAGTTTAAGATGCAGAAATCAGCCCCTTTCTTTTCCCATCCCTTCCTCCTTTGTCTCTTGAGATCATCATTAAACTCTCACTGTAACACTCCATCTCAGTTTTCAGATCCACGGGTACACTTGCAGCAGCACCCTTACACATGTTTTATGGGGGGGATTGCTGCAAGTATTTGTTCCTTTGTAAGGATTTCTTCTCTCATTTTTTGTCCCACGTCCAGCCCAGTCACAGAGGTAGTTGCCTGTGCCATCCTTGCTCCACCTCAAGCAGGCACCACCCTGGCTGAGCCCTCACCAGACATCTTCCCTCTGAGCCAGGCCATTTGTGCTCAGACTTGGAGAGAATGTGGGCTTTTTTTGTGTTTGCATATGAACATCTGCTTCAAAATCCCAAGCCAAGAAAGACAAGAAGCAAATTAAACTATTTGTTCTTCTTTCTCTCTCTTTAATATCAAAGTCATTCCTTACATGCTCTTTAAGCTTCCCCTTTTGATCAGGAGATATTAAAAATGGATCTAAACAACTCACATCTTAATCATATTCCTTTGTGAGAGCAGGGGAAGAGTGAGAGGGAGCTGGAGGGAAAAGCAAAAGCTGCTTTGCTGCTCATGTTCCTGCCAGTATCCGACACTATTAATTCCCTGCCCTGGGAGCAGGAGGAGTCCCTGTCCCTCCAGCCCAGCCCTGGTGCAGAGCACGAGGCCTCTGTGACATCCTGCACCTTGAAATCAATCTCTGCCTGTGCTGGAGCAGCCTGGGAACAATTCCCTGTTGCTCTTTGATTTGTGCTTGAGACCTGGAAAAGGGAGCTGTGAGGATGACTCAGATATTCCTTCTTCCCCCTGGGCTTTCTTGCTGTGCCAGTCACTCTTCTGGATGCCTCTGTTGCAAGTTCTCAAAAATGTCTTTAAGAAAAGTCCTAGAAAATGTCTTTAAGAAAAATGAAAAATGTTTTCACAGTCCTGTGCAGATTTTGGACAAGATTGTTTACTTCAGTAGGCAAAACAATAAATTATGGTGCTATTTGGATTCAATCAATGAAAAATTAAAAGATAATAAAATAAGATTTAACTTTTCAAAGGAAATTGGTCATTCTACGCAAACCTGATTTCATTCTTTGATGAGATCAGAGATTTAGTTGCAAGGTCTATTAGAGTAGCCGTGCAAATAAAATACATTTTTGTGCCACGCTTGACTCAGTTCTGAAGGATATTCTGATTAAAAAAATTAGCACTATACAATTATCAATAACATGCATTAATAATTGAATAAAAGCTAAATGACAGATCTTAAAAAGCAGCTGTCAGTGTGGAATAAACATGAAATGTATTTCTGGTGGGCTTCTGCTATTAGATTCACTCCTATCAATATTTACATTAATGATCGAGGAGTAAATATGAAATCACTGCAGCTCAGATTTGTGAATGACAGAAGAACTGGCAGAGCACTGGTGAGGACACAGCATTCACAGAAGCCATCTAACCCAGCTGACTCATTATTTCAGCATTCCTAGAGGAAGGTTGAAATTTATCTCCATATTATTGGCATTTCTGCCCGTGGCAGGGGGTTGGAACAAGATGATCTTGAAGGTCCCTTCCAACCCAAGCCATTCTCTCCCTTCCAACCCGAGTCTTTTTATAATTTCTAGGATCCTGTGATTTTCTGCAAGGAGCTGTGCTTGGTTTTGTGGGCTCTGGGAACTCAAGTGTGTGTGAGGCAGGAGATGACAGTGTTTGCCAAGCAGAGGGATCCAAGGAAACAGTGGGTTTGTCCTTGGGCCAGGTGATTCTCTGCCCTTGAGTTTAACTGGCACTGCTTCAGTCATGTCCCTATCCCTGGAATCCAACATCTCTCCAATAAGTGTGTCCAGCTTCCTGCTGGGCTGAGCCCCTGGGCTGGGTGACCCCAGGGTGGCACCAGTGACAGGCTGAGCCCTGCCCTGTTTCCTGGGGTTTCCCTGCTAAAGCTGGGACTGATGAGGCTGGGGAGGTGGGCTGGAGGCTGCTGCCTCCCCCCAAGAGCCTTGTCTGCTCAGCACAGGAGATTTCTGAGGAAAGAGGCTGTGAAGAACAAATGTGATCCCTTTTCTGCTGATGAGGCACCTCAGAGGTGAGAGGGCAGCTTGAGAGGAGGCTCAAATGCTTGAAGACCCCACAAGTGAGCCCTGGATGATTTCCAGGAAAAAAACCAATTGGCACCTCATTTCCATGTATCTGAATTCAGTTCAGTGTTGTGGTTTTAGCAGAGAGTCAGCTTAGATCAGTGCAAAGATTTTGATTTATTTAGTGAGCTTTGCACTGGGCTTTGCAGCCAAAGCCTTCTCTTTCCTCGTGCCTTAAGGACACTAAGGAATGGAATGTCATCCTTAAGGGAGGCACAGAACCAGGAGGATTTTTTTATACTTGTGCGAGCTCCAGCTTCATGAGTAAGTTAAGAGCTGCTCTTCCTCCTGCTCTCAGGTTGGCCATCTCTCAGTGATACTAAAAACCCTTGGAACAGGCATATTACAATGGTTTGGGGAAGATCTCACCGTGCCCTTAAAGGGGTGTGAGGTTTAGAGGGCAGATCTGTAAATGGCTTTGGTTTATGGACTTTCACGCACTGTAAAAAGGCAGCTCACTACCCACAGTCTTAATTAGAGTGCTCTCAACTATTAAAGGGGATGTGGGAGCTTTGTCTGTGCCAGACAGAAATCACCTGGTGTAAATCTCATCTAGGATGCAGTTTGGGGGAAAAAAAAAAATCTCTATTTAGACTTCATGTTCCAAAAACATCTAATTGCAGTAAAGTGACAAACCAAGACATTTCAAGTCTCACACACAGCTCCTGCCAGAATAGTGCAGATCTGGGAGTGTTGGAGCTCCCACAGGAGTTAAATAATGGTATTTATAATCATTTGTAGAACCAGTCCTGTGGTTGTATAATAGGAATGAGCCTCACATCTCCTACAGCACAAACTTCTTAAATGAGGAATGAAGGAAGTTCACGTCTGGTCATGATTTACACACTGATTTTTGGTTCCAGAGTCACATCTCTGTAACTTGCAAGCCAGAGGATCGTGACAAAAGCCCAGGCCTCCTCTTTCTCAGGACTCTGTGGGCACCTAATGAATTCACTGTGGATTTTCCATTGTCAGTTTAAAGTTTGACTCCATATGCCAAGATCAGTAGTTCTTTGTCTTTCCTTCTACTGAGGGAGCCTAAACCAAAGTGTTCCTGAATGCTGAGCACTAAAATAGCCAAACACAGCAGAGAAACCCTTAGTGAGCTGTCTGACAGCCATCCCCTCTCCAATGTACTCTGCAGGTCCATGGTTACCAAAGCCCCCATGAACCCAGAAACCAGCCTACCAGACAGCTTCATCCTCACATCCCTCACATCCCACACTGCCTTTTTGCTTTGGATTTGCTGTGGTTCCAGTCAGTCTCTCCTTCCTCTAATTGGCAGATGTGAAGTTGTCACCCAGAAAAAAATAGTAGTTCCAGGGGAAATCTGCATCTTTGAGTCACACCAACCCATGCAAATCTTTCCAGGCTCACTCCACTTCCAGTGTTAATGAGCTGCTGTGTAACACCTCCCTAAAACTTTACAAACATCCCATAACATGGGCAGAAGAACCTCCTTCAGGCCCGGAAAGCCCCCTGGGACGAGGCAAACAGGAGGACCTTCTCAGCCTGGAAGCTCCAGCAAGGCTGCAGAGGCTGCAGTTCCACCTTGCCTTGTAATATTGTAAGATTTATTTTCAGATCTTATCAGCAATTCACTGTGGGCTGCTCTCTGCTGAGCAAAATCCATCCATCAATCTCCTTCCGTGGCCGCGTTCCAGCCCGAGCTGAGGTGACAGTTCAGTTGTACTAATGATCAGCCTCACACTCACATCCACATTCCCCCCTTGGTCTGATTCTTCTTCTCTTATGATAATTTAATTGATTGAGCACACTGGCTTCTAGTCAAGAAGCTCTTCTCAGCTTAACTCTCGCCTTAAAAAAATCACTGCTCAACATCTCTATAATTAGAGTTAGTTGCTAAACCCTGTATCCAGGTGATTACTGGTATATGAGAGGGACATATCTGGAACTGATCAAATCAGGGATTTAAGAGAAATGCCCTTGATCCATGTTTCACAATTCATTAATGTCTTCTGCTTTGGGCATTTCCCTCTTTTTTGGTGTTAAATATAGCTGGGTTAAGGAAGGTTCACATGGAATTAGGACAGTTAGGGATAATTTTTTATTCATATCCCTGTTATTGTTTGGGGAGGCTCAGTATGGCTCATTAATATTGCATTTCCAATGGAAAGGCACTCAAAAGCCAAACAGTTCAATGATGTCCTGGAGCTGCAATGCGATGCAGGAATGTGCACTGCAGTGATCCTGGTGATCTTTGGGACCAGCTCCTCCTTCTCCCCTTCCTCACACAGGGCACTGGTTTCACAATACAAACCCAAACCACATGACATGACCTTTGGGTTTTTTGTACCTGATTCAGGCACTGAGAGGCTCAAGAAACCAAAGGAATGTTTGGAGTGACAGAGTGTGACCATGTGCTGACCCTCCTGCCCCGAAGGTGTATTTTGGGCATATCTGTACAAAGCTCCCACTGCAGAGCTGGAACTGCAGCTGGGGAAGAGGGGGAGGACAAACTGAGCTCCCTGTTCTGCTTTGCAGTCGCTTGGTGCAAAGTGAACATCCAGGATGTGGAAAATCTGCATCCAGAATTACACAGAGTTAATTAGGAATTAACCCCTTCCAAACCCAACTGTTCCCCTGCAGCCTGGAGAGGAGAATGTTCTGGGGAGACCTCATTGCAGCCGTTTATTCCTTAAAGGGGGTTATAAAAAAGAGAGAGAGTCACTTTCCACACAGACAGGTGAGATAGGCCAAGGGGGAATAGTTTCAAACTAAAAGAGGACGGGTTTAGATGAGCTGTTGGGAAGGAATCCTTCCCTGGGAGGGTGGGGAAGCCCTGGCACAGGTTGCCCAGAGAAGCTGTGGCTGCCCCATCCCTGGAAGTGTCCAAGGCCAGGCTGGACAGGGCTTGGAGCAACCTGGGATAGGGGAAAGTGTCCCTGCCCATAGCACGGGGTGGAACTGGATGGGCTTTAAGATCCCTTCCAACCAGACCATCCTTATCCCCTACTTCTCTGTGAGGAAGAACTTGGGGCTGATTTCAGTAAAAGTGAGATCATGCTTTACATGCAGAGGCCACTGATTTTCTTGATGCAACGTGATCTGCTTGCTAGAAATGACGACACACAAAAATTGGATGTTTTGGGTGGTTTTTTGTATTTTTTCTTTATAGGAAACACCAAAGTAAAATTTGATTTTGCTGGATTTATGGCTTGATCACTCATCCGATTAAGAATAACGATTCCACTCCCTGACCTTGTCGAGCACCAGCTATGAAATTTGAGATGATGGCCCAAACATTTTTGCAATACAACTCTTGGCTAGTGCCTGACAGTCTATTGACTGAAATACTGTCAATGCCCAAATGAGATTATAACCACAGAAGGTCCTGATTGCTTTGGTCTGTTATTCAATACACTCCTCTCTTATAAGCAGCTTCTTGGCATTTTTTCTGGGCAAACGTAGACTTTCCTTCCCTGACAAATGGCACATTAGTCGGTCCTACAGACGGACTCTTTGCTGCAGTTTTTGTGTCCTCAGAAGACTCATCTCTAACGGGAGCCCTTCGTGTGGTGTCCCAGCCCTGGGCTCTGGAATGGCCTCTCTGAGCCTTGTTGGCTGCTCAGTTTTCCGGGAATTCTGACACAGCCATGTGAAGCAGGAGAGGCCCCTGCCAGGACAGACTTCCACAGCTGGGCAGGAAAAGGAGGACTCCAGTGCCCAGCTCTCATTTCATTTAAATGAGCAGAATTGCTTTACTTCCCCCACAGGTATAGCAATTATTAAGAATTTATATTGCTATTCGTGGTGTGTAACAATGGACAGAAGCTGTGTTTGCACTCTTAACCTTTGCTGAGAGGTAGAAAGAGAGAAGCAGCAACAGTGGCTCTTATGAAACCAGGTATATCTGCACCATCATCCTTTTTATACTTTGAGAGACAGTGAATTTGTGCAGTATCATCCTTGGACGTTCCCACTGTAAAAAATAACTAGTTAATGCCTTTTTTACTTTCTTTTGTGTGTTTCCAAAATAAATCTATTCATCACTTAAACAAATCCACCCAGCATTGCTCATGTACTCTGATTTTTCAGTTAAATATTGGTTGTGTTTAAATATAAATATTGCCCAAAATGCAGCATTAATATTTTGCCTACTGAAATGCAGTTCTGGATCTTATGAAAATTTAAACAGCCCTTATGCACATGAAAGTTTTTTTTTGTTGTAGTTTGCAAGGTGCTGTAACAATAATTACCAGAGTGCATCAATCATTTTTCATTGCCTCATTTGTATCACGGGGATAAGTAGCTCCAATTAAAATCCCATTTTACATAAATAGATATGGTTTGTATCAAACCACAGTCTGTTTCCACTTCTGGAATGCTGGCCATAGGAAATCTTTTTCATTATTCAAAGTGTTATGATGTGTTACTGCTTATCTTTTTGTGCTTAAAAAGACATAAGTCTGCAGGCAGACATGCCTTAGTGCAGGTTTGGCAGGGAACAAATAACTGTTACTGTAATTATCTATCAATTTTACTGTTCCAAATATTTTAGCCAAAAAGCTAACTGGTATAATCACATGTTTCTTACTGACACATTATAGTTTGAGTAAGCAGAACTGAAAATGTTTAATATGAATTAACAGCTTTAGGAAAAAATTGTAATTCTTCTATTGCTCGTGATTTCCCCTCTATCACAGCAGCTTTTCTGCTAAATGTGCTCATATTTTTAGCTATTGTGGAAAACCAAATGAGGGGAAACTTGGGGAATTATCTTCTGCTACACCATGATTAACTCTGCAAGGAAACAAGCTGACTGAAAGTCAGGCTTTCCCTTTCACACCTTCTACAGCCCCAGGTAAAGGAATCCTCTGCCCTGTGTTCCCTGGGGGAATGGAGGGACGTGGCTCTGCCTTCCCATATTGGGGCAGTACCATCCACATTGGCTTTTCTCCTCCCTTCTGGGCTGGTGTTTGGCCCAGCCTTTGGATCTCCTGGAATTTTTCCTTACAAACCTGGGAACACCTTGGTTCCAGAGGGCCAGTTCAACCCCACCTTTTGCTGCAAAGCCTTCGTACACTTTCAAAATTTCCTGTGCCACGAGTGGCTCTTTGCATCATTTCTGCAGAATTTGGAGCTCAGTGAGCAGAGAATTGCAGGAATCCCAATGATTCCAACAAAAGGACTAAACAGCAGCTTGGGCCACGTTGTGCCTTCTCTGCCCTTTCCCTTCCCCACTGCTCCTGGAGCCAGCAAAGGGAGGGGACAGCAGTGACACTGTGGTGAGCCCTGGCTGTGTGTGAGCAGCTGTCGGTGGCCTGGGCACCCTGCTGGCCCTGTGAGCACCTCCAGAGATGAGCTGGGAAAAAAAATAGGGAAAAAAACCTGGAAAGAGACTGAAGCTTCAAACTGAGAGTAGTTTAGATTAGATGTTGTGAAGGAATCCTGAGTGAGGGTGGGGAGGCCCTGGCACAGGTTGTCCAGAGAAGCTGTGGCTGCCCCATCCCTGGAAGTGTCCAAGGCCAGGTTGGACGGGGCTTGGAGCAACTTGGGCTAGTGGAAGGTGTCCCTTTCCATAGCAGGGGGTGGAACTGGATGATATTAAGGTCCCTTCCAACCCAAGCCATTCTGTGATTGTATGATTCTATGAAAAATGCAAGATCTGGGTTGAATACATCCTCAGGTCTTTACTACACTGTGCTTAAAGAGATGTCCTGGGACTGTCCAAAATGAGGGCAAATGAGGAACTTCCCCAAATGATTAATCTCAGTTCTGCAAGGACTTCCCCAACTGCTGCCTGAGCGTTTGCTGTTTGCCTGAGATCAGTGTCTCCCAGCTTCACCTTCCCGCTGCTCCTGCTGTGACTAAACCCCTTATTTGTGCCATAAGTTAATCACCAGATTCCTTCTCTGGAGTGCTGAAGCAGTAGATAATGTCTGTGTTTTTATTTGTGGGTCAGGAGCACGGGTTCATAGCTCAGGGATCATCAGGACCGTGAGCTGACACCAGAGTCTGTCCAGCTGCTGTTTTCTTGCCGTCACGCAGCAGAAAATCGATGGTGTCAGGAACACTGGGATAATTCTACTGTTACAATCAATACGTGCTGATTAAACTAGTTGTGTCTGTTGGGTAAATTTGCTGCATCATAATTAGAATTATTAATTAAAAATAGGAAATCAATTGACACAAATTAAGCAAAAAAAGAAATTTGCTTTATTTCTTTGACACTCTCTCCAGAGGCCCCAATAACTGTGACAACGGGGACGTGACCGAGCGGCACTTGTCAGTTTTTTAATGCTGTCCTGAGTTTTAAAAATTGACTTACAAACCCTGATAATGCAGCTCCCAGGAAATCAGACCCGAGATGTCGTGTGTGGCAGAAGCAGTTATTTATTTTATTACAGTTAGTCATTATTCCCTGCCTATCCAAGAGGAAAAAGCAGGAATCGTGTGCGTGGCACCGGGGAGGGGAAGCGGCTGGGGAGCCAAAGCCTTGGGGAGCAAGAAGAGCCCACCCCCTTCTCACGCCGTTTTCTGTTTTCAGTTAACAAGGATAAACAAATTGATCATTTCTGTGCTGGTTGGAATGTGTTTCTCATTGCTGGCCACTTCCTATAATGTGCTCGTGACCTTCATTATTTTCAGGGGCGTATTATGTGGGACACTGAAGCAGAGACAGTGGGAATGTACGTCTGCTTTGCCTTCTCTGTTATTTCTGGATTTTGTGCAGGGGTTGCTTTTTTTTCCTTCTTTTAACCTATTTCTCTCATTGTTCTTTCCTTACAGACTCTTCCTTTCCTCGTGGTCTTAGTGATTTTCTTTTTTTCCATCTAATACTTTCAATCCCTTGTTGTCTTCCCCCTGTTCCTTTTACTCACTGCAGGAATACTGTGGGTCTTCATCCTGTGCTTTGCTCACCTGCAGCCAAATGTTTTCTCTGAGCTTTTACATCTGTGAGAGATCTGAGGGCAGAAAGGACAATTGGTTTGGGTGAATATGTGACTGGTGATTGCTGGTGCTGGTCAATATGAAGCACTTCTACTAATCATTGCTGGTAAACTTCTTTTCCAGTGGCATCAAACTCGTTGGAGTTGGTGGTGTTCAGCCTGGAGAGAAGGCAGCTCCAGGGAGACAAAGCCCCTTCTAGGGCCTAAAGATGCTCCAAGAGAGCTGGAGAGGGACTTTGGACAAAGGGATGGAGGGACAGGACAAGGGGGAATGGCTTCCCACTGCCAGAGGGCAGGGTTAGATGGGATATTGGGAAGGAATCCTTCCCTGGGAGGGTGGGGAGGCCCTGGCACAGGTTACCCAGAGAAGCTGTGGCTGCCCCTGGATCCCTGGAAGTGTCCAAGGCCAGGTTGGACAGGGCTTGGAGCAACCTGGGCCCATGGCAGGGGTGGGACTGGATGATCTTTAATGTCCCTTCCCACCCAAACCATTCTGGGATTCTGTGATCTCATTCACGCTATTTTCTATACCTAAACCTGTTTTTTTAAGGTGTTTTACAGTAACAGTATTTCACTGGCATGTATTTCCAAGACCAGTCAAAAGTAAGAGCGAATAAAAATGTCTTTAGTTTAAAAGCCAAGACAGATTGAGTGGTTTGCTCAAGAATCAGGAAAAGCAGAGTTGTTAAAAATCCCAATTCCAAAGACTTACGGTCGTGTCTCGGGCGGGCTGAGCACGCTGCCAGTTCAGACCTCCCTGGCAATTGGGAACATACAGAAGCAGGGAGGATCTATCAGATAGATTTGAGCACAACTGTTGAGAAGCTTCAGATTAAGCAGTAAAACCTGGGCATCACTAAAGAACCTTACAGCAGTAGTGTAAATAGTGCAAAACCAGGTGGCTGTGCTGGAGCAGAGCCTGTGAGGAGGAACGTTGGCAGCTCCGCTCGGGGTGAGTTGTGCTCCCAGTGGGAAGTAATAAAGACCTCCCACAAGGAAAATGGGCCCGTAATTGAGACTTGAGAAAACAAGGGCTTGGATCGACAGCTTCAAATCTTTTTTACTCAGACTCAGCCTGTTGTGGGTGGCAGAACAAATACGAGGATAAATCAGGTTATAAGGCTATGCTGGGAGAACAAGTGGTGTCTTTTGCTTTCATTTTGATGGGCTGGGGATGGGGCTTGTAGTTAGTGTTGTGCTTTCTAAATCTGTGGTGTAATATTTGTTCTGTGTCCTGGCTGGCAGCTCAGTGGCCCTGCTCCACGACAGGTCCCGTTGCTGTAAGTGAGATGTAAACAGTGGTTTGCCTGTAATTGCAGGGCAGCAGAAATCAAGAGCAAGGTTATCTTCCGAGGTGTAGCTATGATGAGCTACAATTACTGCTTTTTCAGAGGCTCAGGAGGTGGAATTAGTTAGCTTATGCATCAAATGTGCTTGTTGTTGCTTGGCAGTCAAGTGGTGTTTTGATTTTTAATGAAATTCAGAGTATTTGCATTATGAGGTTATAATTGTTTTGAAGTCCGTGGGTCTAAGAATTAGCCTGAGGTCCCTTGGCTGTCGCAGGGAAAGGTAACACCTACAAATCTGTGTTCACCTCTGACATGCTTAAAAACTCACAAACACTGCTCTTGCCTGTAGATGGTTGACAGTAGAGTCCTGTGTTTAGAAATGCACAGAACTGATACCAAACTTTCCAAAATCGAATCCTTTTCCAGACTGCTACTAAAGAGTTGGCTTTAGCTCTTCACAGAGGTCTTCCTGCAATTCCCAGGAAAGAGCAGGGAACAGGGCATGGATTTCAATAATGACCATGACCAGAGCCAGCCTTGCAGTGAATGAAGAGATTTTGTGATGCAGTTGCCAAAAAGGCGTTGCTGTGTTTCTCCCAGCTCCGTTCAGCTGCTGCACTGCTGCTGCCAGGGAGTCGTTCCAGGATCCACTGACCTGCTGGGGTCAGGAATCAGAAAGTTGTGAGATGGAGTCTGGCAGAGGCTGATTGAATTGCCATGTTTACTGCAGCTTCTCAACAACTTCCTTGCTTTGCTAGCAAATTTAAAAGGTTAAAAATGCAGATTTTTAAAATTATGTGCACCTGGGTTCTCGAGTCTCAGTGGGAAGTCACCTTCTTCAGCTTTTAAGTGCACAGACCCAATAATTTCCATACCTTGATACTGATCCCCCAGTTTAATTTTCTGTGTGCCTTTCAAGGGTCGAGGATAATTCTTGGGCTCATAATGTTGCTTTCAAGTCTTCCTTCTCTCAGCTCTGCCTAGGAATGAGTGAAATGAGTCAACAGGAGAGGTTTTTTTAAGCCTTCTCCAAGATTTACACCAGCTCCCTGATAAAATGTTAGAATGCTTTTACTTTGACAGAAATTAAGGATGTGCCAAATAGAGGAGTCTGCCTAGATGGGAGTTAGAGAACAGTAAAGCATTTAAATTTGCTGGCTATGAGGGCTCTGTAAGGCCAAGTCCTTCTGGGACGATATGAACTTAATTCATTTACTTGTAACAATTTTAATTAACAAATATTTGAAGAAGCTCCAGCAGTCTCTGTATGTGGAGTTTTACTGCCTTTTGGATCCCTTGCCTTGCAAAAATTCCAATTCTGCAACCCTGGCAAGCAGCAGGGAAACAAAACCTACCAGGTCCCAGCACAGACTGTGTGGAAAAATCTTGCAGCAAATATTGTGTAACTTCTCTTGGGTTTGGTGTCAGAGCCCAGGTGAGGGTAAGAAACAATGGCAGAAGAAAACACGGAGGAACAGCTTGTGTCCAGGGAATGTCACGTTCTCTTAGAGAGAATGGGGGAGCTGGGACCTGTAAAACCAGGAGGGAGAATCATATAAAGTGTCACTCGGTGTCACTGAGTGGGATGTGGTGGGAGTTCCTGGCTGGGTCCCTTCCCCAGGACATTCCAGGTCCTGCAGCAGCCGTTTCCCACTGCAGTTTGGATCCCAGGGCTGCTGTCTGTACCAACTCCACACTTCTTTAACACTATTATTGATTGAAAGACAGAAAAATACTTTACAAATTAATCTCTGCAGACATAAAAGAGCCATTTTTCATCCGTTTGCTTCAGCACAGAATTATAAATGTAGCGACAAAATACACTCTAAAGTATTTATAGCATGAATCTACACTTTAGAGCTTGGAGCTGTCCTATCTCAGTGCCATCACTGACTTTTTGGGTAGCTTTGCAGTTTAATGTAATTTGCCTGTCTCAGTTTCCCTTCTATGAAATGGTGATAAAATACATTTTCCAGCTCATAGATGGACTGTGAGAATTAGTCAGTGTTTCTTTGGGACTTTGGTGATGGAAGCAATTCTATTAAATGTGCCAAACCACATTTACATACCTAAAAACCCTCCACATTTTGATCTTATTGCACAGTTTAGAACCCAAATTGTTACACATTGTCACTTTTTCATTATACCAGCCTACTTTGAATTTTCTTTAGCAACGTACTCTGAATAATTAATTATTCAACTAATAATTACCCCTTCCAAATAAAACAACTTGATTACTAAGCCTGATGAGGAAAATCCAGGCAGGAAAGAACCCTTTCAAAAACAACAACATTCTGCAGATATCCTTAATATTTAAAGAGTGAGCTATATTTAGTAAATTCTCCTGAAGCAGGGGGGAGAGGAGCGGATGCTAATTTCCTGTGTCATCAGATTTGTGCCTGTGTGTCAGCAGCATTCCTGAATCACCACCTACTCCACAGTCACATCCACCAGGGAATAGCCAACATTTCCCTGGGTGGTTCCTGTTGAGCAGTGAGGAAGAGGCTCTGCTGGGGGGGGTCATGTCGTGTTCTCCTCATGGATTAGTTAATGTCTGGGGGGTGTGCAGTGTCTGCTCTGCTGGGATGTTCTGCAGGGAGAAGAGCAGGAGACTTGTGCCATCCTTTTCCAGGTGGCACCAACTTAACCCACGGTGGCCATTCCCTACCAAAGATGATTCCCTGGCTGTAAGGGGCGCTGGATTGGGCCTGAGATGCTTGTGATGGTCAGAGCACAATTTTGATAATGGTCTCCTCAAAAACCCTCTTTTCCTCTTGTGATTTTTTTTAATACGTATCTCTGCTGACACTTGGAAAATGAAGAGCTCTGAACCTTAAAGGGAATCTGGCATTTAAACCCCTTAATGCACAGATGCTGTGTTCTCTTCCAGCAAAACCCCCTTCCCTTCCCTGCTGCCATCCAGCCAGGAAGTCACGTATGTCTGTTTTGCTTTTTCCTCTTCAGTGGCAGTTGTCACTAAAAAAAGAGAGAAATTAAATTAATCCGGAGAGAAAACTGTTCCATAGAGACCATTCCAGAAGGTGGGATGAACCTCCAAGAACTGACACCCAGAGCCAGGCCCTGGAGCTGCTCTGTGGGTTTTCCTGGTGTCTGGGAAGCTGACCCATGGATAATGCTGGAGGCACGAACATGTTGTTTGTAAACAGTGAGGAAAAAACATGTGGAGTGATGATGTAGTGTTTTCTGCCTGCCTGACACTTGATGGCTTAATGCAGGAATCCACAATGGGGGAACTGTTCCGAAAGCAGCGGCTTCCATATGGCTGGGATTGTGTCAAAACATTTCAGTTCAGTACACCCAAAACTGATTGTGAGGATGAAGAGTTTTGATCATCCTGTTTCTCAAAATGTAAAACAGTTCAAGAATTGTCTGTTTTTAACATCATAACAAAAAAGTTTCACTTCCCAGTTTAGAGCAACTTCTGGTTTAGAAACTGGCATTAATTTATGCTTCTGTGAACAACGCTGGAACGTGGTGGGAAGTCAAAAAAAAGAAAGATGTCAAGGTTTAGACATCCAATCTCAATAATTTGGGAGCCAAGATTTTCTCTTCCTGCCTGGCTCTCCAGGATGAACCCCAAGCCCCAGCAATCCATAGGGGAAGCCATAGGGACACGGGGGTGTCTTTATGTCCTGCTGAGCTCTCGGGGTTGTGCTTTGGGTGCTGAGGGGGATGAAGCACAAGCTGCTGGCGCTGGTTCCGAGGCCGTGGCTGCTTTGCTCTCTCAGCATTAACATCCTGGAGAAGTGGTGCAGAAGAGCTGCAGCAGTGGTGCAGTCTGAGGAGCTGCTTCAGGGACACCGGAATTTTACAGCATAAAACTCCCCTGGTGCTGGGCTGTGTGTCCTCTGCCACCCCCAACCCACCCAGGGACACCCAGGTTTGTCTCCTGGTATTTAACTACCCAGTCTTTGCCTGCCTCTCTGATTATCTCTTTATTAACAGCACATCCCACGTCTCACTACTGGAGTGATATGAAAAGAGGGTGTAACATTGTCATATTTCAGTATTTTTTCCTTTTTTCCCCCCAGTAATTTCATATTTGCTACATTCTGTTGGTAAGTTTAAGAAAGGTTTTGCAGAGACTGTGCTGAGTCTCACAGTGTGTTTTGATGAGTGAACATTCTACTTTTTACTGGGTCACACAGGGCAAGACTTTTTTTCCAAAACTGTTTCTTTTTCTGTGCCTGAAAGGGACATTACTATTAATGGTTTATAAGAGAAAGACAGGAGTGTATTTAAGAGATCTGGAAGACATTAGGTAACATTAAAGAGCCATGTGAAGGTTCAAGTATGCCTAGAAGAAAAGAGAACAACAAGCAGCTGGTGTGGATACCTGCACACAGCTTTTTGTAAGCCTTTGAACTGTTTTGGATATAAAAGACACCCCTATTTCAAAGGCCACCGGGCCTTCAGCTGCTCTCATTCTCTCTGAATGTCTGTAGGTAACAGAATTCACAGTAGAAAAGGTAAGATTTTTTTCCTAGATTCAGTTACTGGGGCAGAACATCCTTTAAGCTGATCTTGTTTGGCTGAAAAGCAGAGCACAGGTAGTAGCTGGAGTGATTGGACAAGGGGGAGCAGTTTGAAAGCAAAAGAGGAGAGATTTAGCTTAAATGTTGGGAAGGAATCCTTCCCTGGGAGGGTGGGGAGGCCCTGGCACAGGTTGCCCAGAGAAGCTGTGGCTGCCCCATCCCTGGAAGTGTCCAAGGCCAGGCTGGACAGGTCTTGGAGCAACCTGGGCTAGTGGAAGGTGTCCCTGCCCATGGCAGGAGGTGGAACTGGATGATCTTTAATGTCCCTTCCAACCCAGAACATTCCAGGATTCAATGATTAGACATTAGGACAGGACTGTAGCAAAGTGGTTCTTTTCACTCTCCAGCTACACTGTTGGAAATAAAAGCAAATCCCACAATCCACAGAGTTTACTTCAGGTTTCAGTATCAATGCAATAAAATAAATTGCTTATTGACCACCTTAAAAACAACTGATGAGTCAGGGCTGCGAGTTAAGTTATGCATGAAGGATGTGCTTGTAAGTCCCCTTGAAGGTGAATCTTTATGGCACAATTTGAAGCTGGATATAGCATTTATTCCATATGCATGTCTGGATTTTACCCACTGAAGGGCCAGTCTTTTTGCTGGTGTCACTTTGTCCCCGACCTGCAGACCCGCAGGTGAAGGGACACACATCCCTGCGTGGGAATGAGAAGAAGGAACGTGCTCCAACTCTTGGCTGTTTTAGTGACAAGAAGCTTTTCTCCTTTAAGCACTGCTTTAACTGCAAATAAAGGGATATTGCATATCTGGCAAAACCTCAGCAGGGTGACCTTCAGTGCCTGGTTTATGCGCTGTGAAAAACAAGGAGCTGAGCACAACTCCCTGGAGCTTTGGGGTGGATCCTGCTCGATCCTGTGCAGTCACAGGGGGTGCAGAGGTGACTGCAGTGGTCAGGGCAGGTTCTTTCAGCTGGGTGGATTCCCCAGGTGATGGACAAAGTTCTCCTGCCCAGTTGCAGGGTGTGACTGAAGGGCATCCAGCATGGCCAGGCTGCTGCAGCTCCTGGGCTGGCCCTGTGGGTCTGCTCCAAACTGCATCAAAATCAGCTGGAATTCTTGAACTAAGAGAGGGAAGAGGGGTTGCTTCTGCTCCCACAGCTGCCATGCTGGGCTCTCAGCTAAAGACTGTTCAGAGTAGCAGGTAGCTGTGCGTGGATGTTGCACGTGGGTTTTCTCACAGATCAAGAGCTGCAAACCTGCAGTGACAGAGACCTCACCCAGCAGCTCTGCTGCCACCACTCCTGAGCTTCTCCAGTGGCCTCTCCAATACCTGTTTCTTGGAGGATGCATCTCCCCCCTCCACCTGTCCTGCAGTGCTTTAGGCATATCCAGTGTGTTTCTACCTCTTTTTGCAGAACTGATTTTACTTCTGTGCAGAGGCATTACAAGGAAATTTCATTATATAGTCAATGAAAACATCTAAAGTCCATTATAGATGTTGAGAATGTTTTACCCAGTTGGAAGACAGAATTTGGAAGTAAGTTACTTGCAGATCTTATTATTACAATCCTGTCCTAGACAATAATAATGACGAATTGATGGAAGTTTTGCCAGAGCAAAGACTGCTGGGTTTCATACAGGGGAAAGATAGTATCTTCATTTAGTTTTATTAGACTCTTGATACTCTGCCCATGTATTTTTTAATTCACCACAGTAAAATTCTAATTAAAGAACAGACTTTGCCTCCCATTAATATGACACTAAAAAAAAAAGGCATTTTAAAGAATGCAGCATCTTTCTCTACAAAAATTATAATGAGAAGACAAGCTGCCAGTGTTGTATAGAATGTTGTCGCTCCCTTATGAAGCGTTTCATGATTTTAAACTCCTTGTAAGATCTAGAGTGTCAGTAGAGTTAAAGGCTCATTAAACAGAGCAGTAATTTCTACAAAAAGAAATAGGAAATATTCTCAGGTTTTTTTTAATGTTCTAATTTTCACTTCTTTTGAAGTCTCTGTCAAAATAGCTCATGATGAAAATTCTGAAAACGCCACACTTTGATATCTGTCAGGAGTGGAAGTTGTTTCTCCCTCTTTGCTGCTTCCAAAATATATCGAGTTCATTATGGGATTTGATGAGGCTGACATCCAGATACTCAACTTTTCTTTGACTTGGAGTGATTTTGTTTCATTTATCCAAAATACCAACCTCCAGCTAGGTAACTGTTGTAAGCATTCTACGGAATACTGGAGGAATGTTCTTTAAACAAGGATTACGTTGGAAAGAAAATGTTTCCTCAGAGGATTCTAAATAAACTGCAGGGTCTCTGAAGTGCTGTGATTGAATTAGGTACCACATGTTGGAGACTCAGTGACTAATGAGATCATCAGCTGAGATTAAATCAGGGCCCAAATCAGCCACGTCTTGTATCTGATTCAGACCGGGAGCTTCTGGGAGATCAGGACGATCTTTCTGGGAGGATGAAAATCTGTTCTCTGTCCTTAAGAAAGAAAAAAAAAAAAAAAACACAAAATGAGATTAATTTCCTCCTGTGAGTAATAATCTGTCAATCTGGGGAAAAATCAGTTGATGTTCCCTTCCCATCTTTCCCTTTCTATCTGATGAAGACTGGTCTATAAACTCAGAAAACTGAGACTGACTGCAAGCCCTGTCAGTCTCAGATTAACTCCATGTTTTTTGCCCCTTGGATGGATATACAAAGGCCTATTTACATATGCAAAACAGGTGCTCTGGGCAGTCTTGGAGTTGTAAACATTGAGAGTGGCACTTTCTTCATTGCAATTGTGTGTGTGTGTGCTGTGACTGAGAGTCTGTCCTTGGAGATAAAAGGCTCCTGCAGACTCCATTCCACAGGATCCAGGTTTGGGAACCTTCAGGCTGCAAGCTCAGGAGTCAGCAAATGCCAAGGTGTGTGAACAGCACCCTGTGCTCACATAATAAAAGCAAATATCATAATTCACAGGCTCAAGTGCTGAATTACTGCATTACTTCCAGCCTTTTGTCTGACATCTTATTTTGGTGACACCAGCTTTGTAAGTCTCATTTACGCGTGATGCTCCCACTCTGGGTTGGTTTTCCTCAAAAAACAAATGGAGAATATGAAAAATCCCTTCAAGGGTGTCATCAAGGGGGTTCATCAGCGTGGACCAGAGCAAACCTCTGGTGTGTGGGTGGTGGGCTGGGAGGAGAAGGTTCTCACCCTCCCTGTGGGGCACTTCCTACACAGAGATTAAACAGCCAGTGGTCCTTGGTGCTCCAAGGAAAAATTGTAAGAGGAGTCCTGCTAAGGCCCTGAAGCCTTGAATTGCAAATTGCTTTTAATGCAGATAAAGTCTTTGAGGAATGTAGGTAATGAGTTGTCCAGAGGTGGCACTGAGTGTCTGCAAATGGCATTTTTTATTAATTTGATCAAGTACAGGTGGATTTTCCCTGGCAACACAGGAACACAGCCCTGGGTGTGGGAGACAGTGCTCTGTCCATGCAAGGGGTCCCAGCTGGTTGGGAAAATCATGGAATTAAAGCACTGGTCTCTCTAAGTGTTTGTAAGAATATTTTTGTAGTGCACTTCTGAAAATCTGGGTTATTTTGAGGTCAGTCATCGTCCATAAATGTGTTAAAACTCCAAAGTAAACAGTTTAATAGGATGAAGATGTTTTTCTGGTTTAGTCGAGCAGCTCAGTGAGTGATTTTCCAATAACCTGGCTCATGCCTTTGGAAGGGTGTTGGTGTGTGAGGGACTTGGTGCTGCTCAGAGCCAAACACAAAGTGCTGGGAAGTGTCGTTGGAAGGGAATTCCCTCTTCATGGACCTTGTTTCAAACCTATTGCTTGGCTTCTGTTTCCAGTGGTGTTGAACTGTGCCAAAGTGAGTGGTGTTTGTGCAGTGACAATACAGGGGCTGTAATTTTCCTGTTGGATAAAGTGCAGGGAGTAAAAATAATTGATTTTTTTTACCTTTTTATTCATTACATCCAGGCATATGTTTTAGCTTTTGCTGTTTCTTTGCCCAATTCCAAAACTGAATTAGACCAAAAAAAGCCCACCTAGAATTCAGGCTACATTTCACCTTAATTTGTATTCATAGAATCATTCTACAACAGTACAGTTACATTAAGAGGAGAATCCAGTCCTAATTTCAAAGTAAATTCTAAAATAATCTCTCTTAAGCCATGTCCTCCTAGATTTAATAAGTTAATTTTATTTCCTGTTTGCATTTTTAAGGGCTGGCGTCTCATTTAAACATTACAAACTGAATTTGGAAATATTTCAAAATATTGACTATTTGACTGTGAGCTGCGTTCTGTGCTTTAGCAAATCTGCAGAAACTTGCTCTAAAGTGTGGATTAATTGAAACTCCCCATCAGCTCAATGTGGTCCTGAGCCTTTAGACCAAGGAAATCAACCACTGGGTGGTTTTTAGCTGTGCCTTCTGCAGGAATGTTTGTGGATGTCCCACTGACTCTGCAGACCCAGGAATGGTCACTGGCTGCAAAAGAGACACGGGGAGGCTTATGCTGATGAGAACAAAATAAACACAGACCCTGAGACCACAGGTTCAGGTGCTGCTGTGAGCAAAGATGCTGTTTTCATATTAACAGTGTGCCTGTGCAGGATAAATCACTGAATAAATGTCATCCCTTCCTCGGGACTCCTTTTATTTATCTGCCACTTGTGTGTTTGCTGCGTTGTGCCTGACTTGTGCTGCTGCACAAGTGGTTCTGTGGACCCAGGACACAGCAATTCCCTAATCACTGCTAGGGGGATAAACAGCCCTTTGGGAGTGAAGCAGCACTTCCAGCGTGTCCTGGTTGTGTATTCTATTTCCCAGGACAGAACTGGTAATAGGATGAAATAGCAGGAAAATATCTTCACTTTAAGAGGGGTTAAGCACTGGAACAGGCTCCCAGGGAAGTGTGGGGTCACCATCCCTGGAAGGGTTCACAAAACAAGCAGATGTGGCACTTCAGGATGTGGTTTGGTGGGCACGGGGCTGTTGGGTCAAAGGTTGGACTTGGTGACTTGGAGGTCTTTTCCAACCTTAATCATTCTATGATTCCATGATTCTACATGCAGAACCTGCAGTAATTATCCCTCCCTTCAAGAAGGAACTGTGGTTGGCCTGGGAGTAGGGATGGCCAGAGGAGGAAACCCCTTGGTGCTGCATGAGCTGGAGAACTCTTGGTGCTGCACTGAGCACTCTCCACAGGAGGATGAATCCCTCCCCTGTCATACCCTATGCAGACAAGTGTAATTATGCTTAGGCACCCAGCATCATCCTTTACAGAGTTATATTCATTTTTATCGGTGGCAATTATTCCCCAGTCCTATTTTTGAAGGTGAAGAAGTGACTAAGTTTGCACGTTTGCCAGGGAATGTGGGCACGTGACCTGAAATATGGCAGCTCCCTTCAATGTAGCATCTCCCAAGAGAACAGTGGCTATTTCAGGCTCATCCCTCACAGGACTGACATCCCCACACACAGCTAAGGGGAGCATCTGTACCTCCCTGACATCCCCCCTCTCAGGTTGCTTTCCTTATTGATGGTCTAGTTAAAGTCTCTGTATCATTTTGACATTTTAATGGCATATGCATTTAGACTGGAGCGCTCGTGTAAGCTTTAATCAGCTCTCTGTTCACATGTTGTTGCTGTTATTATTTATCTCTATTATGGTAACACACAACAAGAGTAGGATTAGGCTGTGCTAGGCTGGGCTTGTGTTTTAAGATGGTCTCTCAGAGCCCACGGGAGAAGGTGCTGATGATCCCAAGGTGCAGCGGGATCCTGTGGCTCTGAGCCTGCTTTGCCCTTTATCTCAGAAACTGGAGCCACTGTCACAACCAGCCAGGATTTGCCACACTGGTGGATATAGAAAAAATACATCTTGGTTGCTGAAGTCTTTGGTTTCTTCTGGTTTTTAATTTTCCAATAGGAGCTGCTGGACCCCACAGTCCTGTAGCTGGTTACACACTCGAGCAGTCTCGCACTCGAGCAGTCTCACACTTGAGTGAGCCTGTTGAGCCCAGTGGAGTTAATTGTATGAATAAGGACTTGGATTTAGCTTATCATCTCTGTGTCTGCTACCTGTGTAAAGGCACAGAAGTTATCACAGTGCAGATCTCTGAGTTATCATATAAATATCACATCATGTTCCAGTGAAATGACACAGGTCAAGAATTTACTTCCAACTTCAGTCTGTCACTGCAATATGGGACCTAAAGGAAAGAGGGGAAGAAAACCAACAGGAATTGATAAAATCTGAGCAACACATATTATTTTCATGTGAGGTTAAGGCAGTGTAAAATCAGATGAGGGGAATATTTCATTATCACAAGTTTTACACTAACACCTTGCCAATGATTTCCACTCAATTCCCTTTGCAGTTAATCAGCACTGGATGAATTGATAGTGCATGAAATGGCCCTGCTCAGTGTGACAAATACAGGGCTTGAGCTGGTGGCTGAAAGCAGGAAATATTTCCCATCTGAGGCAAAAACATAAATCTAGAGGAGTCCAACCTGTCATTGAGTGTGTGTGATCCCATCACCAGTGAGGCAGCAGGATGTTCTCCTTGGTTGTACACATCCACTCTGTTCACCTTGGTTTTACTGTGACTGGTTTCAAACCATCTAGAGAACTGTGGTCAATCCCTGCAAGTAGTTTTAGGAACAGAAAAGAAGCAAAGGCTGTGTCAGGCATTGGCAGTGACACTGTACAAGCCTCATCTTCCAGTAATTCTTTTTCTGTCTTCCGTGAGCTTTCAGATGTACTTTAATCCTCATTTTTATGTTCTCTCTTTAATAAATCCCCATGAAATTCACATTCTTAGCAGCTATCTGGTATGCCAAGCTGCTTTATTTCAGAGGTACTTAAACCATTTGGGCTCACTGCTTTGCAACATGCACTCACTGATGCCTTTTTCTGAGAAGCCTTTGGAAAAATCTGGCAGCTGGTTTTCTGGTCACTGCAGGTTTCTTTTTTTTTTAATGATTTTCCAACCAATGAGAGGAATTTCTGCTCTTTCCTTCAGCACTTTGCTCTTCCCTTTGACTGGATTGTGAACTTTGGTACATGGAGAAAGCAAGTGTGACCAAATATCAGTAGTAAATAAGTGTTGAAATAAGATAGACTTACAGAAAAGGAGCTGTGGGTGGGGGAGGCACTGGACAGGTGAAACAAGATGTTTGAACTGATGATGGAAAATGGTTTTCCCTTCCTATAAAGGTTTTCTTTTTCTTTCACTTTCCTTCAAAGTGAAAAACAAAAACCCAGCAGACAAATCTGATGGTTGGAGCACCCACCTGAGACAGGGAAGAGCAAGGATGGAATCACCTCTTCTAATGAGTGTTATTTATTCATATTAAGGAAATTAATTGCAGCTGGAATTGTACCAACCCAGAACAGAGCACAGTCTGCAGTTGGGGTTCTGATGTGAGGTGTGGTACAGGAGGAATCAAGTTCCCAATGCAGGCAGGGTGAAGTTTGATCCCTGAATTCCACTTCCCAATGCTAAGGGCTCTCAGCTGTGCATGTGTAGTTCGGATTTGTACCCTTGTGGAGGTGCAGAACTGCATCCCTTGATGTTCAAGTTCTACAGAAAACAAATCAGTGTTTCTGGAATGGAAATTGCTGGGAAGCTCCAGCAGCTCCAGCAGCTTTGCTCCCTCCCCAGAAGGCTCACAGAGTCTTTGCAAGTGTCTGTGTGAAATAAAGATAGATCATCTCTTTCCACAGATTCTCAGCAATAATTTAAGTCTTATAAAGAATAAGATTTTGTTTGCTGGGCTCCCAGTGGTGTTAGAGAGGAACTATCATCCCTGTTTGCAGCTGGGGGAGAAGTGAGGCAAAGCAATAAACTGTGTGATGTGAGGCACGAGCAGGACTGTGCACAGGAATTTGCTTTCTGCAGGGCATGAAACCAGCTCTTTGCACCTGCATCCTCTAGGACCCTGCAGATCCTTTTGGAGACCCTGGAATTGTATTATGTGGGTTTATTTTGGCCTTTAACACTTGCTCAAGAAACACGAGTTTGTAAACTGGTAATCAGCAGTGTGGGTGGAATAATGTCTCTCTTCTTCCTCTGCTGGGCATCCTCAGAGTGTCTGACCAAGGAGTATCCCTCTTCTCAAAATGAAGGATAAAAATACTGCCAAAATGAACTGATAGATGTTGTTTTCCAGCGTGTTTAGAGCCGTGTAGTGTAGAAGGAGAGGGCTGTGAGCTTTCCAGGACAAAAGCATCAGGCTTAAGTGAGCTTTACATTTACCTCACTAATCCTGGAAACAGATCCAGGCCTGGGAAGCAGCGCGTGGCACCTGGGGATTAGTTTCCATGTTTGCAAACAGAAGTGGTTGTGGAGCCAGCTCTGTTGCTGGGATAACTCTCCCCTCTCCTGCCTGGCAGTGGGTTTTACAGGAGCACCAGGGTTGTTGGTGTGATTGAAACCAGCTCTCCGAGCACAACCAGCTGGAGCTGGAAAGGGATCAGATCCTTGTTTTCCTGCTGATGGTTTGCTGAGGAAACCTGGAGCTCAGGTGTTTGCTTTGAGCTCTGCTCAGTGCACAGCTCAGACAGGTGTTGTGCAGGTGCCAGTTGCTGTTCCTGTAACAGTTCAGGACAAACTGCTCCTGCAATGCTGATTTCCCTCTCTCATCCTCAAAAAAAGAGGAGAAGGGATCGGGCAGGACTGTCACATGAAGGGTTCTCCCTGTGCCTTAATGCCTTCTGTAGGGAACCTCCTCTCCCTGTCAATGGCCAGAAGGTTTGGGGTCCTTCTGTGCTCCTGTTAGTCACACAGGAATTACCTGGCATACACATTCCGTACCTTCATCCCTAAGCTTGGGTAGCCTTAGGTCATCCTGTCTCCAGTGTTATTTTCTTCCCTCCCATCTGTTTAGTCCAGAAAATACAAAAAAATTAAATAAATTAAAAACAAACAAACACCCCCCCAAAACAACAACAAAACCCCCACCAAAACAACAACAACAAAACACCAAAAAAATGCCACCAGACAAAAAAACCCCAACGCCGAGGAGAAAACCTTCTTTAGAATATCTCATTTATTATCTTATGGGAACAGTACAAAGCAACCGTGTTTGATGACATTATTAAACAGACAGGATTTGCTTGGCAGTGCCACCTGCCATTAACCACGCTGCAGGCAGGATGTGATCCTCTGCCTCTAATTCCGCTATAAATTCACTCCTTCCAGCTACCTAAGAGCACTATGAAACAGGATATTAAAACATTTCGGTCCTGATCCAATAAGGGTGTTAAAGAAGTCCTCAAATTGAGGCGTCACAGCCGTGCTGTCGTCTCCTCGCGCGCTGAACCCGTCGCTGGGCATTGGGAAGTCCGGGGGCGCTTCGGAAAGTTCCGGCACCCAACTCTGCTGTCGGTGGGGCTGGGAGGGGACGCTGGGGCTGCCCTGTGCCCGCCAGGAGGGTGAAGTTTGCAGTGTGTGTTTGCAGGCTGTGACAGCGAGCACTGGGGGCCCCACTGCAGCAACCGCTGCCAGTGCCAGAACGACGCGCTCTGCAACCCCATCACGGGCGCCTGTGTCTGCGCCGACGGGTTCCGCGGCTGGCGCTGCGAGGAGCTCTGCGAGCCCGGCACCTACGGCAAGGCCTGCCAGCTCCAGTGCCAGTGCCACCACGGGGCCACCTGCGACCACCAGACCGGAGAGTGCCACTGCGCGCCCGGATACACCGGAGTCTTGTGAGTGCCACCGCGGGGGCGGTTCCGCGCCTGCATCGGGCGCCTTCGGTGCCGAGAGCCGTTGGCAAAGTGGGCACGGAGTGTTTGGCACTTGCCTTTGGAGAGATCAGGTGGTAGGATGGAGACGAAATAAAGGAAATCTCTCTTTTTTGCTGCTGGTTAGAACTGTCTGCAGCACCTAAAGGGGCTCCAGGAGAGCTGGACAGGGTGTGTAGTGATATAACAAAGATTTTAAAGTGCCAGAGGGCAGGTTTAAGGTGAGATATTGGGAAGAAATTCTTCCCTGCGAGGGTGGGGAGGCCCTGGCACAGGTTGCCCAGAGAAGTTTTGGTTGCCCCATCCCTGGAAGTGTCCAAGGCCAGGTTGGACAGGGCTTGGAGCAACCTGGGCTAGTGGAAGGTGTCCCTGCCCATGGCAGGCCGTAAAACCAGATGATCTTTAATGTCCCTTCCAACCCAAACCATTCCAGGATTATATGATTCTATCATAATGAAATACAATACAGTGCTAAAATGAGTTTTAAAATCCCTTATATTTTCCAGCTTGTGCAACAACTCTACCTGTTCTTAATTTCAGAATGTGAATACAATCCAAATTACAGCTGAGTTTTTATAAGCAATTGGACTCTCTCCTCATTAGCAGTCCAGTGCAGTATCAAATGAGACTTAACCATCCCCAATTTATTTGACTTTCAGTCTAAGTGAGAAAGCATTACTGTTAACTATATCAGCTTACTATCTAGGGGGTAGATTTTAAGCATAGTGAGCAGGGATTTAGCTGTGTGACTCCTATTAACTTCAACGAGAATCGTGTAGCTAAATCCCCGTCCACCACACGGAAAGTTTACCAGTAGGATTCACAAAATGTGCATATTAATTTCAGGACAGCAGGCAATAGTTCCTTGTTTAAAATTGCCCACAGTGTAACATCAGTTCTCATTAGAGATCTTTCAGCAGTTTCAGAAGTAATTATGGTTTTCAGAATTATTTAAGGGGAAAAGAGAATTCAGTCACTGAATTTGGTTGGAGATCTATTACAGGTGACTTAATACTTTTGCAGTCTATTATTATTTGTTGACCTGCAAGAAGGGGAAGATAAAAACTAAAGACAATGTTAACCCTCATAAATAAGTGATACACCTTTTGAATATTTTATTTAGCACCTGATTTCCTCATAGACTTGTGACCTCAGCTGTGGAAGCACTCACTGCTAAAGACTCTGCACACTGTTGGGAGTGCTCTCCTTGACATCACTGTGTCAGTTCTCAGCAGGGCCAGCCCCTGATATGTGGTAGGAACATCCTCATCAGAGGACAGTCAATTAGGAGAAGAACACTCTGTAGTTTCAGAACCTTGATGCTGAAAGCACCAATGTAGGAGACACTCTTTTTGCAGGGATTAGCCTTACATTGCCTCCCCACGAGTACTGAGAGAGACTCAGTGAGCTTAAATAGCCTTTAAATGATGTTGAGTCCTTGCCAGTCCATTATACACTGCAAATGTTAACACTCAGTAGCGACTGGAGAAATTTCAAGCATTTTAATCCCCTCCTTTTATTCTATTTGCAGTTTCTTTTATTGCCACATCCCATAATTCACATTGAAGGCTTCATCTTGCAGCTCGTATTTTCCTGGGCTGGTTTAACGGTTATGAGTTGTCCTGTTGAGATGGGTGGAGTTTGGGATGTGCAGAAAGGTCACACACAGGCATCAGCCTTCCAGGGCTGGATCCACAGCACATAAACAGAAATTAAAGGAATCTTGGCTAACTGGCAGCGCCAGCTGAGGCTCGCAGAGGTTTCATTGTTCACACGAGGGCTCCCATGATGAGCTGTGGGGTGGGCTTTCCTCATTTGTTGTTTTCTGTGCTGATCTCTTTGTTTTCTGTCCTTCTCTCCCCCAAAGCTGTGAGGAGCTGTGTCCCCCCGGCAGCCACGGAGCCCAGTGCGAGCTGCGCTGCCCCTGCCAGAACGGGGGCGTCTGTCACCACATCACCGGGGAGTGCTCCTGTCCCGCGGGATGGACGGTGGGTACCGCTCACACCCAGCCTCCTTGAGGGCTTGGGGTATGATTAACTAATCATTTCATTGCTCACTGCCTCAGCTGATGCTTCCCTGAGTGCCCGTCGTGTGCATCTGCTGTTATTTGTCACGAGGCTCCAACGATTCCGAAACTGGGATCATCTTTGTGTGCACAGGCCACAATTCTGAGACCTGGCACATCCCTGGAAGTGTTCAAAAAGCATGTAGATGTGGCACTTGGAGACATGGGTTAGTGATGTCCTTGCCCTTGGAAGTAGGGAGAGAAGTTAATTTAGCATTTACAGTGCTTCTCAGAAGCACTTTTGAAGGACTAGATCTCTGTGCTGAGGAGAGTGGTGTCCTTGGCCATTGGTTGGGCTCAGTGACCTTAGAGGGTTTTTCCAGCCTAAATGATTCTGGGGTTCTCTGACTGGTATCTGCCGTCATCAAGTTTAAAAATCAACAGTAAACCAAGGGACAAAGGGATTGTCTCTGAGTTACAGTTCCTTGGAATATTCCCTGCAGCCTTGGGCACTGCCCTCACACAGGACAGAAAGCTCAAAGCTCAGCTTGACATTGTCAAAGGCACAAACTGTCCTGTTCCCCTTCAGGAGAGAGGGAAAGGGAGAATCAGGGGGAATTCAGTGGCTCAGATTGCCAGCAGAGTAGGATTGAACCCAGGACAGAGGTCAGTTCAGTGTCCTGCCCTTCCTCAGGCATCATTCCCATTGATTGCCATAGATTTGCTTACACCAGGGGTTGCTCTGGAGAGAGACAATCTCTAACCTTTAATCCTCTGTGTCAAGAAAGCAAGGCCAAACATTTTAAAAGTCCTCAACGTTATCAATAATGCAATAATTAACTCTCTTGGGGTTTGCCAAGTCTCACAGGCCTTCGGACCATTTAGCTGTACTAAATTTCCTGGCATTTTTCCTGTATCTGACAATTAGTCTCTTGGCAAACTGGCTGGATTTTAATGCGTGCGAGTGCTCTGAATTTTTATTTTTACATGGAGGGCCCTGCAGATCATCAGACAAATGTGTGTGTGGCTTCTGCTGGGGACCTTCTACCTGCTGGAACACGTGAGAACTCAGAGTGTTGCTGAAGTTCCTTTGCATCCATCAAATGCTGCCTCCATTTGATCACAGCTGCTTTGAGTTCAGAAGAACCAACCATGAGGAGCTGGTGGCTTGGGAGAGTGTGGGAGAAGAACATTGTTGCCCATAATTTTTGGTGGAAGCTGTGTATGGAAAATCACTTTCTAACTGGAGAGTTAGAGTCTCTCTACCTCGGCTTTGATATGAATATGACACCTTACCCTCACCTGGCCTTCAGTGGAGGCAAAGAAAAGGTTCTTTCCTTGAGTGGGGGAGCTAAAGGAAGGAATTCACATATTTTTGAGGGCCTATCGGTCCATTCTGGCACTTCCCCCAGGAAGTGATCAGTAAAGTGAATAAAAAAAGTCCAACTTTTTCCATCTCCTCTTCTGCATGCCAAGATTTCTCAGAATCCAAGTTGGTTTGCTGTACCCTTCCTGAACTGTGTTTTATCAGGAGTTTTCTTTTTCAAAGTTAAGCCATCAGTAAACAGATAAAAATATCAGAATAGAACAGGAATTTTTACATGTCTTTTAGGATGCAGCAGAGACCATAAAAAAGAGCCACAGCACTGGGGCTGCACAGTAGCTATGGTTTTATCCTGGCCAACTCCTGCCCAGCTCTTACAGCCTGGAGTTTCTTCTTTGCATTTTTAGGAGCCCAGAGAGACTTTTCTGAAAACTGTGTTGTTGGCTGCTCTGTCCCCAGAGGAACCCTGGAGTTAACAATTGATGTCTGAAACAAGCATAACTGAAAATTGAAGAGAGAGATCAAGTATTCTGCAGAAAGAAACTGAAATTATAAGTAAAAGCACTCAGCTTGTAAATGTTGAGATTTTAAGTATAAAGGGTCTCTCCAGGGTTTTAATGAAAAGCTGGTAATTCAGTACACAGAGAGGGATAAAATATGGGTTTTTTCATGCTATATTTTTAACTCTTGGTGGTTGGAATGGTTTGGGAAGTGAGACATGAGGGGGCTGTGAACGAGCAGGCGAGATGGGATTGCTAGACAGCATTCATTTTACTTCACACTGAGGATTTCTCTGACACCAGGAATTTTACTTGCTGATTTTGAGGCTTGAGACTGCATGTATGTATTGAATATACCATCATTTTGAAAGGAGAGAATTCTCCCTGGATTTATGCAAGTGCAAATCCTCTTGGACTTTATTGCTGCTGGATGAGCTGCAACTTTTATCCTTTCCTGGGCAGGCTTGTTAACAGGAGCTCAGCTCCCTTGGGGGCTTGGTGGGACGTGCAGGGGGAGGCAGGGAGTGGAATAGGAGGAAGTTTTGGGGTTCTGAGCTTCTTCCTTGGATGTACCACCTCCAAAGCCTGGTTCTTTCATGACTTGTGATTTCTTTCCTCCCACCCAGTGCAGAATCTCCCAGAAGAACAAGTTGTATGGATGATGTCCTGCGGGATTTTGCTGTCCCAAGGGTTTTTCACCAAGAGGATGGTGGCTGACAGCATATATTGTTGAGCCAGTCAACAAAATGTGGCTGCCAGCATCCCACAACTTTGGGCTTTTTCCACTTGTGTGCCTTTGTGGCTGTGGGAGTCAGTGGGAGGCTGCTTTAGGGTCTCATTAACAATTTACAGGTTTAATTCTATACATCTTTTTCATTTGCTGTATTAAATTCTCCAAGCACTCTCAGGAAGTGGGGAGAGAAGTTAATTTAGCATTTACAGTGCTTCTCAGAAGCACTTTTGAAGGACTAGATCCCTGTGCTCAGGAGAGCTGCAATCTTTGCTGGCATGACAGAACATTTGTCACTGGCAACACACCCTGCTTGGTCCCAGACCATCGTGGTGCCATGTAAATAAAACACATTCTGCTGGTCAGTTCTTTCTCATTGAATGTGGCCTTTATGAAACAGCTATAATTTGGGGTTTTATCTGGTTTTCTTTCTGTGGTGGTTTTCAAACATGGGGATATGTGAGAAAATGGAGCAGAAAGAAATCTTTTCCGTCCCACAAAATACAGCAAACGATGTCAAAAGCAGAAGCTGATGAAATCAGGGCCTTAAAAAAGGTGCTGATGGGGTAAACTTTGCTGATTAGATGTATAAGCAGCAGGAAACGTTGGGCTGACATTTGATCCTCCAGAGAGGGATGTTTTGAATTCCCTGAGTACGTATTAATGCAAAAACTACGCCTAAAGATCCTCTTGGCTCCGGGGGGATGCATCCCAGACTATTGCTTTCTCATCATTTGCTGATAGAAATCCTGTTACTTTTGAGACATGAAGGTAGAAAGTATTTATTATCAAGATAAATGGACACTTAGGTATTCTGATATATAGTGTTGTGTATTACTCAAGTCCAGAGACACTGGTTTTTAACGCTGTAATCTGAAAGTTCTTGAACTGAGGCCAACCTGGCTGTTTTACAGCCAAGCAGCCACCTCTCACTGCTTGGGAAAGGCTCAAAGTGTCTGTTTTATGGTGACATTGAAGAGCAGCCTCTCCACTTTGGGGTTGTTGATACAGCTACACTTCCCCAGCCTCGAGGAGTGAAAGCAGCCGTTATATTCCTGGTTTATATTTTGTATAAATTGTGTCTAATATGTGCTTTGTTCAAAACCCAGAGCCCTCAGGGTTTGCTTAGGGAAACAAGGCTTCTGAGAGATTAAACCAAATAATCCCAGGGCCAGACAAACACTGGTTCTGTCTCACGCTGGGCACTGTGGTGGCACTGGCAGCAGCACCACTCGCTGCAGATGCCAAACATTTTCCATTATAGGACCACAACTTCAGCTCCCAGCACTGCCAACCTTGTTTTGGCTGGAGTTCCTCAGCTGGATCCCAGCCCTGGGCTTTATGTTTGCTCCCAGAAAAAAAAAAAAACAACATTCATGCAACTCCTAAGAAAGTCTGGGGAAATCCTTGTAAGGCTTTGATACTTGGCAGGGGACATTATGGGATACCCAGGGGGGAAACCACTTGAGTTTGGCAGGTAAATTCTCCAAAGACATGACCCCAACCAACAGTGAGCATTCCCTGCCTTGGGGCTGAGCAGCTGGAGTAAGGCTTGCCCAGGAATTGCTTTTCCTCGTGAGCAGTGCCAGGGTGCCCAACAGGGACAGTCTGTCCATGCTCCGCTCTCGGGGGTGGTGAAACAGGGAGGGAAAGGAGGAAACAACTCACAGATGGGGATTTGGGTGCAGATGAAGGAGAGCACTAAAAGGGAGTCTGCAACAAGGATTTGGGGAGGACTGGAATAAAGAGGCAGGAGGGCAGAGGGCTGGGAGCATAAAATGGGGAAAGGAGGTCACCACCAAGATGTGGAGTTGAGGCAGGGCAGGGACTGAGATGTGACTCCAGGGCTGGGGATAAGGAGCTGGGAAGATGGTGGATGAGGCAACCTGCTGATATTCAGGGATTAGGCAGATATTCCACTGCAAAATCCCTTCTTCTGTCCAAAGGCTGCTGCACTGCTGATGTGATGCTTCTGTGTCATTCCTGGGGGCTTTATGCAACTCTCCCAACCTCTTGTTCCCATCCTGCCCCCTCCGTGGCTTACACAGAGCACTGGAAGGTGCCATTCTGTGCTGAGTGTGGGGGCTGGATGGGAGCAGAGGGAATGGAGTAGGTGGGATCTGAGGAGTAGTACAGGACTCCTCCAGCAGGTGTATTTGGTCTTCTTTGTGGTTGGCTGAGGAGGGACTTTCTGAACAAGGGAGATGATCACAGACTATCAGAACTCACACAGCTTCATCCTCCCAGTGCAACCTTTCCAATAATCCCTTTCTTCCCAAATGTTCTCTACTCAGGGTGTGTCCAACAACATTTCAGCCTCTCCGTCTCACAAAACCCCACCAGCACATACCAGAAGGTTTGTAGCCTTCTCTGGTTGCTTTTAACCTCTCCCAAACCTCCCTGGACCTTTACAAGGGGCAGTGAATCTCCAGCTGCAGTTTACAGGGAGATCCAGAGAAGAGAATTATCAGGGAGTGGACAGTGGTGAGAAAAATCCCTCCTGGAGTTAGACAGGCATTTACTCTGGTAGCAGAGTTTTCAGACTGTCTTTAGCACATCTTACACAGATAAAATATTGCTGCTACACTCGCTCCTAGGTTTAGCAAGAAGGACAATAAAAATCTCAGCTGCATATAGAAATTTATTGCATTATGAATGTTGACTGAAATATTGCTCTTTCTGCAACATTACCAGGGGCTGGTGTGTGCACAGCCATGTCCTCCTGGAACCTTTGGAATCAACTGCAGCCAGGACTGTCCATGCCACAACGGAGGACACTGTGACCCCGTGACAGGAAAATGCATCTGCACAGCTGGCTATATAGGAGACAGGTAAAAACCAACCCCCCAAAAGCCTTTCATTTTAACCAGGGATTGTCAATATTTATATCCCTTCTACGACAATCTTCCCCTCTGAAAAATGGTGTTATGTTTCTATTGCTCCAATTAGGTTCATCCTTCTGAAGCACTTCAAGCAATATAAATGTGGCAATGTTATTACTTTTTATTGGCAACGCTCTCCATTTACGGGGGTTTTTAATATAACTTTTAAAATTTAATGGATTAAATTTAATTTAGATATTTACAGTGATAAATTTAATAGAGAGCATTACATGTTTACAAGATATGTAAATGAACTATCTTTGTACAAATTAATATCCTCAAGAGTAAGCAACACAGCAAGTTTAATGTCTCCTTCAGCCCTCTGTGCTGCTGTAGCGCTGATCCATCTCAGCCACCAGCAAAAGGTGATAAATCCTCAAAATTTATAAACGAGAGCCTTCACCCATGAATCGATCAGAGGAGATGATAATATTGTTTTACCAAGGTGTCATGGATTCAGCAAAATGACTACACAGCAAAGTCAATGAGGGATTGCAGCACGTTCTGGCTCAGCCCTCCAGCTAATCCTGCCTACCAGAGGTTGGGAGGTGCAGGTACAGCAGCTCCCGGGGCAGCTCTCACTGGGGCTGAGGCACCACGGTGGGCACAGCTCACCAGTGTGCTGTGCTACAGCCCTTCCTCCTGTGTATTCCCTGTTTTTATGAGCTTTAGGAAGCTCATCTCAATATGCTGACAATGCTACAATTATGCTTTCAGGCAGCAAAGCTGGTTGGAGTTTCTCATTTGTTGCCTCACTGTGTAACCAGCAGGTCCTGTAGCACAAAAACATCCAACCCCCATCCCTGGGGGGTCAGGAGGCTGCTCCTTCCATCACACAGGGAACTTCCTTGTGTCCATGTTATGGACAGTGATAATTGGAGGGGGCTCAGGATTTTTATGGGGTTGGATGTGGTGGAAAAACTAATTACTTCTAAATAATTGAGTGTGACTCTGTTCCCCATCCTCTACCTGGAGACAGTGCTTCCAGCCATGGGCTACCAGAGAATTACTGTTTCTCTCCTTGTGGAGACTTTTTCACTAAAGGAAGCAACTGCCCATCCTGGATCCTTATACTGATGACCACAATTTAATCCCAAGCTGTTCCCAGCGCTGGCCATGCTCGGGAAGGCTGACAGAGCCTCTGGTTCCAGGTCTCCTCATTTGGTTGTTGCACATCCTGATGAATTCCTGGCTGTAGGTGAAAGAACAGTGCTGGAGCTGCTGGGATCTCCCAGCCAGCAGCCTGCATCCCCCTTGGGGATGAGGGAAGGAGATGGGAAGGTGGTTTAATTGCTGATTGTCCTCTGAGAGGGGCTGGAGAAGGCAGCTCAGGGAGAGACTAGGCAGAGGAGACACCTCAGGGCAGACCTGGCAGGAACTCACAAGGACTGTCCTTGAGCAAAGGGACTGCAGACTCATCAGATCTGGGCCTGGAGAAAAGTGGGAGACGTTTGGACTCCAAAGAAAGATGTTTCTTGGGAAGACAGAAGCAGGGAGGGAAAAAAATAAGGCACAGGCAGTTGGGAGAGGTGGAAAAGAAGCAAGGGAAGGTCACACTGTGGACCTGTATCCAAGCAAAACCCTAAGGAATGGCTCACCTTCTTCATCCTGGAGCAGGGAAGTAAAAGACACCGAGGGGAGAGGCGGGAGAGCAGAAATGCAGGGGTGTGGAAGGATGAATGGGAACAGGATTAAAACAGGCAGGTAGGAAAGCTCTGCCAGCAGCAGGGCAAAAGTGCAGAAATTCCCACCTTTCAGACAGGTTATTGGAAGGTTAAAACAGGTTTATCTGTCAGCCTTTAATCCCCCTTCTATAAAGGGAGGGAGACTTCAGGCCCATTATATCCCAGTGGAGCTGTACCCCTCTGGTTTGTCCTGAACAGACTCACCTGCCCTCACCTGGCTGGGGGCTCTGCTGAGCAAATTTGATTAGGGCAGGAGTAGGGACAAGGTCTTTAAAGAGTCTAAATTGCTTTCCTTGGCTTTGTGTTCACCCCACACGGGCAATGGGACAGATCAGTCAGCTCCAGTTTAGCTTAAACTCTTGTTTTACTCTCTGGATCTCAAGGGAGTTACAGCACAATTGCAAGGAGAGCAGGAGAGTCTGCTGCACCACAAAACAGTGTTTTCTTTCATGTCTTACAAGGCACTGAAGAAGTCTTCTTAATAATAACTGATATTGTGAATAACCTGCAATAAAAATATAAATACACTTTGCCTACTATCATCTTTAAATTATCCATAAGTACTGTATAATGCTACGGTTCATCGTGGTGTGCAGAAGATAATAACAGAGAGTTAGATAAATATCTGTGGAGATGAAATGGTCAGACAGGGCTGTGTGAGTGTAATTGCCACACTTTTGTTCCCTACCTGTTTTCCAAGAGTGGCACTGCACTAAATCTCCAGGAAATTGGCAGGCACTGTTAATAACTGCAGGATGCTTTGTGCTCACAGAAATGACTGGATCTGTCAAGGAAATGTATGTTTTACAAACTGGAAAGGAATAATAGCAGAGGCACAGTTAGAAGCTGAGGATGGAGTGTCTCACAATTCAGTGCCTGACAGGAAAAGTGAACATGCTGGTTTAGCTTTGTTTTCCATTTTGCCACTAAATCTAAAGGTTGAATCTTAACAGAATAAATATCACATTTTTTAGAACTATACGAGCAGATTTATTCTCCTGTTGTTGTGTTTGTAGCTGGATCTCTTATCTCCTGGTCGGTGTGTTTTGGATGGCTTTTCATATTTGTCTGTCCTACATAAACATGATCACTGTTTCAAAACAAAGAAAGAGAAAAGCCTAACAAACTTTACAGCATTATTCCTTAACAAAAAAGAAATTATGGAAAAAAATGTAGGTCCATGTACTAAGTTCATCTGTTAAGCAGGCTGTCTTCTGTTTAATATTTTGTGAAATTGCTTCCATTAATTCTACAGGTGACAGCCATATTATCCTATCCCAACCCAAATAATTATAGTACATATTAAAGTTCAGTGGATATTATAATACGAATCTCCCCAGATAGGCAGAAAGCAATGTAAATTAAACAAGAAACATAACTAGGGCTTAGCAGCTCATTTTGTAATTTAATTGAACAATGTATCTGGTTGTTAATGGTGCTATGGACACATTAGATTGATATGTTGCAAAGGAAAGATGTTTAAGTAGAAAGCTAATTCCTGCTGTGATTATTCTCATGTTCCAGAGGAGTCATTATTAGTATTCTTTGTATAAAATTCATTAGCGGGAGCTGCTTGATCTCCAAATAAATAAGTTGGTTAAATTGTTAGTAGAAAAAGGCTAATTATGTAAATGGATTAGGTCGTCAATATTTCATTTCCAGATGCTTTTCTCCCTGCTAGGTAATGCTTCATCTTCTATAAATATGGAGTGATACAGAGCACTATTGACTAAGTGTTCATCCCGTTGAGTGCAGAGCTCTCCTCACGAGCGGGGTCTGTGCAGCAGTGGGGAATGAGGAGCTCAGTCCCCTCCTCCTGCAGTTCCTTTGCTGGGAGTGCTCCAGCCCCACTGCTCCCCTTTCTGTGCTGCTTCTGCTGCTGGGGATTCTCCAGGCTCTTTCCCTGTTTGTCACAAACTCCTCTCTCCCTGGGTTTCATGTGAACTCCTCACCTTGGATTTGTAACCAGCAGCTGTGGTGGTGGCTGCTGGAATTCAGTCCCTGGCTGGGCCTTTCGCTGTGTTAATTTATTTTTAGTAAAACGTGATAATCTGAAGCTGCAAAAGTAATGCCCTTCTTATATACTGCCTGTGTTCATTGCAGTTTTGCCTGCCTTGCATCACACATTAATCTTTTATTACTGATCATTATATTAACTCTCACCTGCCAGCTGTGAAATGACCTGCAGAAAGACATTTAACAATTGCCTCCATCCACTGAGTTTACAGTATACACTTTAATCAATGCTCAGGCTTAAATTAATGCTGATAGGCAATTTCCAATGTCTGGCATCCATGTGATAAGGGAATTGGGCTTTTCTTGCCTTCTTTTGCTGTTTTTATGAACTGAAAAGGCCTGTCTGTATTTCACGGTGGATCATGTAAACTGTAGTCCTGACTCATTGCAGAATTTTGAAACCACTGAATTATGTCAAGCACAGAATCAGTTGCTTTCTTTAGGACCTTGGCTGAGCTTTTCCAAATAGGAAATAGTATGAACTCTTAAACTGGTTGTGTAGGACAAGGAGACAGACTTTTTGGCAGATATGAGAATGTATCCAGTAGGGAAATACTTAAAACAGTGGATGGAAGGTGCAATTCAAAACAATCTGTGTAGAGTGTTTGCAGGTTCCATTTTTGGGTGTATCAAATATTAAAACCAGCAATTTTGAAGAAGATTCTTCACTAAGGAGCGTGAAAGTGATTTTTATTGGGATTTTATGCTGCTGAGCAGCCCTGGAGTAGGAGAAGAAAAGTAAATTTAGGCTTTAGTTACTCAGAACACACACAAAAGACAAAAGGAGTTTGTTTTCTCCTTGTTGGTATAAAGCTGATGCAATGACAGCAAAGAGGGCGAGTAAAACTGGACATTGCTGGAGAAACTTTGCTCAGTATTGCTTAGACCACATTCCCTTTGAACCCTGAGCATCACTGGGAGGATCATGTGCTTTCAAGGAAGGTGCACAGTCCTTCTGTGATAAAGAGAAAGCAAACAGGCGAGGGGTTTTTTTTAATCATTTATTCCACATGAATTTCTTATGGTTGTTGAATGGAATTGTCAAGGTGCAGGAGAGAAGAATGCACTTTGTGAACGAAGGTAATATTAAGCAATGCAAATGTTGCAGCTCTAATTGGGCAGAGATTAATGCAGTTTCAGGTAACAGCCCTTTCCATGCCTGGGATATCACATCACCCCGACGATACCATCGGTTCACAGTGTATGACTTAACTAAAAAGCGGTGATTTTGTATTTAGTTCATTAACAGAGACATTGCTGTGCAGAAGGCTGCAGCTCTGCCTGGCTGCCCTGTCCCCTGTGTCCCTGCAGGTGCCAGGAGGAGTGTCCCATCGGGACATACGGCTTCCAGTGCTCACAAACCTGCGACTGCCAGAACGGGGCCAAGTGCTACCACGTCAATGGAGCCTGCATCTGTGACCCTGGCTTTAAAGGGATTTACTGCCAAGAAAGGATGTGTCCAGAAGGGTTTTATGGCCTCAAATGCAACAAGAGATGTCCTTGCAATATTACCAACACCCTCAGGTATGTACATCATGTAAGATTGCAGTGCAGGGACTGGTCAAATAAAAGCATTGGGAAGAATTCAATTAACTGCACACACTGCCTTTTTCTCTGTAGTTTTAAGTACAAGCACAGACAGTTCCTCTGGATTGCAAAGCTTGGATTTAAATTACATCAGGTTTGTAACCATAAGCCTCAGTCCATCCATCTACTGAGCACAGATCTGTTAACAGCTCTGGTAACATCTGAAACAACCTGACACACAGCTTTATCCTGTAACTAAAGTCTTGGAGGCATAAGGACCATCAGGTGATGCCCATATGTGTGTATAATAACCCACTGAAGTTTTAAAAATAGAGATATGTTTACTCAAATCCATCATTTTGGCTTTTTTTTTATGCCATGGGTTTTCTTGTTAGATCTACAGACAGCAAGGGGACTTTCAAAATGAAACCTAATTTGCTTCAGTTTATGTCTCGTGGCAAATTACCCTGTTGCAAACACTTGAGGCAGATGTATAAATAGACTGAAATCAATATCCCTGAGTCAGTCTGTGGAACTGTAACACGGTCGACATTGTCAAAACAGACTCCTCATGTGAGCCTATTTCTGCTCCTCACTCACTGTGTGCGTGTGGGAAATATTCAGGAAAATAAATACCAGGGAATTGTACCTACAGTGGAATCAGCCTCGCTTAAAAGGTAGGGGTTTGATGTCTTATTCCCTTTTTTTGCCTTTTTTAGGATCTTATTCTTGAGGTTCTCATTACTAAGAGCCAGAGCCACTTGAGCACCTTGAATTGACTTTCCCATTGCAGGCTTGAATAAGTTTTCCAAACCTTGGAAAAAAAAAAAAAGGAAGAATTTAAGACTCTTCCCTATTATCCTCTTTGTTACCTTTTGTAACTCCCTGCCTTGTTTGCTGACTGCTGGAATTGCTGTTTGGAGATTCCTCCCTCCCTCACCTGCAGTAAAGGAGCCTGGACAGCCAAACCCCACCTGCCTGCGCTGTGTGATGGGCTGGAATGCCACATTCCTCACCTGCTCCATGCTGAGCCCCTCGACTCCCACTCCATTCCCCCCCTTTTGTGCCCATTCCTGTTCAGCAGGCAGAGCCAATTTAGGGCTGTGTGTGCTTCAGAGGGAGGTGGGATAATTGATGCCCGAGCAAACATGCCCTTGGTACAGACATTCCTCAATTTCCAACCAGACAGGTGGGGACCTGACTGTCCTGCAGATGATGACAAACCTGCCTTGGATCTTGCTGCCTGCTGAAATTATAAACACCCCCAATTATGGATGCAAGCAACAGCTCCTAATTTGTGTGCACACTCACACTCACACACACACAAACACTTCAGGCAAATCTGTCTGTCTGCTCGAGATAGACCCTGTTTGTCTCAGTCTTGGGAGTAAACAGGTGATTTTCCTTGTGAATTCAGCTGTGAGTGGTGAGGCTTTGTTTAACTGAAAGTCAGAGCTCACAATGGATTATTTAAAAACTTGTAATTGTGGTGATACAAGTCCTGTAGAGCAAGAGAGCTGCAGCACTCCTGGGTTTGACAGCCAGGATCCAAAGGGTTTGAGGCTCAAAGGGAGCTCTGTACAACAGGCTTCCATCGCTTCAGATTGTGTTGTGTATCATGAAATCATTGCAAAAATAACATCCCCGAGGCATGAGCTGCACATTTTACACAAAAGGTTAGTGCTGTGTTGTGCTGAGGATGTGGGATGTCTCAGGAGTTACTGCAGAGTGAGCTGAGGTGTAAATCCCTGCATGTCACACACTGCAGCACCCGGCACTGTGCATGACTCCAGCCTGGGGTAAACACAACCTGAATTGCTCCTCAGGGTAAACTGTTCTTCAGATGTGCTGGAGGGTGAGAATATGCTCATGGACAGTAGCTGACACTGTGTCTTCACCCCTCCTGAGCCTGCAGGAACCTGCCTGTGAGCCCATATTCCCATAAAGGTGTAAATAGAGTGGAAGGACTGCGGGCCGTGGGCAAGGCTGAACTTGGCTGATGTTTCTCAGCTTAGTGCTCAGTTCAGTAAGAGTATTTTAGGTAGGTCTGAGGGTGCAAGAATTCATCTTGTGTTACTCAGAGAGGTGCTCTGAGGGTTTGCCAGAGGGTCTTTCCTGAAAGAACAGACTGGCACCATCCAGCTGTGAGGAAAGAGGAGGCCTCAGGTTTGAGAGAGCTCAGAAAGGTGAAGGATTGAATCGTCTCCCAGCTTTTTTCTGGGCATGTGGTCATTCCTACACACCCTGTTCCTGATTGCTGCCTGATGGGTACATTTTATTCCTTCCCTCCCATCAGTGCTCCATCAGCCTCCCTTGCAGCATCCTCTGCTGAGATGGTATCTCTGGTTCCTTAATAAATGAGTCTAGTCTCTCCATTGATAAAATCTCCCTTTTTTCCTACATCTTATCACTGCTGTTATGGAACAAAGAGATATCAGCAAGCTGTAGATCTGCAAATGTTCTTTCATTCATCCGTGGGATTTGGGCTTTCCACTTTTCAGTGAGCTCCAGGAGTGCTGTCAATTGCTGAGCTGATGGAAAATGACCTTTTCCAAAGGCACTCCATGTTCTGAACAAATCTTTTTGCTCATTGTTTAACCAGTCCCATACAGGGCACTCCTCTTCCCACCCTCCTCCTTCCGTTCCTCCCTGAGTGTTTATCCTTACTGGAACTGGGGTCTTCCAAAGTGGTTCATTTGCTGACAGCCATCTATTTTCCCCAGAAGCAGTTTGAGCTGTTGGCTGCTTGTTATGGTCCCCAGGTGTGTAGGATAATTAAATAAATACTTGTAGAAGGTGAGGGAAGCTCCTGTCCCTGGTTTTGACTCATTTCATCTGGTTATTGGAGAGTTGACTGGAACAGAAAGTTTTGGGGGTTTTGAGGAGCAGGTTGAAGAGGAACATTAAGAAGTACACAATCAGCTTTTCCACTTTCATAGATCTATCTGTTTTAATGTCTGAAAAGATCAGTGTGATCATCCAGTCTAACCTCCAGCATGGTAAAGGTTGAAGAACATCATCCAATAATTTCTGCATCAGAGCACAGTGAAAGGCACTTTGTGTGGGACGTTTGAACAACCCCTCGACTGAGATTTAGAAAAGGTGATTTAGAACATGGTGGTGACTTGGACTGTCCTTCCACAGGAAGGGATACACCTGTCAAAAATCCTCCTCTGCAAAAAGCCCATGTTGAGGCAGCCTACAGTTTTGGAAAGGAATAATCCTGGCTTGGTCTCTAAAGCAGGGAAGAAAATGAACAGCTGGAATAGTCTTGGCCACCCAGCCTTCTTGAACACTGGTGTGGAGCCATGTGCCTTTGGGAATGTCTTTCCAAGGTCACAGACGTGAGAAGGGAACTAAGGCACTGGGACAAAGTAGATCTTCAGAGGCTCTAATTCCTGCCTCAGCACTGATGGGTTTGGAAAGACCAAACCCCACAGAATTTGTGTGAAGTTTTGCCTTGAGCTGAGTGGATAATGTGCTGAATGAGACTGGCTTTGAAGACGTGCTGGACTGAAGGAGTGGCCCTGCAGCCTCATTGTGGCCACTTTTTTAGATCAAGAGGCATTTTAGTAAGGAAAACTGAATGTAGTATGGACACCAAGAGACAGAAAATACTGTTAAATAAGGATTAGGGCTGTTGCTAATGAAGATGAGATGACTGGTGCTAATGTACAAACAGAAAGTCAGAAAATTCTCTGGGAAGAAGTTGTTTTGGCTGAAAGATGTGTGGAGAACAAATTCAGAGTTTGGAAGAGACTGTGCTGTCTAAAGCATTTCTTCTTCCAGTTTGCCTTAAGAAAGTTACGTGTTTTCCTCCAATTTCCTCAAAATTAGATGCTTAAAAAACTTAAAGGTCAAAAATGCCTTTGTGTTTTTCAGTTCAGCTAGTAAAATTCTTACAAATAAATGTTTTATTGCTGTAAATGTGGCTCAGAAGGGATCCTACAGAGGCTTCCAAAGTGCAGGAGGAGCCCTGGAACACTTTCCTTCTCAGCCAGTGGACAGCTCCATTCCTACCTCGGCTTGGCCTGGAGCCCCAGGAACACTTGGCTGCCTGTGTTCACCCTGGGTTTTCTCTACACTCTTCCTTCCTGTGCTGCAGGAGACTTGAAGAAATGCAAGTTAATAAGATTCAATGCAAACTACTATTGTACAGCACTGCCAAAGTTTTGGAAGTGTGGAAGGTTCCCTTCCTGCTCCCAGCAAGGGTTGGAAGGCAGGTGTTAGTGGGTTTGCCTTTGGGATCCTTCTGGAACCCTCCCATTCCCTCCCCCACCCATTCAGTGATCCTCCTCTAGAGGAATCCTTTGTGTTCATTGATTTCAGTTTACTGGGGGCACAAGAAATGCCCCCCATACACTGTGACCTGTGCTGGCAAAACATTCCAGGGACTCCTGGCCTTGATAGGTGCATTCAGAGGAGGAAGGGAGGAATTCTACAAATATTTATACAAATTTCTAGCTGTCTTTCCTATTCAAGCTGTATTCTGCCTCAAACTTTTCAACCTCAGTTCAAATAGCATTTAAATCACTGGGCAGTTTGGATGCACGGATGGTTGGATGGATGATAGATGAATTTCTGAACTATGTTATGTGTCTGGGTACATATTTTGACCAGAATGAAGTTGTACAAAATTCCAGCAGAAGAGAAACATTCCTAACACACACATACATCCAGACTTACACTATATCATAAGCTGCAATATATTTACTATGTAACTCTACTCACTTTAATTACTGGAATAGTTCATACCTCCCAGATAAAAAAAAAAAGAATTAATATAAAAACTGTTTAGTGATATCAGCTGCAGATTTTAAAAGGGTTTCCAAAGGAAGAAAGGCATCACTTTAGAAATGGGAAAGATGAAGCAGAAGGAGTGAGTTACATGGCCAAGATTCCCTGGCAGGACTGGGGAGGGAACAGCTGCTTTCTGCAGTTTGGAAAAGCATCTCAGTCTCAGCCCTGCTCAAGTTAACGCTGCATCAGGCACCTCAATTGCCAAACAAGTGCTTTTGACTCAGGAGAGAAACAAAACCCTGATCTGCTCAGGCTGGTGACAGAATTGTCCTTACTGCAACAGGAACATTGTATGGATGGAGGGACCCAAACATCTGCACAGGATTTTCCTGGCTCACAGTCCCATGAAAGAGTGGACAGGGCTTTAGTGGGGCTGAATGTGGTCTCAGTTTTCTGCTGGCCCTTGGTTTGGAGTCAAAGCCCCCCCATCTCCTGCAGATTCTTCTGCAAAGCCTGTTTGCTTTTTGATTCTTATTTTAGTACCTGTCAGGAGGATTTTTAGTCCTGGGTACAGAGCTTGCATCCCATGCAAAAGAGCTGTCCGTGTTGATGAAGGAGCCAACCTTGGAGCAAAAGCTCTTCCCGAGTGTAGTATTTTCAATTGAATTGTCATAGACTGATTCCAACTGCCCTGATCATACATTACCTTTGAAAGATTTAATTTAGCCAACAGATGCAGTTCTCATGGAAGCATATGATACATGCAGTAGTAGTGGAAACAGAGAAACACAAAATCCACTTTAAAACACTCCTTTAATGTTGAGCTTTCTGCTCCTATTAGGTAATGATTAATGGACACAGAGGGGGAAAAAATGGGCTTTTATTATTTTCATCTGAATGTTAAGAGGTGCTTTGTGAACAACCATGATTTCAGGGACCGCTTTGTCAGAAGAATTTCATGGATGGTAGTTTGTTAAGCTGATTAATTGTTTTAATTAGTCAGTAAAATGCTATTTATGATGAAACATATGACACTTACAGAATTTGATCCTTCTTAGTCACAACAGTATATGACTAACCTCTCCTACCAGTAATTGCCTGAAACATACTTGGAAATTACATTTTATGAGGTTACCTTGAAAATTAACATATACAATATTAATTTTATAGGTGTAAAGAAACCCATTCAGTCATGTCTACAATCTTAAACTGTGGCAATAAATAATTATAAAGGAAAATGAATCGTTTCTGTGAGGCAAAAAACCAGGAGACAGGTCCATAGAGAGGTGCCACCTTGCAGAAGTCCATCCTTCTTGTTCTGAGAATGATAAAGAAAATGGGATTTGTACAAATATTATTTCTCATCTCCCTCACTGAGGGCTGGGCAGAGCCATTATGGTACCACAGCCTCAACTTGGCTCTCCTGATGTGGGAAAGAAGTGCCCTAAGGAAACCTCTGGGAGAAGGAAAAATGCTGAATAAAGATAAACTGTTTCATGGTGGGAGGAGCAAAGGGTGAGTCTTCCACCCACAGATCCAGAAGGACCAGATGTTGTCCGGTCTTTAGGGCTCAATTCTCCTTTCTCCTTTTCTCTCCACATGGTGTGGAATTGGCTGCATGGAAATGAAAGCCAGAGGATTAATGTTGCTCGTTATTCAGCATAAAGAACTTGACTCATTTCCCTGCTCATCCTCAGTTCAGTCCCAGGGCTCCTGGTGGCTCCTGCCCCAGATAAATCCCAAGGCTTCAGGTGGTGATCAGTTCTGGGTACTATGACTGAATATTCCCTGCAAAACTCCTCTTCTGAGGAGGTTTTTCCCTTCCAAAGCACCTTCCTTTCTACGTGTGCCTGCTGAAAAGTTCTGCTGAGCTGGCATTCCTAAAACACAAGTGACAGTGGGATGGAATGGGGTGGAGTAGAATGGAATGGAATAGGATCATTTAGGTTGGAAAAGACCTTTAAGATCATCAAGTCCAACCATCAACTCAGCACCACCACCATGTTCACCACTGAGCCGTGTCCTCAGGTGCCACATCCACGTGTTTTTTGGAGACCTCCAAGGCATGGTGGTGACTCCACCACTTCCCTGGTGGAGTCAGAATAGAATAGAGTATTCAGAACAGAATATTGTGCACCAGAACTCAGGTTTATCTTCACAATTCTCTTGATTGCATTCCCCCATCCACTGGAGTTTCTCCTAACCCTGAACATCCCTACAGCCCATGGATTGATCAGGGCGTGGTTGATGGCAGTGATCCAAGTCACATTGATTTGAGAGTGGAAGAGCATGAACTCCAAGGTGTAAAATAACCAGTGCTGTGGCAGTTCCCAGGTGTTTGGAGGGAACATGTTCCCTGTTCCCTTCCTGAATTACACGGCTGCTGATGTTCACCATCCCTAACAGCTTTAGGTTTGCTGGACTGTATTTTCCCCTCCTGTCCACACCTCACGGGTGTCTGTCTGTCTCTTCTGTAGCTGCCACCCCCTGTCTGGAGAGTGCAGCTGCAAGGCTGGCTGGGCTGGGCTCTACTGCAACGAGACGTGTCCCCCGGGCTCCTACGGCGAGGGCTGTGCCCTGCCCTGCCCCTGCCACAACGGGGCCGACTGTGACAGCGTCACCGGGGCCTGCTCCTGTGCCCCCGGCTACATGGTGAGTGCAGAGGGGAATGCTGGGGGGGTCATAACTCTCTGCACACAGTTAAAGAGGATTTTAACCTGATTTCACATAATATTTGCCCAGAAGTGGCCGATGTGCGTGTTTGTCCCCCGTTCTGTGGTAATTCCACATCATTCTCCTCTGAGCAGTGTCAGCTCACTGCTTCTGGTCGTGTATTTAACACCACTGCTGTAAGTGTATCACAAAAATAAAGACGTGGTTTCCCATCCTGTATTCTAAGTCAAGACGTAACAAAAAGGATGTCAGGTTATTGTCTGCCTGGAAGAGCAGAGAAAGAATTCTCTTGGCCTTTCAGCAGGTTCCTTGTCAGTCACAGTGTGATTTTAATAGATGGAGATATTTTAAAGTGTTGCAAATAATAGAGCAATTTATGTCTTTTCTGAGCCCGTGTGGCAGGTGTCTTTTACCTGAGCATCAGAAAGAGCTTCAGACACCCTGAGGTAAACAAGCACTGCGTTTTAGAGGTGAGATATAAAATGGCTGAAGAAACCAGCCAAGATGAAACATCAAAAATTCAGAATTAACGATTACCAGGTTGCAGGAGAAAGTATCAGGATGTGGATCCAGGTGTCCAGTCCTGCTACAACTGGGCAGAATGGAATCCTCTCTAATAAGTTCCCTGGTCATCCAGATATGAAGCCCCTCTTCACTTCAGGAGCACACCATGGAGGAGAAGTGCAGGCTGTGTTTAAGAAACAATGCTTCCTAAAGGAAAAAAATTACTTTGAAAAGAGAATTCCACCAAAATTCATGAGCAGTTGTCTTTCTGTGTCCTTAATTTTACGTGGTCTGTCCCCACAGGCCTATCTATGCATTTTCTATATTATTGTGAGTTATTATTACCAAGTTTATTAGAAATCAAGGGACATGCAGCACAACTGTGTGACAAGATCCATAGTGGGTGGGTCCTGTATGAGATTAGTGGGATGTTAAAGCCTATTTAGCCTTCTTTCCTTCTAAATCCACACCTGAGGTTGTGATCACCAACTGGCATCTCCAGAGCTGTGCAGTTGGAGTCATGGCTTAAAGACACTTTTGTTCTCTGCTTCACATCAGCAGCTGAACCTGAAAGTTGGAGCTTCCATCTGATTTCCAGGGGTTCTCTCAATGCCAGGTATAAAGAGATTTATTTAGGTGTGAGGGGCAGGACTCAGAAGTATCTGTGCAAGATACTGGTGCTTAGAGTTGGGAAAAAAAAAGATGGAAAGGTCTGTAAGGTTTGATTCCCAACTCACACTGACAGAAAACAAGGATTTATCTTCTCTGTACAGTGGTGATAGACAAGTGGAGGAAAGATGAAGGCAGCAGTGTGTTAGTAACAAATACAAAATAAAAGATGCCAAGATCCTCCTTCTTATCAGGAATGCTATTCAAGTTTGCAGCACAAAAGTATTCTGGGACCCTTTACTGCCCACATTTTCAAAAAACATACCTTGTCCAATATATATTGCCCCAAGGCAGCATTTTTGCAGGCAGGAAGCCTGGGAAGTTCCTATTGCATTGCTTCAAAACAATATTTAATCTCGTAATAAAGAGCTTTCTTGCATTGACATTTAAACAGCTTGGTTATTGAGGATAGCTCTATAATCACTGAAGCATATTTAGGCATTAGTATCATTGCTCTCACATAATATACTATAATCTCTGGCAATTAGTCCAGGAGGGGAAGTAAAGCCTTGAAATTGCTAATTTATTGCCTCTGAAGCATATTTGTCATTCGTATGCATGCCAGATGACTTGAGCTGCAGTGGTTCTTTCAAATGCTGCAGAACACAGGCTGCACAGAAAACTGGACAGGAGCCTTTGCTTCCCACCCCGGAGTGTCCCACCGGGAATGCTCCTGGGCAGGGAGATGCTGTGGGGCCAGAACCCTTCAGTGACACACTCCAAGCCTGACTTTCCCTCCAGATATTCCTGCCTGGCTCTTGCTGAGGCAGCAGGAGCTTTGCCTGTGGGTAGAATTTTGCCCTTGGATTCGGCAAGTCTGGGAGCGGTGGCACAGTGACTCCTGGGTGCAGGATGTGTCCCCTGGCAGAGCTCACCGTGGAGTGGTGTTAATGCAGAGCTGGGCAGAGCTCATTATCCAGAAGAGCCATAAATGAATCTCTCCCTCTTGCTTTTTCTGGCTTGGCTGATGCAGCCACACGGGCAGGAATTTTGCCGTGTGATTGGAAAGAATAAAACCAGGAGCAACATCTTACGTTTTGCAGAAATGTTTGATCTGCAGATCTTACAGAGCAGAGCAGGCTGAGGGGTTTCTGAGGAAGAGGATGTGATGGGAGATGGGATGTAACTGCAAAATTGAACTGCAAAGGCAGAGAGGTTGGACCCATAGGATTTTAGGAGTACTGGATGCCTGGAATACACAGTGCCCAAGGAAGGACGGTGTTTTCCTGACAAAGCACTCCTCCATCCCACTCCGCGGCACAGATGGTGTGTTTTTATCTGTGCCCTGTGTCAGGGCAGCTGGGCTGGGTTTCAGGATGAATCATCTGCTCTCACAGCCAAAACAGGGACATTTTGTTGGGATGCAGAACAAGCCATTAAAATCACAAAGCATCTGGTCACCTTTATTAAATGTATTAAGTGGAAAGGCAGCCATCCCATAGGTTGATGTGGATGTGAGGAGAGCATTTAATTTTTGGAAGTTAAGCAGATTCAAGTTGTAAAATAAAAATGTACCTTGTAGCTTAGAAAAAAAAATACATTATTTATTAGCTGTGACATTTCCAAAAATTCAAATGCCAAAGCTACATAGTGGTGAGCTTGCAGTTTTGGATAGAATTTCAAAACATTTTCTCTCTTTTTTTTTTTATGATTATTTTGGGTCAGACTCAACAACCAGATTTGCACATTTCTGGCTCTAAAACCAAATGACACCATTGTAAAGCTGTTATTGGGTATTGGTACAGGGTGTTTATGTGAGGTTCTGATGTGACTGTGCTCACACCAGGGGGTGGTCTGTTTTAACTCTGGGGGTGCCTGAACCACAGAGCAGAACTGGGTGTAGATTTGACTGAAAAAGTAGCTGAGAGATCTGAGTGATCCACAGTTAAACCCAAACCAGCCAGTTCTTGGAGGCAGCATTCAGGGCAATGCAAACAGGATAATAGGAGTAGAGGAGACAAGAAAATCTTCTTCTCCCAAATCACAGAGCTGCTCCCCATTGCTCCAGCAGAAGAGTCCCCACCACGGGCCTGTTGGGAGCACTGTGCTTTTTGTGAAGGGAGGAGAAAGGCTGAACCAATTTAACTGAGATGATTGCAGGGAATCACCATTACAAGCACACCAGTAGGGCACTTCCCTGGAGCTGGTATTTTACCATATTTAAGTATTGCCTCTCAGCACTGATGTGATGAATTGCCAGTGATGCTCTTCTGGGTGGTTTTGCAAAGCCATTTACTGCCATCTCATTTGTGGCAAGAAGGAGCCTGGTAAACACACACAGGGAGTGCACAGATTAGCCTTAAAAAGTACACAGGGAGAGTCTTTACTGGTGGAAATTGGATCCTCACTCCCACATGTAAATGGTTGCTCCTTGCAATAAATTACTTGGATGCAATTAGAGGGATGGTGAGAGAGGTTTTACTGACTTGTACCTCCCCCTCCTTCCAAATCCTGCTCCGAGATACTCTTCTGCAAGCCCACTGAACTCAGTTGTGCAGGAGGGACATAAAAGAAATCAAGATGTGCCGTGTCCTCTCTTCTTTTGTTTTTGGTTCGTTGAATTTTATTCCTGTAATTCAATAAATGTGGTGAAGAAGGCCACAGGATATGAATTAAATATGACAGGAGACCACAGGAATCCTGACCTTGTGTCTCACAAGGAAATCTCGAAACCAACCCCCTGCACGTACCTATCAGCATTTTAGCTGCTGAAGTCATTATAAATGCTGTTGAAATACAACCAAATTCACCTTCTCCATTGCACAGCTAATTGCAACTTCCCTGCAAACAGTGGCTATCTAGAGACCTCATCCCATGATAGGCCTTTGTTTCTTTATGGATGCTTTGTTTTCTTCTTTTGAAAAATGGATTTAACTTCAAATGCTTTCATTCTGTCTGTTGTGGCAAGGAGAGCTGTAGTTAAAACATTGCTCAGCCCGAGACACTCTGAGAAAACTTTGAGCACTTCTCTGTGGAACGTGTGGCCAGCCTTTACTTCAGCGGGCACTTAGGTCTATATTTCACCTCCAGATGACAGAACTTGTATTACTTTAAAGAGTTCATCTATTTATGCTGCTATTTTTTGAAGACCTGTCTGCTTTTATTGAGCCCTGCATGCTGGCAGGCAGAGCGGGCACTTCATCACCCAAATGAAAGAATCCGTTCTGACATTTCTCTATCCCTTGACTATATTGGTGGATCCCACACAGGCCAATCACATACAGCAGAGTATGGAAACTGGAGCAGTGCTGACCTCTAACTAGAAGATTTTTTCAGCTTTTGGAATGTTACTTGGATTCCCTAAGACCTTCCAGGATTTATCCCAGTGCTGTGCATCCACAGCCACTCGCGTCTTCTGTTGGCACTGCATCAGAATTGCCTTTTAAAAACATAATTAATACCTTTCAAATATATGTCCTTATAGAAGTGCTTGTGGGTTTGGATCCCTGGCTGAGCTCAGTGGAAATCTGGGCACTTAAGAACTGAAACACAGGCTTAATCTGGGTCTCTAAGTCCATGATTTTGTCTGGCATGCCAGAATTTCTCAACATAATGTTTTCTCTACCACAGGGGTACAAATTGCTGCCAAGGTTTACATCAGAGTAAGAGTTTACAGCCTGCCTGCTCTCTGGAGTTAAAGTCAGACCCTGGAACACACAATTAACCATAGCTGGAGCACTTAGTAAAAATAAGTATGTATTATAGTGCTATAAAGCCATTCAAATGCACAGCGAGTGTATAACAAACTTTGCATGGGATAATCTCTCAGTCACTACAAAGAGCCACACACAGACCAGTCTTGGTCTGTTCTGTTCCTACTCAGTGAGTATAATGACCAGTTTACTCTTCCAGAGAAATGAGGAGGACCATGATTTATGTGTTAGCTGCAGAGTTCAGAAGGGCTTGCAGGTCCAGTCTGTTGAGTATTCCACCCATAACTGGCTTCCTTCTGGTACGTATCATATCTCTTGTTCCCTGAAGAAAACATACAGGAGAGAAAAAACAATCTTTCCCTCTCTGTTAAGAAAAATGGAAGCCCATTCTCCTGTCCTATACCTTTAAAATTCTCTCTGTTGTCTAAAAGAGAAAAAAAGTAAATAGAAAGGAGCACCTTATCTTCAATTGAATTTTCCCTGAAGGACCAGAGTCCCGGGTAGGTCTGGAGGAATTTGAAGAATCGTTGCCTGTAGGTGTTTTCTAAACACACAAGGTACAAATTTATCAGACTATTCCCTCTCTTCTACATATTTACTTTCATGATTATTCTAAATGTATCATTCTTCACCACTTCAGAAGGAAGCAGGAAAAAAGTGAATGAGACTTCTTTGTCTTATAAGCCCCTGGTTCGGTAGTAGAATTATTTTATAAATTTCACAAAATTCTCAACATAAGAAATGAACCTCAGGTTGGAGATAGCAGATCTGGTTTGGGGGCTTTAACTCATTTAAATGATCCGTTTCTCTTTGAGATAATTCCAAAAGTACTTCAGTGGAAGCTCATCTCAGAGCAACAGGGCACCTCATCAAAAGGTTTAAAAAGAAAAGACGAGGGGAAAAAATCTTCAATAGAGCCTGTGTCCTTTTATCCTTGATTTACCGAGCATATCAGTTACCCCCCTTTGTTAAGAGCTCTTTTCATTTCTAGGTATAAAATAAATTCAACCATTTTATCAAGATGTTCTTGTTACCAGCCACCAGTATAAATTTTACTTGCTGTAGGTGGGGGAGAGGTTTTCTGGCACAGCAGTTGTCCAATTAACTGGAGTATTACAGGCAGCAGGAATGGTTTGCCCAGCCTGGTTTCATGAATTACCCAAGTGCACGAGGAAGATGCATTTTCTTCTCCCTGGTTTCTCATTTGTGTTCATGACCCAGCATCTCCAGCCCCTGGTGAAGGGTGAGGAGCAGGGGAGAGAGCACAAGGAAGGGCACCCAGGTGAGTCTGAGCATGGGCTGCAGCTGGAAGAGAATGAATTATTAATTAATAATGAAAGTAAAACAAGTTGTGGAGCTACAAGAGCCTTGTTTGCCACACATTTCTGTCCTTAGTCCCCCAGTCTCTCGTACCCCACTGCAGGAACACTGGCAGGTCTGCTGTGACACTTTACCTGGCAAAGGACAGTCAGGTGGGCTCATGGACCTCAAACTCACATAATTCCCTCCCTGTATAACCAGATTAAAAGAACCATGGATCACATTCCCTAAAAAGGAAAATAATTTTGCCTCAACAAACACTGAATATTAAGCCAAGATGTGGAAGAAATTGATTCCCATGCTCCCAACCTTTGAACTCTTTCCTGTTTGTTGGTTTTCCCTTTATTTCCCCCAGTCATCCAGTAGTTTTAAGTAGAGTTAATTTTAAGAAGGTTGGGAATATCCTGCTGTAGCCCTGACTTAATTCCTCAGCTACCCTTGAAGTCAAGAAACATGGACAAGGGAAAGGCAGAGCCAGCCCAGGAGGACTCTCCCTGGTGATCCAAGAAGCAGCACAAGAGGGAAAGTCCCTGCTTGGATACAGGGAATAGTGGCATGCAGCTGAAGAAACAGCAAAAAGACCTGGCAGATTCAAAGTGTTCTGAACAGATTTGAGAGGTTCATTTTGTCAAAGGCAACGAGAGGGAAATGCAGCCTCTTTGATAACAGGTATCAGTGTTATTTTGAGGGCTTGGGGTGATGTGAAATACAGGGATATGGGAAATTCAGCTAAAATAAGTGTAAAGAAATGGAAGCTGTTGCTGTGCCCTGGGAAACCGTGATGGGAGAAGTTAAAAATCGTATCTACGTGGTGTTTGAAAAGTGGACAAAGATAAAAATCCTAATAATTGGGAGACAGTCAGTCACAGCAGCACAACCAGGTCCTCTGCACTAACTGTGGCTGCATCCCAGGTACCTCTTTCCTGGTTTTGGTCTCTGAGGAATGCACCTTGCATTTTCTTGATGTCTTCTAGGCAGAGATAAGTCTGAAAGCTCATCTGATAAGTTTTTAAGCTTACAAATTACTTCACAAGGGGATGTGGAACAAGAAGTGGATCTCAAGCAGGCAGGAAAACCCTCTCTGTTCCATACAGCCTGAGAGTGAGCTGGGAAAATGTTTTTGAAATGAAGGAACTGCCACTTTCTCATTGGAGAGAAGTTTTTCTCTCAGCTGGGCAGGAAGTTGGAAGGCCTGAGTTTATTAAGAGAAATCAAAACATCCCACACCCATTGTTTTGATGCATTCCTCACATAAATGGAGCTGGTCAGGGATCTTTTATACCTATCAAGATTTTTGCATATTCATAGACCAGATAAAAACTACCTCTTAATATCCCTTTTCGTTGATGACCTCTGAATTTTCTTACCCACTTCTCTATGCATACAAAACCCCATATTTATGTGTATGCAATGGCTGTACTTTTATTTTTTGTGGGCCCTTGGGACTAATAACAGCCTATAAATTTTTGCATCCCAAAGCTACTCCATCTGATCCAGACCAGGTCAGTACAGACTGAGAATGATCTTCCTGGGCTGTGCACTGGCTACATGGAATGACTTGGTCTCGGTCCAGCTCCCCATGGATCAGTGTGTCCATCTCAAACCCCATTCCCATCAGCAGTGACCGGCAAATTTCCTGGCACACGGAGGAGCCTCTTTACCATTTTCCCTTCACAAACCATTGCCTTTGGTCAAGCTTGGAGGCCTGGCTGTGTGATCCATTTTGAGGTCCCTGTAGGACTTTTTCTGGGGACAAAGGGCACAGGTAGTGACAGCTTTTGGAGCAGCCCTTCGTGGGCATTGCGAGCCCCCCGGATTGTCCTGCTCCTTTCCCACGTCGCAGGTGAAGTGGGAAAAGTCAGTCCAACCTTGAGGTGGCCCTGCCACGTGTCATCTAGGAAACAGTGGGCATCACCTCAATACCAGGGAGCTGGATGTGGGCTAAACCTTAGCAGCTCACAGATGGATTCTTCTGGCTCTGCTGAATTACAGAAAATATCCCCCATTCCGATCCCAACAGGGAAGATCATTATGGGGAGGCCACCTGTGTGTTCCCAGGCCTTCAGAACAAGCTGCTCTCCTATTGATTTTGAAATCAGTTTTTTATATCAGTTTTATATGGGGTTTTTGTGTCAGTGCTGTCTGTTGGGCTTGGTGCTGCTCTCCCCCAGAGCTCCTCTTGACCAATTAGTCATTTCTGCGGGAGCACCGGCAGCCACAGCCTTTGGGAGCCTCTGTTTTCCCAAACCCTGGCAGTGCTTCTGTCACACCTGGCTGCAGGAGCATAACAAAGGCTCTGCTCCCACCTCAGGGCATTTGTTGGATGCTTTTGAGCAGGTGAACTATTGTACCAGAGTATTTAATAAGGTCATGGGATGAAGGGCACAGTGGTTCTCCCTCAGTTGTGGAAACTGCATCCCTTTCTTTGAATTCAGTGGAACTTTTCAGAGCCTTTTATGAGCTATTCCATTTCATTTTCTTTACTCACTCTCTTGTCAATGCACAATCTCCAGAAATTGTCTGTGACAGCTCAAATTCTACTTTGTCAGCCCAAGTTTACCTGAGCACAGCTGCTGCCTTCAGTGGGATCGTCCCAGGTACACAAGGGGGGAGTTTGCCTCAGTGTCTGCCTCTACTAATGAGAACTTATTCAGTCACACACAGTTTATAATTTGATAAGAACTCTGAGCAAGTCCCAGGTCTTCTCTTTCTTCTCATATTTACTTTTCCTGGGCTCTGCTGCAGTTTTATTTACCCAAGGAGCTCCAAAGTTTTCATAAGTGGGTCCAAAGGAACCAACTTGGTACAGAAAGCCTGAAAGCCTCTGCCTTTGTTGCTGGTTGACATATTTCATGTGTTTTATCCTTAATTGGCAATGTGGCTGTGTCAAATTGCATTTCCGTTCCTGGAGCCTCATTCAGAACCAGTGGAGCTCAATATTCTGTTCAGACTGAGTTATTTGATCTGAATTTTGCAGAGGAATAAACTGCTTGCCAATAGCAGTGTCTCCTTTCATCTATTAGCCTTCTAAATGTATATATCTTTATCCACACTATCTGTGGGTCCATGCATTCAAGTGTTGGTGGCTGGCTCTCCTGGTAGTTCAAACTGCAAACTGACTACATTAAAACCACCTAAGGATAGGATGAAGTCACAGGTTAGTTTTGCATTTTAGTTCCTGTGCAACTATACTGTCAATGGGAAATCCTTTATCCTTTACAATCAGACATGTGGAAATGGAAAATCCTGCTTTTGTTTCCTTAGGCCAAAGAGCAGCTGAAATTTCACCAGATCTTGAACATCTTGGCCATTGGAGTTTTGGATTTAGGAATATCTGAGAGAGCTTGAAGGGGATGTCTCTTGTCTGCCTATGTGTGCCTGCCAGGTTATTTACCAGCTTTTCAGAGGGTACATCACAAAGCCCATTAGCTTAAAGTTGATAAAGTTGACATATTTTCTTTTCTAGATGCTTTTTTTTTTGTTTTGATCCTTGATTCCTGCTGTGTCCAGCACATGTAGCCCCTGCTGGACTCAGTCCATGGTCTGTGGGAGCACAAGTCAAAGTGTGCTCTGCTGGACTGATTTGAGATTGTGCTTGGACATTCTCCTCAATTGTACAGCACAGCTGTGGGAGAATTCTAACAGAATGATTGCAAATAATGCAAAACTATTGGGATTGGCAGGATAGCAGCAAATTTGGGGAAGGGTTCCTGTTGCTGAATGAATGGGTGTGTTGAAATTCAGTGTTTAAAAATGAAGAGTAATAAACTATGGGAAAATAGTGGTAGGTAAATACACAAAAGGTGAGTTCTAATTTAATTCCTGCCATTCAGGGAAGGAGATCAGACAATCACTGTGTGGAGTTTTCTGAAAGACTCAAACCCTCAATGAGTCTGAAAAACCCAAATGAAACTGGAGTGCCTGATAGAATAGTTACAACGATCAGGGAGAGAATAAAACAGGATGGAAAACCCATTTTTGTGGTATTGTGTAAATCCATAATATATCCAAATCTCAAATTATTGCACACAGCTTGCCTGATTCCTGCTTACAAAGGAGAGAATGGAAGGAGTGACAAGGATCATCTTTTATATGGAATGGCTTCTACAGAGAGTCACTTGATAAGGTGGAACTCGGCTCCGAAAGCAGATGGCAGAGGAGGATCCGATAGAGATCTAGGGAAGTGGGGATGGTGCAGGGAACATGGACAAGGAATGGTTATTTACTATTTCTAATAACACAGGAACAGGGGGCAGCCAATTAAATGATTGCACAGCAGGTTTGAAGACAAAGAGAGTGCTTTTCACGGAATGCGTAATTAAATTGTGAAATGGCCCCATAAAATGAGAATAAGAGAGTGGGATGGTTTTGCTTAGAAAAGGGGTCACCAAGGGTAGGTATGTGAGAGGTCTCTCACTCCACAGGGGAAGGGGAAGAAGGAAGGTTTGCCTGCTAGTTATCACAGTGTAGGAAGTTTCCCAATTAAAAATCAGGCAGTGGGTTTGAAGCAAGTAGATAAAGATGGTTTTTTCTCCTTTGTATTTATAATTAAACTGTGGATCTTCTTGCCAGAGGATGTCATAGAGTCTGAAGGAATAAATCATACTTTTTATTTCCTGTTTTAGCTACTGTCCTTTTTGCAGAACTGTTCAGACTTGACAGCCAGAGCCCACATTTATTATTGCAAAAGAGTCAGGAGGCTACAGGTGTTCTCCAAGGTGGATCTGGGACTGTGCCACTCAGGCTGTGTGGACAGAGCAGAAACCATCTCTCATTTCCAGTCAAAGGGGCTTCCATAAAATAACTGGGGCAGAATTGTCACAGTTCCCACAATGGTCTGAAGGACCCTGAAGTGCTGACCTGTGTTTCCAAATGGCTCAGGCTGCTCTTAGCCACTGATCTGTGCTGCCCAAATGGGGGAAAGAAAATGATGGAACCTCACACAGTGTGTTAAACTCTTTCCTTTGCCACAGTGGTAACCCGAACTCAGATGACTCCATTTAAAAAAAGCAGAAGAAAACAGCTTTTTTTTTTTCTCTTTACCACTGGCATTCAAGGCCTGTGTCCAGTATTTTGCCATGCTTAGCCAGCTTCTGTCTCCCACCTGGGGCACAAGTTGCTTGTTCAGGTACATCAGAGCTTGTGTACCAGGGATATACTTCTCAGGGATATAAATACTTCCCACTAACTTGAAATAATGCACATGATGCCTCAGCTGTTTGACTTTTTGGGACATTTAATTGTGATCTGGGTTTTGGAGAATTTTAGAAAAGCAGCTGATCAGAGTTGACTGTAGTGACAGCAGTGAGCCCCACAGATGTTTAAGTCTTTACAGCTTTCCCAGGGTTAAGTTTAAAATATTCTGAGGGTTTGTTCCCTGTCCCACCTGTGTAAATCTGCAGTGGCCCTATTCCAGATTTAAACTGCTTTAAGTAGGCAGGACTTGGTTATGCAGCTGGCCCCATACTGGACATTAGTAATCCCGCTGGTACAGAGATGATTGACCTGCCCTGATGATCTGCCTGTTTTACCCAGTCTAAATCCAATCCCCTATTTTTGGAGAGGTTCCTCCTGGATAAATGTGTTTTCTGGTATTTTATTAGGTGAAAAGTGCTGACTGTATAAAAAAAAATCTCGTTCAGAGGTTGATGATCATCTCTTTTGCTCTCCACACTACTTTCCTTCTGAATACATTTAATTATATGATGCTGTATTCATTGCCTTGCTGACACTAAAGGGCTCTGCAGTTAAGCCTAAATACTAAACCAGGCAGATATTCAAGTGCTGTAAAGTCAGTTCAGGATGTTTTTGCCAGCAAGAGTCCTGCACTGATTTACAGGAAGCAAGAGGGAGGGTGAGATCTCTTGCCTGCTTTCTTTATTGAATTCTTTCTTTCTTTCTTTTAATGCCCATATTTAGGTGACTTGAACGGTAGGAATGGATTTTTTTAATTGCAGATAACTGACTGGTATTGGGCATATTTTTAGTGCAAACTAGAAAACTGTTCCCTGGTGGTGAGGGGGATTATGGTGCTCAGAGAAATCCAGCTCAAGTTTGCTGACTTTTAGTATGCAAAATCCAATTTTTTTAATGAAGGTTTTATTTGTGTTTGTTTTCACTTGATTTCATGGAAGGGAAAAAAACCCTCCCAAAGCTTAAATTTGCTGCCTTTATTCATCAGTTTTATTGTGCCAGAGCACTGTTCCTTTTGGCTTTATGGAGCATGTTGGAGTTCAGATGCTGGAAGGCAGGAGAGGGGTGAGATTCTGTGCACCAGAGGGTGAATTCTCAGTGGATTCCCAGTGGGAGAACCTGGTCCTGGTTCTTCTGTGGCCTTACTGAAGGAGTAACATGTGTTACACCAGTAACAGCCTGTAATAGGCCACAGAAAATATATTTGGGTTCATAAAATAGGAACCCACAAAGTTCAACCGGATTTTGCACAGACAATTTGGAAAATAACAAACCACAGTTACTTTGTGGTAACTTTTACTCCTCTCCCAGCCATTGCTCCCAGCCTTGCTTTTCAAAACAAAAACTTAAATCATTAAAATTAAATCAAATCGTATTTAATAATGTAAGTGCTTAAAATTGACATTATTTATAACATTTTTACTTACTACTTTCTTTATAACAAACAAAGTTTCCATTTTGTTTGTTTGTGCGTGTTTTGCTGAATATTTTTGATCAAACACTGAATTTAAGGATTAGTACTTGTACTAATTTTTTGAAACTTGGCATTTACCATGAAATTTACTGTATGAATTAGCATATTAGCACAAATTCAGAGGTGAAATAAGGTGCTGACATCCATTTTTAAAGGCTTGTAAATCCTTGTAAGGTTATGGGAAGCAAAGAGAGAAGTTCTGCTCATTCCCAAAGGTATCCAGGCTTGGTCCCTATGGCATGTCCATGTTTTTCAGTGTGCCCAGAGCATGAGGTGCAGCTTTGCAGATGGCTCTTAGAGGAGTTTATGATTTCATGGAAGACTTTGGCATTCAGGCTGCCAGTGATTGTGTGTTTGGCTGAGCTGTAAAGTCACTTTTGAAGTATAAGAAAACTCTTTCCCATCCCTTCCACCTTACCCCATCTTTCCCATGAAAAGGCCAAAGGGAAAAGGAGTCTGCATAAGGTAATTTTAGATGTATATCAAACTCCAGCACAGCTCCATCACATCATGTTACATGTAAAGGAGCATTTGTCAGAGCTCAGTGATCACCTGCCCACGGAACAGTCACAGGAACCTTCTCCAACCTTTTACTGCATTTTATCATTAGCACCAATAATAACCTCTGCAGGGAGTAATTAGTAACACCCAGAGGGGAAAGGAATTCTGCCAGAGGACATCATTATGTCTGGGGAACTAAAGATGCTGTGTAGTAAGGTCATGAATAAATGGTTTGAGTCCAGGGTGGAGGACAAGCTCAGTGCAAGAACAGAGTTTCCCGCTGCTGCTGAAGCTGCTGAAGAGCAGAGTCATTGCCACTGAACACCATTAAGGGAATTAGTTTGTTCTGACAGTTTGTGTTGCTGGATACCATATGTTTACCTTGAGGGAATGTTTGTGGAGAACCACTCTGGGTTAATTGTAAATGTCACAATTACATCAGTAAATATACAGAGGGGTGTCTGTGATCTGCATCGGTGCTCAGGCACCGTGTCCCACGGAACGTGTGTACATAGGAATAGATGCTCTCAGGTGCTAAATCCATGCTGAGCAGCTTATCTGGGCTCACAGGCATCAGGCACAAACAGCCCCAGCCTTTGGTGTCTCTGCTCTGTGTATTGTTACACACAGAAGGCACTGCACCGTGCCCTTCTTCCCCTTCAGCACCGAGCGTGGCTGTGCCAGGGGCTGCACCTCTAATTCACCTGCCCAGACACACAGGGAGGGGCAGGGAGGGAATCACACACCGCTAAAAATCTCCCATTAGCTGGAGTCCCATTGCAGGTTACCAAAGGTTCCAGTATTTTGCCTTTCAGTGCTGTCAGTCCCCCCCCAGTAATCTGCAGGAGTGGAGGATTTTCAGCACCTTGACAGATTAAACCTCAAGAGCAAACCTGTCACACAGGTCTTTGTCATGCAAACTTGAGGCCAAGTTCAATAACATCCTGTTACTCTTCTGCATTGCGGAAGCCTCGAAAAATTGATTTTCTGTTTTGCCACTGAGTTCAGTGGAACCAGGCTTTAGCCCTCCAAAGGAATTGTATTCCTGTAGATTGTAGCTGCTTCTGAAATCCTTAATTTCACATCCTTAAATAGTCAGACTTTGAGATAGATAGACTAGGTATGGGTGCAGAGTTTGCTGGGTGTTGTTGACCGTTGCTGGGTTATTAACTCCCCTATTGGTCTGCAGTGCTTTTTTTTCCCCCTTTGAAAATGCATTTCTGAGATTGAAAGGCCTGATCCAAAATGTACAGGAATAAATACAAGTCTGTGTATTGATCACCAGAAAAGGGTTTTAAAGGGAGTTGGTCGTTGTTTACAGCAGAAATGTACTTTAAACAGAAACAAGAAATGTAATCTGTTAGGGCAACATTAATCCAGGGAAAACACTTTCTGGAGCGGCCAGAGCTTGTTAACACAGCAAACACCTAAGGCAGCACTGTGTCTTTAAGCTCTACTAGTATTGAACAATAATAATTTTGGTGGAAGAAAATCTTCCCCTCTCTCCCTGAACAGAAACAAGACATATTATTGACTGCCATTGGGAAAGATGGATGCGCTGGCCCTCGGAGTCTATTAATATTTGATGCTGATGGATGTGAGCTGGCAGCTGAGTTATTAATGGGGTTTGGTTCCTTAGACCTCACCCACAATCCATAGGGGAGAATTAACCATAACACAAGGACTGGCTGCCCAAACCTCTCGGGGTGCTGGGAAGGGCTGTGAGTAACAGCAGCAGGGAGTGTTTCTGAAGTACTTACAGGCACGGAATGTCACAGGTGGGGCTGTTTACATCCCTGCCACCATTCATTCTGATTTAAAGGGGACTTTTTGGTCACCTTTAGGGTCACAGGATTGAGGTGCTCCCATCAGGTCTGGATTTCAAACAGAAAGAGGCTCGCTGAGCAGCTGTGGATTTGTGGGACACCTCGTCCTTGGTGGCCCCTCCCACACTGGAAGGTGTGTGATGCAGAGCAGGGGGCAGGAATGAGCTGCTCCACACCCAGCAGGGCATTTCCCAGAGCTGGCCCTGACCCCACATCCCGTTGTTTTCCATCATTTATGTTAGATTTGACCCCTAAAATTAGAAATAATACATCGGATAGATGTCAGGGGGAAGTTTTGGCTGGGCCTTCTAAGTGAAAATGATGAAGAAAATGAAGCGCTTTGGAAAGTTTGTGATGTCCATATGGGTCGTTCTGACTTGGATAAAAGAGATGTAAAATATCAAGTTATTTATAGCTCAGTTTCTTAATACAACTTTAACATTTTCAGGGGTATATGTTTGATTGAATTAGCTACTCCTTCCTAGCAGGGATACCACATCCAGGCATTCACTGTCCTCATTAACCTCCCAATCTTAATAGAAAAAAAGGAGAATAATCAACATAAGGAGCACAGCTGTTGATTAATTTTACTAAATAGGATAGAAATATAAAGTGCCATATTGCAAGAGTGAAGATTCAATACAGCACATTTGAAATCAGTTTATTAGAATATATAACTCATTAACAGCTGGATAGACTTGTACTGCAGCATTATCCACTTGGGCAGGTGGTGAGAGGGAGGGAGAATTTACATATCTCTAACAGTACCTGAATGCATTTAATTTCCGAGGTCATTCTCCCAAATCAAGTTCAAAATGTTAATAACAGGGTGTGCATTTATAATTAATAAAATCTTAGAGCCAGTGCTATAGTTCAAGTGCATTTTCCTCTTATGTAATTAAGAAGTTAAGTGTATTTGGCAGTTGTCACTCAGACAGCTCTGAAGGTCTCGCTTGTCAAACCTGGGGATAGAAATCTCATTAAGCCAGGTATTTTTTTTCAGTTTAGGTTTGTTTGCAAAGTAAGTGTGTAGGTGGTGGGCAGCCAGAATGCCCAGCCTCTGTTAGTCCATAAAATAAAGCACATTAAAGTAAATGCCAGAACTCAAAGCCGTGGTGAATAAAGATGGAACAGCCTGATGTTCAGCTTGTAAGAATCACAGAATCATCTTTTAAGTTGGAAAAGACCTCTAAGGCCACCAAGTCCAACTGTCAGCCCAGCACCACCACTGTGTTTACCACTAAACCATGTCTTCAGGTGCCACATCCACATGTTTTTTGAAGACTTCCAAGGATGGTGACTCCACCACTGCCCTGGGCAGCCTGTTCCACCCCTTTCTGTGAAGAAATTGTTCCTCACCTCACTGTCACTCACCTCACTGCAACCTCCTTTCAGGGAGTTACATCCCTTTGCTTTGGGATGCCCAAAGTGTGTTTGACTACGGAAAACCACAGAATCCACCCCAGTTGGGCCCTGGGCCAGGCAGAACTGACCCCCAACACAAGCTGCTCTGCAGTCACAGAACATCAGCTCAGCAATGCAAATCCACCTGCTGCCTCCACCCCTGGCCCAGGTGGTGTTTTAGAGGCATCTGGATGTGGCACCTGGGGACATGGTTTAGGGGTGATTGATGGTTGGACTCGGTGGTCTTGAAGGTCTCTTCCAGTCTTGGTGAGTCTGTGAGTCTCTGGTTGGTTAATCTGCTTCCCAAGGGGATATTTTAGCTCCACATCACTCTGCTCCACTTTCCTTTTCAAAGGAATTTTCTTCTCCTTCTGGATCACTAGTTCAAATCCAGATAAGGTCAGTTGTCATAGAAATTATTGGCAGTACCAGCAGCCCTGTGTCCGACGTGGAATGAGTTGGGAGTTTCATTTGCACATGATCTGGGTCCCTAAGTGGCACTAATTGGCTGTCTAATTGTCACACACAGGAGAAAGGCAGAGGATTGATTAGGCGTGGAGGCTGAGTGCCCCTCTGCCAGCCTGGCTTCCTGGAGCTCATTCCATGGGCATGCTGGCAGGGTAATGAGGGGCAGCGCGCTTTGGATTCGCTGGCTGTCGAGGCAGCATCTTTTCCTGCCAGGCATTTTTAGGGGAGCTTGTTTTACTCCACCAAGGTCAAAGATAGCATCTTTTACAAACACCGCCTTCGCTCAAAAGTCAGGGGCTTGCAGGATTTACTTGTGAGCAGCACATATTTAACCATTTCCTTTGCTTCCCCCAAACCCGAAGTTTTTTGTAGAAAATAGGATGAGTCACAGTGGTGTGAGGCAGAACTGCTGTAGAAAGCATAGGGGGGGTTATGGTGCTCAGAAATCTGTCCATATTTCCTTTTGCTGTCTCAGTGTCTGATGTGTGATGTACAGGCTCCTGGAGGTAACTTACCACGACACAGGGAACCTGACGTGGTGTGCATTTATCTCCTGATAAATGGATCCTCCTGTCAAACAGCAAAGCCTCTCACCTGCAAAAACACATTTTGACCAATGTCTTTTCCCCTGAGCTATGGTATAGGTCACACCGTGCAATGTAGGTGCTTTTTAACCTGGAGTAGGCTCTCTTTCTCTGACATAGAACTAAGTCATTAAAGAGTGACTCACTGAAGTAGTAAATTTAGGAGCTAGTTTGTGATGTGAAAGGCAGGACTACACAAAGAATCAAAAATACCTTGTATATGCTAATGTGTGTAGGCCCAGCCATGGCACTTAGTAAGTTTATTAAGGCTTAAACCTCAGTTAGTGAGGTTAAACCACAATTCCTTCAAACCTTATTGTCCTCATATTTTAATTCCCTTGTTGTATCAGATGAACAGTATTGGTAAGAATTATGTCTCTCAACCACACAAGCTGATCAGTGCATACAGTGTTACCAGAATGTACTGTTGAAATATACTGTATTTCTGTAAAATGTAAGTATTTCCTCTGCTTTCCCTCCCTTTCCCCACACCTGGAGCAGAAACAGGACAGGCCTCGTGTTCTGCTGTGTGCCTCCTCTCTCTGACATACACATCCCTCCTGTTCAACCTTCTTCCTAAAGTCCCAATCTCATGCAAATTAATTGAAAACAAGTGCAGGTACCAGCTATGCATCAAAAAGCTCTGATGCACCTGCCATGTCGTTTTCCTCTCTGCCAATCTGTGCAAGATGAGCATTCACGAGATCCTTTAGCTTTTTAACAACCCTGTTCTTGGAATATATTTCCCCAGAAATGCAGAGCAATCTTTGCACGGTTTCAGACTGTATATTTTGTGATTAGTGTTTCGTAAGTGATGTTTTGCTTAATGATCTAACATCTGTTCTAGGAGGTTTGTTTTTGTAACTTCCCCACCTCCCGCTGAACGAATGCCAGAAACTTGTCCCTTTCCTCCAAGTCAATCAAAGCACTAATTGCATCATAATCAGGGGAAGCAGCAGTGACTGCTCAAGTGCTGAAGACTCAGCAATCAACTCACAACTCTCTGCTCTCTGTGTGGAGAGAGAAAGGCTCCCTGTGCCGAGATGGGAATTTCCCGCAATCCCGATTTCTCGAGCTGACTCGGGTTTTTTGGGTTTGCAGGGAGAGGACTGCACCATCCCCTGCATGGCAGGAACCTACGGAACCAATTGCTCCTCAGTTTGTAACTGCAAGAACGACGGTGCCTGTTCCCCTGTGGACGGGCTGTGCTACTGCAAAGAAGGTAAACAAAATTCGGATTTAGCCATTGGTGGCAATTTGGCATCAGTGCTTCTCCCCTTTTGAAGTGGCACAGCTGTGCAGTCAGTAACCCCACTATTTTCTTGTCTGCCCAAGTATCCAAGCTCAACAGGGGCTTGACTGGATGTTTTGTTTCTGCCTTGAGCAGGGGCCAGGCTTCCCTGCTCTGCTGCAGGAACAGGTCACAGAACTAAGTGTGTTTGGCAGAGCCTCAGCTCCTCTCCAGAGGAAATGCAAAGCAATGCCCAGATCATTGGGATGGTTTTCTTTATCCCTTTGCTGCCCTGTTTCTCCAGGATTGCAAAGCCCCTGCTCTCCTTCCCTGCCTGGAGTGGCACACTGGGCACAGAGGCAGAGGCAGCTTCCTGCCTGTCTTTCCTCCATCCCATTGCTCTGTTCTGTGCCTGGCCATGTTTATCCTCACCAGACCTGGCCTGACCTGCAGACTGCCTGCCCATCTCAACCTTAGGCTGGCCCCAGTCCTGCTGATCTGGGCTGGTGGCTGATCCCAGCTGCCAGCCCCACGCTGGGACTGTGGGGTGGGCCCTGGCTCTCTGCCCTTGCTGCCACCCTCAGCTGCCCATCCTCCCTGTGCCCTGACACCGGGACACCCCAGCCATGTGCAGGTGTCCTCTGTCCCCTGAGCCTGCAAGGGGTTTTTTATCTGGGGAAACCAGAAAGTCTTACCTGCTCCAGAGTCTCTCTGCGAGACTGACAGCTTTTCTTCCCCCATATGTCCATAATTCCCTCATGTGCTTGGTGGTGAGCATAACCCATGTATCCATCCAGCAATCCCCTGAGAAATCTTGCACTGCTCCACAGCACAGTGTCTCTTGTGTTCCCCCAGAATCCCAACATGAGCTATGTCTATCTGACACACATAAGCCCTAAACCAGAAGTGAGGCAAATAACGATAAAATCTGGCATTTCAAACATGAATTAATGGATCACTGTAGAACCCCATTTAATGAGGGATTATAAACCATGAGTTACTGCTCAACTCCATTACATACAGCTGCAGTGTAATGAAAGTCATTGTGTGGCTGGTAGTTAAGATTTGAGCCTTAATGGCTAGAAATGATGGCCTTGGTCTTTTTTTAGGTGTAATAGCTGCTTTATATTAAATAGCGTTGTCAAGAAAAAGATAAAATAGGAGGCAAGAAACAGGCAGCATCAAATGGCAAGTTTCTTGCATCCCCAGGGGTCAGCAGGTCTGCAGCCTGACAGGCAGCACAGCCTCTCTTGTGCTACCCCAGCAGTTCCCAGAGAGGCACCAGAGACCTTAATCTGGTAAGAACCAACACAGTGACACCTTCATCCGTCCCCCTCTGCATGTACAAGTGCTGGGAGATGAAGCTGGGAGGTCATAATAAAAGGGTCAATCTTTGACCCCAAAACAGTCTTAATTTACACTAAGAAACTGGTCCTAGCATCACAGAGCTGCTGCTGCCTTTCTTGCTGTCTCTCCATCACTTTTTTCATGAAAACATCCCAAATGCTCTTTGTCTCTCCTGTTTCTTTAGGCTGGCAAGGAGTGGATTGCTCTATTCCGTGTTCAAGTGGAAGTTGGGGTCTGAACTGTAACCAGACGTGTTCCTGCACCAACGGAGCTGCCTGCAGGCCAGCAGACGGCTTCTGCCTCTGCTCCCCGGGATGGCAGGGGGAGTTCTGTGAGCAGCCCTGCCCTGTGAGTACCACTGGGGCAGTTCTGTGCCCAGCCCTGCCCTGGGAGTACCACTGGGGTGCTCTTGCACCCCCTTTAAACCACAGCCCTGCTGAACACAGAGTAGGGCAGCATCTCATTTTGCCTGGCGGTGTCTGAAGGAAATCATGTGTAAATAACAAATTGGGGTTCTAGCAGCTGAGTGGATGTATTATACTTTGCATTATATTTTATCAGAGCTGTTGCTGTGTTATCTGCATTTTCTTGAGCATCATTTTTTAAAGTGATTCTTCATTTGGTTCTGTATAGAAACATTAGGCACTGAGTTTCTATCTCCTCTGTATGTTAATTTAAAAGATGCGACTCAGCATTAAGAGGGACATGATAGATGCTTTTGCACATTTCAGAACAAAAAACTGATTACTGAGAGGCTTTTTTTATTTATATTTTTGAAGGATGGAACATATGGTCTTAATTGCAGTGAGCGTTGTGACTGTAACCACGCCGATGGGTGTGACCCTGTCACTGGGTACTGCTGCTGCCTCGCAGGCTGGACAGGTAAAATTAAGAATTACCTTGGTAAACCTTGGGGGTTTTGTTGATTTTGGAGGTTCTGTTGAGTTGTTTCGCTTTGCTGTTGCATCGTTTATAGCACTGGACTTGTGACTGCAACCTTTTAAATAATGGATTGAGACAAGATCAGCTGAACTCACCCATATTTGAATCACTGGTGATGGTGACGATAATTGGCATTCATTAAATTTGTATTCAGATGAGTCGAAGATGGCTCCAAACCTGGAGCCAGATGTTAGCCTTCTGGAAGAGCATCCTCAGGAGGAATGCAGATCAGCTGGAAATCCTGCAGAGTTTTTCTCCTTGAACAGCCCTTTCCACGGGGGTGCAGCTGTGGGCCGGCAGATCCCAGGAACATCATACCTGGGATGCAGATAAGGTTTTTCTGAATCCTAAGAGTCGATACAGCTGCTCCATCCTACAAAACTCAGATTCTTCCCCATTTTCCTGTGCTTCTTGTCGCACAGAAGGGCAGTTACAGGGAGCAGATCAGTGCTACTGTGACAGAGCTCTCGTGGTGACACAGCGGCAGAGAGGAAAATTCCGTGAAGTCGGAGAGTCCAGGCTGGAGATCTCAGTGCAATTAGACCTGCACTTGACTCCACACTGATGGTCTCTTTGCCAGCCCTTGACAGCTGACACAACAGCAGTGGGGGGCAAGTTATTGACCCAACCAGTATTTTACACTTAGCTGCCTAAAATGCTGGTTAATGTCCCTCTGCTCTCTGTCGAGGCCCTGGGGGGAGATAAAGTTCTGTTCTTGCCCATAACTGCAGAACCACCAGTGGCACTGACAGTCAAATTGCATTTATATTAACAGCAAGTCATTTGGAAAATTTAATTGTTTTTCAAGCAAGTACCAAGCTGAAGGAATGTGTAGAGCAAGGCAGGCTGCTCAGGCAGCCAGGGTTTGGGATCCTGTCACCTTTCCCCTTTGTTTATGCCTTAAAGCAATGCATGCCTTCTGTTTCTGGTGGAGAGGACACACACTCAGCTCCCAGCATCATGAAGCAAAAGCAGTGAAATTATGCCCAGAACATACAATGGAAATAATCTTTTAAGAAGTAAATAAAATTGTAAAAATAGGACGTTCTGCACATTGCTTACAACAAAGCTACTTTTTAAGGATACTGGGCCTGCACTGAAAAGGGCATTTTTCCTCCAAGAAAATCCATTTTATAATCTCACTAGTATCCCCTCCTCCATCCCCTTACCTTCCTCACTGGCTGGAGTGCATTCATCTCTCTTTGCCATCAATATATCCATCTATCAGGCTTTACAACTCTCCTGTGCATTATTGATGATCAGCAGAGAAACAGCTGGTGGGCTTTTCCTGTAGCCATTGTGAGTTTCTTCAAGGGAGAAAATTGTTTTTAGAAGTACAATAAATTGAAGAGAGATATTTATACACACTTATTCTTTAAGTTTATTACACATCCTTCTGGAGGTAGCAATCCAGAGGAAACTGCTGGAAATGAACTTTGCAGGCTGTGCAGACTGAAGGGGTGGCTTTTTCTTGAAGGCATTTGCAACAAATACTTTGTGCTTGCTCCCATGCACATCTGTAAATGAACTTCACCTGCAGATACTAATTACTCTAAGTAAAGGTAAAAGTAATTTCTGATGTCCTCCTTCTTTTAATTTCCATATTGGGCAAGATAAATGTGTATTACCTTGCAGGGGATTAGCTGCAGCCTAAGCACTTTATCCTTCAGTGTGCCCCTGCAGTTCTGGAACTCCTTCTTCAGGATCACATTTCAGGGAGGAAAATATTATGTTCATATCCAAGACCAAGTTGGAGTTGAGACATTGACAGGGCCGTGTAAGGTGGAAATGTTGATAGACAGAGCCAACATGTGTTTTGTCAATTCTCCTTCCAATGTTTTTTCCACTTGGCTTAGCACCAGACACAAGGATACATTCTGCTCATACTAGTTTGAAAGTATGTAATTTAAGAAACTCTTCAGCTAGATAATTATATTTTCATATTAAGGAGTGTGGCATCAATGAAAGATTAATCTTATCTGCAGTTGTTGTGAACTGGGCCATGATGTGTATTGCGGTGCATTTTATAAATATGAGGTGATAAATAATTCAGGCTGAAATTTTTGCTTTCTGGTTTTGGTACTAATTAGGCATGGCCTGAAAAAGATCAGAAAAGTTCAGGATCATGGAACATCTGAAGGTTTTCCTGCCCACTCACACCAGACACAGAATTCACGTGGCTTTCTGATCCTAATAGCCACAAAACTTCATCTGAAACCAGCATATTCTGTGTGTTCATCCCAGACGTGGGACTCCCTCTTGATGTCGGTGTTTTATGTAAAGATCAAGGGGAAGATTGAACCCATTTTCTTTAAAGAGGTTTCAAGATGTTCCTCATATAAACCTTCAGGGACTGATGGATGGTAAGGGAATGGAGGAGGACTAAGAGAGGAAGGAAGGAGGCCTGTCAAGAGGAGCACACAATGTAAGTTAATAGCAGTCTGCCATCCTTTTATGATGTCATGACTGCCACCCATCGAGACTCTTATTGAGGACAGTGACCTTCTGTGGGTACCAGCTGGGGGAAGGTAATTTTCAGGAGCTGAGTGTACCTGGCAGATGGGAAGATGATGAAGAGATTCCCACATATCAACCAGGAGATCACAAAGCTGTGCAAAGCAGCTGGATGCATAAATAAGCACACCGGCAACAAGCTGCTCCGAGACGTGCATATTCCCTTTCCATTGAGTTCCGTGGGGAATTGCATGTGTGCAGCCAAAGGCAGGAGTTAGATCAGATCTAGAGATGATTGAACCCTGGTGCTGTTGCTGAAAATTACTCGGCCAAGCACACAGGCACATGGAATCACAAATGCCTTTGGAGGAAGCAGAACAAGCAGGACATTTGTGCTTAGAAATCAAAAAACACTTTGGATAAAGGCTCTCATGTGGTGCAAAGTGAAACTTGTTCAAATGTTGGCCAAAGTCAGATCTGTGACCTGATGCAGAGGTGAGTTCCCTCCACATGAAGGAAATGTGGGATGCAGTAACACCAAGGGCTCAGCCTTGCACTGGATGGAGTTCTCCAGCTTGTACCAGCACTGCATCCACATAACCTCACCTGTACAAATAGTACCCTGGAAATGTAAAGGAGAGATGATCATATCTACTGCTGATTCAAAAAGGAAAAGTGTAGCCCTCAGAGGATCAAGTCTTGACTGATCAGACTGTTTTCTAAGGATTAATAAGGGTCTCTGGCTCCTGCTCTGCCGTGCCTTTTATACACAGACACTTCAGTGCTTGCAGCTCTGTGTGTGTGTGTGCACAGGTACCTCAGAGCTCCCAACATACCAGTCATTTGTGGAAGAGGTGTTATGTTGTGTACATTTAGGTTAGGACGAAAATGCTTGAAGTTGGAGTGCTTGGCTGCTAATTGCATTTGGTTAATTAGGGATCCTGCACACACGGAATCCGTGGAGGGAATGGTAGCACAGAAACACCCTGTGGTGGAGCAGCTCCTGGAAGCCCTTTGCAAGCAAACAGGTCCTGGAATAGCAGGCAGCAATCTCATCTTTCCCAGGTGCAGCCTCCTCTCCTGGGTGCTCAGTGACAATGTTAAGGTCATAAATATCAATTAGTCTCCTCTTACTTAATAAATAACCTGAAGCTGGACAGAAAAGGACCAGCTGCCCTGGTGGCCCTGTGGGGTGAGCAGAGAGGACGTGGATGACAAAGTTCCTGTGGTGGGTGCAGTGCTGGTGGCCCTGGAGGTGACAGCTCCAGCCAAGCCATGTGGGGGTTGCAGGATGAGCTGCAAACCCCCTCGGGCTGGTCCTCCCTCCTCGGGGGAGGCTGCTGGCAGCACGTTTTGTGCCAGAAACAGCTTTCTCAGGTACCAGCTGGTTAAAATCACGTAGCCTTCAGCTGGTTCACTCGGTACAGACCTCAATAATTAACTTAGTCATGGCTGCTGGCCTGGCTTTTAATTTCTGGAGGTGTTTCCTTTGTGCTTGACTCGAGGCAGGTGAGGGCTCCCTGGGAGGCCAGACCCTGCCGGTGCCCATCCTGCCTCCAAGACCCGGGTCCGTCCTCCTCCCAGTCAGACATCCTGCTCCCAGACAGGTTACAGAAGGAAAGCCACAGGCCTGGCTGCTCTTCACACCGAGCTCTGCTCCTCCCTCTGATGAGTCTGTGCTTCAGGTTAATTGGGGCAACTGTGTGTTTTGTAACCTTTCAGCTGCTACAGGGGGATTAAATAACAAGTGATCTACAGGGGGACATGTTCGTGCCTCTAAATGTTAAGGTCAGTTAAAATCCTGTTTATCTGAATTCCTTTAATCTGAAATGCTGTCTTATCTGCAGCTTGTTCTGCCTCTCCCTTTTTGTCTGGTGCTCTGGTTTTGCAGATGCTATCTCAGTTATCCACTGAGCTGGTTAATCAGAGGCTTCTCTCAATAGGAAAGCCAAAGTTTATTCAGCTTATTTTAACATCCCAAAGATGTGTGGGGAAAACGAAGTGCTGCTGTGAGATGGAAAACATAAAAGGGTGCATCCCATAGTTAATTATAAAAGAAGCCCTCATAGATTTTCCTTAATTAATCAGGATGGCAAACACAGGTATGGAAATGATCTGTGCTGAGGAACAAACATCTTGTTATTGCCTTGGTGCTTTTCACCTTCAGGCTTCATTCCTGTCTCATAAGAGCAGCCTCCTCCTTTGCTGTTACATCCAGGAAATCAAAATACATATTTCCCTGTCCTTTACAACCTCGATAACTTCCATACATTGCCAGCAACATAAACCTTAATTGTCTCTTATCATGTCCAGGTCTGCAGCCCAGTAGTTGTGGGAGTCTGGAGTTGTAGGATTTCCACGTGTGGTGGTGCGAGGGAGTTAATGGGGTCACCGGTGTCACTGGTCACAGGTCAGGTGAGCTCTGAGGGAGGATGTGGCTGTGAGCATTTGCAGGCTGCCAGTGACATCTGCACTGTCACTCAAACACAGAAACATGTTTCTTCCCTCCTGTGGACACATTAATTCAGGAAAACTGATAAGCCTGTTACTCAAGGGAAGGCCTTTTTGAATTTTAAAGAAACAGTGGCCACTTTGACGGGGAGCTCTAAGGTATTTTTAACTTCACTTTCTCAGAATTCTTTGCAAGAAGGTGAAAAACCTTTGAAATAATAAAAAAAACTCCAACCCTTTCCATATAATGCATTTTGTTTGTACTAATAGGACTTTTCTTCCATTACAGCAGTTTCCAATTTATAATTTTAGGGCCAGATCCTGTCCTCAGCTGAAACCCAAATAATTCTCTTGTCAGTAATAGATCAACCCCATGAGGATGTTGATATAATTGGGAGCTGACTTTTCCATGCATATTTAAAGCCAGAAAAGAATCTAGGGCTTGTTTCATGCACCTCCAGGTTTTTAGCTGAAGAGCCACAGTATTTTAGAATTCACAGTGTCGTGGGTTGGCTTTTTTTTTTTTTCCATCAGACTGTTTCATACCATTGGTTTGTAACACAGAGCCTAAAATATCAGGATGGGGCAATAGTAAGTTCCTATTAAACGTGCATTTTCTAGATGTCTAATCCCATTATCTACACCATATTTTGCATTTATCACTTTTGGCAGTCTTATCCCAGATTTTTAAATTAATAATTTATTTCTGTGATTATTCTGTATCCTTACATTAGCTTTAAACAGACAGGAAAACTAGAAATTTCCAGAGTCAGTCTAAAATGGTGCATTTTAGCCTCTCTTCTGGCCTCTGCCTTTCTAATGTGGGAATCTTTTCCATGTGAAAAGGTGTGCTTACTCTCTGGATTCGACAAGTGCCCTTTAGTCTATGAATGTAAGATAAGCTTATTAGAAATTAGCTTTAATTTTTCATTGACTTAATTTCAAGTGAGTTGATAAGATTTTAATGTCAGGCTGTGCTTAAAAATTCTCTCTTTGACAGGAACCTTTAAGGATGGTTCCTGCTGATACAGGGCTAATTTTCAAAAATCTGAATTATGAAGTTATATCAAAGACTTCATTGATGTCCTGACATTAATTATGTCTGTGTCTTCCTTGGCAGGTAGCTGGGGGGGCTCCTGGTTCTCATCTGAGTGAGGTTTGGTTGTGTTTGTCCTGTGCCAGATTTAGTATATATCTCACCTTTTGTGAAATCAGTTGGATTTTTGCCACTCATTCAGTGGGAGTTGGATCAGACCCTTAAACTATAATTAGCATCTGCAGTAAGGCTACTGCTAAACTTCAGCATGTATGCAAATCATTGCAGTATTAAGTCTTACAAACAGAAGATATACAAGTTCACCTATCTTTGTATTTATTTTTAGGTTTATTTTCACTTATTAAAAGACAGCTTTTAAATTTATGAGGAAAGACATAGCTTGGATGGCATCCTGGATGATGCTAATTTAATGGGTTCTAAAAACATGAAACTCCATTCTAGAGGTACCCAACCCATTTTCCATTTTAACATGGAGCCATTCTATATATAAGCTTGGCTGTGTGTACAATAGTCACCTATAAATAAATGTGGGCGAGAAACGGGGAAAAATTATTTGTGCACGTTTCAGCAGATGAAATCCTGGATGTTTGACATGCTGTGTGTGGAAGGAGAAAAGGAAGGATCACTCAGTAAACAGCCTGCAAGCTAAAATGGGGTGTACATAAATATATATAGTGGAGACTATTGACAGGAGCATGCAGTGACAGGACAAGGGGGAATGGCTTCAGACTGGCAGAGGAGGGTTAGATGGGATATTAGAAAAATAGAAAAATTCTTTATACCCTCTTCTTCCCTGTGAGGGAGATGAGGCTCTGTCACAGTTGCCCAGAGAAGCTGTGGCTGCCCCATCCCTGGAAGTGTCCAAGGCCAGTTTGGACGGGGCTTAGAGCAACCTGGGCTAGTGGAAGGTGTCCCTGCCCATGGCACGGGGTGGAATGAGATGAGCTTTAATGTCCTTTCCCACCCAAACCATTCTGGAATTCTATGATTCTATTTTTTATATCTATCTATCTATATATGTATATCTATATATATATATATAGATATGTTTTTGGTGAAAGAGTTTGCAGTGAGAAGTGTTGTAAACATCTTCCTCCCTGTTCTACACCAAGGAGAAAAAGTTGAATTTCAGTCAACATTAACACAAAAGGCTTTAGTTGTACCCCAGCTCTTGCTAAGCTGCTCTTCTCTCATGACTCAGGGGCTGGAACATTTTTGGCTGGGAAAACAATGCAGTTTTTCCCACTTACGAGTTCCTCCCTCCTGTTTACCTGCTGATGATCTGCTTGGATCTTCCCCAAGTTTCTCTTCCCATTCCTGAAACTGTGTCCAGTGTTTGAGGAGTAGGAAGGAATCACTCTAAAGGGCTGCATGAGCTTAACTCCTTTTAGCACCATTTTCTTCAGGTCTGCCCCTTCTGCTCATGGAAACCCTTCCTCCTTCTGTAGTGCACCCTGGAGAATACCCTGGAGCAAAGGGAACCACATCATCCTTAATTTTAGCAAACATTTTTACTTACCTCATTTCTTGTGAGGTAGGTCTCTTGCCTCAAAAGCTTTTATTGCATAAATTCCCCGGGTTGGGTGATTCATATCTGGAGATTTCTCTAGATAATTAAAAATAGGGGTAGGATTAGAGCTCCACAGAGGTGCATTAGGCTCTGAGTATATTACTGGCAGAAAAACACTTACATTAATGGGTGCATAAATCGCCCATGCAAAGATGAGAGAAGGGACAAGTTAGAATTTTTCACTGGCTGCAGGGAAAGGCTTATTCTTCATTATTTAGGACCAGATCACAGAGCTTCCATTTAGATTGATGGGCTGCTACACTCAGGAGCTGCCCCTGTGAAGCCCAGGGGTGAACGATGCCTAGTGAGGGAAGGAGGGGCTCCATGGCACCAATGTGGGGAAAAAATCAGTTAAAAAAGCATTTGAGAACACCACAGAAGTTCACAGATAATGGGAGTGTGGCTGCTGTTATCTCTGTTGAGTAGTTTCACTATATAAAAACAAAAATAGCTTATTTGCAGACTGGATGAGCAGCCATCAATTCTTAATGTTTCCATTTAATTTTATGAGAGATCCCTTTATGTTTTCTTCTATCTGCTGCCCTCCCCACACTGATTTTCTCATTCTTCAGCATTCTTAAATGCTGAGCTGTCAGGAATTGAGCTGTGGTGCTTCTGACTGGATCTCAGTCAAACACTTCAGGGTTTGCCTCAGGTAGGAATAAATATAAAGACGCAAAAAGTGATGGGAAAGCATCAAGAATTCTTTGTGAACTCTTGTTTGTGTGCTGTCATAACACCTCTGAGCAGCTGATCCTCGGCTTGGACAGGTCTGTCTTTATGTTCTTATTGCATTTTCTACTACCTTTGATAGACTCAAGCAGCAAAATAGGAAAGCACATGGATCTAATCTCAAATACAAAGTTGATTTAAATAGAATTGATAGGGACAACATAAGTGCAACAGCAATAAGTGCTGGGGAAAGAGAAGAATCAGGTTAAAGGATCAAAGACCAAAGATCCCAGCCAAGCGTGACTCACCAAACTCGGGCCTCCACAGCATTGCCTGCAAAATCCAGTGCCTATTTTTGCATGAAAAGCAGTTCTTTCCAAAGCTATTCAAATGCCAGAAATAAGAGATTATTATGACTTCATGTCATGTTGAAAGACAGGTGGAGGAGAGCACAATGTTTGTGTTGGATTCAAACGTCTGCTGAAATCGTTCCTGTCATTCCTAATTGATGTTGCATCTGTCTTTGCATTGGGACTATTGAGGGGAAAGAAAAAAAAAGCTGAAGATCTTATTCAGAGAAATAATTACAGTTATACACTGGTAGATGTAAAATTAAAGTACATGGGGGGAAGGGAGTTACATCCTATAATTCATCAAATTCCTCCGTCCCTGAAAAATAATTAGATGCTGGGCAGCACACAGGCACTGCTGCAGAGGCTACTGTCAGGGGGATAGCAGTGGTCAAAAATAGGCCACTGGTTCTCATTTATTCCATCCATTTTTGCTCTTCTATTGTGTTTGGAGTATTAGTTTCCAACTATCCAGAGACACAGCACAGAAACAATGGCAGGCTTTATTAAGAGCCAGAGACGTAATCCCCAGGCACGAGTGCAATTGCAGAAGTAAGCTGGAGAGGGGAAAAAGGGAGTTTTACTTATATCTGCCTTTCAGGAATTTCACCCTCCAAAGTCCTTCAGTGTGATGTAGTTACAGGCAGCACTAAATCTGCATTTGACAAACTTTCTTGAAGGCACTGAAGATTATTAATGGAAGCAGCCTATGAAGGAGATCTTCAATAGGTGCCTCACATCCCGGTTGTATGGCCTGGAGGGTTTTTTTTTTTCCTTTTTCTTGCTCCTTTTCCTGCTGGTTGTATGGATGTTTAGCTTAATCCATCCCAACCTGATCTGTAAATTTTAATACAAAGAACCGACTTAATCTGGTAAAAATTGAAGCTGCTGCATGAAAACCAGTGGCATTGAGGCACCAGACACCCCCCTCTCTGGCCACTCTGCACCAGAGCTGAGCTGTAATACATCGTTTATGTTATTGGGATAAAACATTTGTCACTGATGGGTTTCCATCAGCCAGTACTGTTGCCAGACACTGAGTTGATCCAAGGGCTGGAGCCCCTCTGCTCTGGAGCCAGGCTGGGAGACCTGGAGAAGAGAAGACTCTGGGAGACCTTAGAGCCCCTTCCAGGGCCTAAAGGGGCTCCAGAGAGAGCTGGAGAGGGACTTGGGACAAGGGATGGAGGGACAGGACAGAGGGAATGGCTTCCCACTGCCAGAGGGCAGGGTTAGATGGGATATTGGGAAGGAATTCTTCCCTGTGAGGGTGGTGGGGCCCTGGCACAGGTTGCCCAGAGAAGCTGTGGCTGCCCCTGGATCCCTGGAAGTGTCCAAGGCCAGGTTGGGTGGGGCTTGGAGCAACCTGGGCTAGTGGAAGGTGTCCCTGCCCATGGCAGGGGGTGGAACAAGATGAGCTTTAAGGTCCCATCCAACCCAAACCATCCTGGGATTCTCTTCCTCCCCTACCTCTCTCCCTGCTGCTGTCCTTTATCAAGATGCCAGTTACAGTTCTACATTGGGAGATTTCTGTACAACCCACTGGCTTCCCCTGTGGGAAATCTGGGATGGAGTTACACCAGACACTCCTTATGTCCCAGACAGCAGCTGCTTGGCCACTTGGCGGTAAACTCCTGGTGGTAAAGTGTCTCCTGTAAGGAGAAAGGCCTTGGAAGAGCTGTCCCATGTAGCTGTCCCTGAGAACAGGGCAGCTGTGACTGCTCTGGTGGGTTCAGCTCAGCCCAGGTTGTGTTTTCCACAGCACTTCAGGCCCTTAGGGCTAGTTTTCCTTCCCACTGTGTGTGCAGAGCAGGTTGGTGTGGGGAAGGGGGAGTGAAGCCACTGCTGGGACTGTCAGCTCAATGCCATGTACAGAGCAGGCCAGAGGACAGCAGTGGGAATCCCACTGGAGAGCAGTCAGTGTTTGCAGAAATCCAATACCCCAAATCCACACCAGGACAGGGAGGGTTTGTGGCTGCTATGTCACAGACTGAGTTAAAACCACAGTGGGCTCTGCTCTTCCCTGGGCTCTGCCTTACTGCAAGAGTGCAAAGTCTTTGCCCACATCCAGTGGATAGCTACAATTTTATATAAGTTATGTGAATTTCAGTTACAGTTCACCCCCAGAACATTATTTGAGAAGGTCTTGGAAGTGTAATTTTATACCAGTGTCTGCAATTGTGAACCCACAGCCTCAGGCTGGAAGATAATTCCCTGGTATCCAGGCAATGGAGTTTATGTATAGAACTGCTTCCTGCAGCTTCAAGGACTTCTTCTTCTGATAGTTGTCTTTCTAATTTCTGTATCATTGCTTGTGAAACCAGGATTTTGTTCATAAATTAGGAACCTGTGGTTGTAAGGCGAGATAATACAGAGGTGTGTCAACTTCAGCAGTTTTTATAGTTCTGGAAATTGAAAATTAATTGCTTATCAGAAATGTTCATCAGCAAGGCCCAAAGTAAATATTGAAGTTTTACATTACAGAAGGTTCCTGCTCCACTGACTCCAACTGTAAAGTAGCTGGGAGGGATGGACCTTCCCCTTCATGCACCCCCAGGGTAGGGGATTGTGAAATTAAGGTGCTTCTTCTAGCACAGTTCCATAAGACATGCACGTCCAGGTGCAGTTTTAACTTCTCATTTACATTTGCAATTCAGTGTGTGGGGGAGCCTCCAAAAAGAAAATCTTCCATGAGAATTAAATTTTGGAGCAATATAAAGTGATGAAAACCAATTGCAGCCCCATCGTGGTTGTCTTCTGGAGATGTATAAATAAATAAGTGCTGTAATGGGTGTCAGTGGCTTCTAGAAGGTTTCCTTTTCTCCCTTTACATTTCCTTACAACAATCAGCTCCACAATGACTCATTCCCTTCGTTAGGAGTGGGAAGACATCCCTCATTACTCATTACTAAAGGAAGGACTTTGCTGCTGCACGGAACAGCCCTGGCATTTTAATTCGAGTTCCTTCCATGAGAAAGGAGCCAGTGTCATTCTTCCCCAAACTTTGTCAAAAAGAGACAAGAAATAATGCTGTTTAATTGTCCCAGTTTATAAATAGCCCATTCACAGTGACAGAATTGCAATTTTAGTGCTGCAGTCGGGAGGAAAAATACAGATTTTTCTACATTTGTGCCTGAATTTCATTGCTGTGAGCTCACGCTGAGACACTCAAAGCTATAAATGATCATATATGTGTATTTATAAATACAAAATGCATTTATTTATTTACAATTTATTGTCTGACTTTTTAATTACAGAGCACTGTAGATATATTACATAAATGCACCCACAAAGCATTTGTTGTTTAAGTAATCCAAGGATATATTTGATTTCAAACTGAGCAGGGAAGACTGTTTAAAATAATTGTTTTTCTTGATTTTACTAATACAAATGTTCCTTGTCTCTTTTTGCACTCCCCTTTTTCAGATTTATTTACTTAGATAGGAAGGAATTGAGCTTGTATTAAGTTTTTACTGTATTTTAATGTGGTTTTTATTAAGCTCTACAGCATGGACCCTGCCTCTTTATAAATAAAGCTATGATCATGTATTACTAGAAACCACATTTCAAACTGTACTTTTGCCAGACTTGGTTAAGATTTTCTAGGAAGGGACATTATAATTGTGTGATTAATCTTCAGAAAAGGGAAATTTTGGCTCTGCAGTATTTCTTACTGTATTAACTTCAGAGATTTATAAAACCAACTTGAAGCTGCACCGTAAGTGTATTTATAATGACTTTTAGCTGATTTAATAATCCTCCAAGTTGGGTGGCTGTACAGATCACAGCCTCCCAACTGCAGTGCATTACCTGTGGCATCCAGATGAAGTTATCAGAGGTGCAGGAAATTACTTGGGATTGTGTTTCTCGGTGGAGATGCACTAATCCAACCCCTGGCCGCGGCGGGGGCTCCTGGAGCCCGGGGACGCTTTTATCCCATTATGCAGCAGGGCCATGTGCATGGATGATAAAGAACATCTTGCTGTTGAAAGCCCAGCTGAGGCGTGTGGGCCCCGCCAGGTCAGCCGGGAGGAGCCCGGGGTGGTGGCGTCGGCAGGAAAATTTTCCAAGCCGGGTCTGTGATTCATTTTTCCTGGTGTTATCAGTCTCCCCTGCCAGTGCCACTCCCTGCAGCTGGCACTGCTTAATGACCCTCTTAGTTCATGATCCTGCAAATGGTTTTCCATCCAAGGAGCCCTTGATCATGCAAATAGCTCTGCTAATTGCAGGTGGTGGTACTACCTTGTCCCAGCAGAGCACGAGCCTCTCCACACCAGATCCTTAGATCACATTTATATATGACAAACCGTGGCACAAGGTTGTTTTTTAAAAGCCACCAGTTAAAACAAAACCAGTTAGAACCATGCTAGAAGCCTCATGTTAAGTTTTTTGGCCCTGTGCTTTTTTTTTTTTGTCTTTCCAAGCTTTGCTTTTCGTGATAATAAATATCAAACAACCACCCTGGGAACGACTGGAGCTGGATTGGCAGGTCTCAGTCTCCATTTAACATGCAGATGATCAGCCTGTGCTCACATATGGCCACTTGCTAGATCAGAACTTAGTTCATTATCATAGAACTGGAGAGCTCTGGGTGGATGTGGGGTATGTGCACAAAACCCCAGAGCACACTGCCTTAAGCAAGGAAGGGAACAGAACACAGCACAGAGCTGAATTTACTTGTGTTCAAGAATCCAAACACTTCAACATGTTTTTCAGAGCTCTGATTTTTCTTTTTTAGGTCTTCCAATTCACAACAGGTAAGTAATCAGACTTCAATCAACTGCCTATTTCCAGACCAGTTATTTGAGCTATTTTGTGACTTTAAAGCAATTCCTGACCTTCATCTCTCAGATGACATGCAGAGTTTCTTTAATGGTGCTGAGGACTGAACAGGAGCCCACTAACACCTGCAGAACTCACCTCTCTGGTGTTTTCTTAATTTTCACTTTATTAACCAGATAAAAGGAGAGCTGTTTCCTTCCCAGGCTCCCTCGTTGGCTCTGCGAGGGGCTGCGAGGCATCAGTCCAGCCAAAAGTTTCTTTGATCAGTGAGCAGAGTAAGCTGTGGGGAACCTAATGTGTGTCTTTATGTCTTTAGGCATCCACTGTGACAACATCTGCACCCAGGGCCGCTGGGGCCCCAACTGCTCCATCTCGTGCAGCTGTGAGAATGGGGGATCCTGCTCCCCAGAGGATGGCACCTGCGACTGCGCCCCGGGATACAGGGGACCCTTGTGCCAGAGAAGTAAGATTTTCCATTCCTGGCAGGAGCAAAGCAGGTGGAAATGCTCCTTTGTGGCACCAGTCAGACAAACCCACAGTCTCTGAGCTGCTTTAGCCCCCTGAGGGCAAAGCACAGCCTAAAAAGTGCTGCTGGATTGGGAAGTCAGGACTCCACTGCACGGAGTCGTGCCTCGTGTTTCTTCTTCTGGTCTACTGCACCTGGAAGTCACGGGTGACCTGGAAGGAGCAACACCTTTCCATACCAAACCTGGCAGGACACGGATCTGCAGTGAAGTCAGGAGACCTTTTAAACAGTCAGCTATGACCCATAACATAATGACAAGTGGATGAGCCTTGGCATCAAAATAACAAATCTATGTTTTCTTATATGCCAGAAAAAGAAACACAGCAGCCTGAAATAGCTCCTGTCTGATGCTCTGCTGCTACATATTAAAATGTGCCGAGCAGATAAAACCCCTCTCATTTGCTTTATCTGGGAAGCTGCATTTGCCCCATAGAGACCCTAATTCACTGATCCAAACTACACACAACCATCTTCCTGTGTAAACAAGAAGTGGATTTGTCTTTCTTTTCTGCAGCAGCTCTTCTTCTTCTTCTTCTTCCTGTAAGACATTCTGCATTCCCAGTTCATACAGCCCCTTTGATTTCACCAGTTACACTCGACACTAGAACACACTCATCTCTAAAAATAATTTGTAGCTGACAGTTTTTATTTAAAGCCATTATAACGATGACCTCTAGCACTGCTGTAGTTAATGGCCTATAAGCATTTCCATTATAAACCCCAATTTCCAGGTGCTTCAGCATATCTATGTAGCTGTAAAACCTCTCTCCAAGGCTAAAATGTGGTGCTCAGAGCTTCAGGGAACTGGGGAAGGAAATTTTTCACGAATTTGAAACCTAAGAGTGCAAAACTTCCAGAAGTTAATAGTTTCTGACCTTTCTGAGATGAAAAAAAAACAGCTTAGTTTTATCAGCTGATGGCACATAGGCTACAAGAGGCAAACCTTGTTCCCAGTTTGCAAGCCCAGTAATCAGGTTGCTCCCCAAGGACATTTGCTAGGGATCTAATGGGGAGAAATTTTCTTCCTGTGAATGCTTCTGCTATTGCCTCGTGTTGCTGAAATGCCTCTGTGAGCATGTGGCATGGCAATTCAGCTTGCTTCCATCTCTTCTGTGGGATTCAGGCTCAAGCCTACCTGGTGAGGAGGACACCTCCGTGGGTGAGGGCGGCTTTAGCTTGCTAAGCTTGCTCTCAAAACCATCCACATTTTTCTCTTGGAAATTCATTTAGAAACAGAATTTAGCCTGTGCAGGCAGCACTGAAGATGATACTGAAGATGATTCTCAGCCAACTTGTTCTGTCGGTGTAATCAGGATTACATGAGACACCGGGATGGTTTAGTGCTCTTAAGCCTGCAGAAATGTCTCCAGCAATGATCCAGGGTGTTTTATAACTGGTATATATATCAACAAACCTGTCAGCTAAGTTCCAGCTGGAAATGTGCAGTGGTGTAAGAGCCTGACACCCTCTGTGAACATACAGACCAAGAGAAAATTCTCATTTGGTGGAAAAATAGAACGGACGTGATAAAGTAACTGCTGAGCTGGAACTGTAGAACAGAGAGTCACAGGAGTAAAAATAAAAACACATAAAGTCGTTTTTACAGCCACTTACTGCAATTTAACATTTCTTTGTGTTATCTGTTGCAGTGAATGTTTGGACAGCAAATGGTTTTTCACCCTACATGTACTTAGAAGCAACAATCTGTGTTTAGAAGAGATACTGAGCCCTAATCTTGGCTCTGTACCCTGTGTACAAATTCTATAATAATCTCAGGTTTTAGGCAAATTAAGCACACAGTTCATGACAAGTTTCCTCAGCTATCCTGTGTCATTACTGATGCAAATCAGGTGATTTTATATGCTGTTACCATAATTACCATCTTTAGATTCTGTTCATCACTGATGACTGCAGCTCCTGCCATGACATATATAAACTCTCTGCCCCAGGTGAGCACAGGTATCACACCCCATAGGTTTGGAAATCAGCTTTTGACATAATTGTTTAGACATAAAATATTGTTTCCTAATACACCTTCTCTGAATTCTCAGCTCAGTTTCCAAAGGAAACTGAGTATACTGAGTTTCTGTTGTCTCTACATGTGTGTGTTTCTCTTCCTATCTTAAAAGCTTTGGAATGTGTTATTATCCATATCTGCAGTAGGCTCTGAGGTCTCAAACATCTTAAAATCCCGTGTTTTGCTGAAGAGTTTATCTGGAGCAGGTTAGAGAGACTCAAATGAATGTCCTGAGAGGGGGAGGCTGCTGAGAACTCCACTGTGTCACTGAATAGCCAGGGACTTACATGAGGTCGGAAGGTGGGAATGTTTGAGCACAGGAGCAGTTTTCCTCAGAGCTTGCCCTTCATTAGACATGGAACAATCCCACAGGCTTCATCCTTTCAACTGTCCACAAAACCGTGTTTTTATAAATAAAGAAATAATGGTTTGGGATTAAGACAGAGAATTGTCGAGCTCTCAGCAATGAGAAAACTTTGGAGAACCTGTGACAGCTGATTTTGTTTTGTTTCCAGTTTGCCCCCCTGGTTTTTATGGACACCACTGTGGCCAGCCCTGCCCCCAGTGTGTGCACAGCAATGGTCCTTGTCACCACGTGTCGGGACACTGCGACTGCCTGCCTGGATTCTTTGGCCCTCTCTGCAACCAAGGTACTGAGCCCCAAACCCCCAAATTCCACCTCCTTTCCTAAGTGTCTGTGACTTTGCAGCAAGGCCCGTCACAAGGTTCCTGCCTTTTTCCCTTGTTTCAGCAGTTTAGATCTGAAGAAATTCTTTACTTCAGAGGGGAAATGCAAATAGGTACTTAGTCACCCTTTTGTAAATATGATGTGCTCCTGGTTTCATAAATCCAGGTCTGCAGTGCTGGATTGAACTGACTATGGAATGAGACACCTGCTGTAAATACATCAGCATCCAATGGGGTCATTTTTCTTTCTGCTCAGCCTCTCCTCCCCTGCATGTTGATGGCACCTTCATGGGATCTTTTGCAGCAGGACCTGTGGGTTCTGGTTAAGGGCAAGGCCAGCTCAGGTGCACAAGCCCAAACACCCAGTTACTGTTTACACCTCATTTGCACTGTGTAGGACCTGGTTGGGAATAGCTGAAGTCATGGACACGAGTGCAGGACACAGAAAAGTTTGCAATGAGGCAGAGAAAGTGAGTTAATTTTCACAGGTGAAGAGCAGCTTCAGCTCCCCCACATGCCCATCCCCTTTCTGTTCCTTTGGAAGTTACTCCATTTTTAACTGTGTTTGATTTTCAGTTTTATCCTAAAAATACCCACAGAAGCATTCAGTATTCTGCAGTCTCAGTGGTTGCATCCTACTGGGGGTGTTTCCTGCACAGGTATTTAAAAGAGGTGACTGCCCTTTGTGAAGTCACCATCCCTGCAAAAAATTGAGTGACACTTATTAATGACCTGCTTGTCAGTAAGTTGGGAATTGCAGGCAGCACTTATGCAAAATCATTAAACATGGAGTAAGTATGTGCTGTATTTCCTGTGCTGTATAGTCAACTAAACATTATACCAATTAATTTATTAAAATGAACATATTTCAGTGAATTTGTCCATTTTATGTGAAACGTTAACCAGATTTCAAAGCATAAGCAGGTCTAATTATCCTCTTAAGAAAACTATTTTATTTTTGCTCAGATGTTCAGCACTTCTGGTTTTACTTTGAAATGTTGATCTATCCAGTAAATTAATTTTAAAATATTCATGTCCTAATTAAAATCAATTTGTGTTGCAGTTTGTCATAATGAGTTAACATGTAACTTTATTTTGTAGAAAGAAAAATGTTAATTAATGTTTTCCATTAAAAAAATGTGAAATGAAGATTTCACTTTGGAATTTTCATCTCCTTGTGCCATCTCCTTTCTGGCAGCAGGAGCATTCTTCCACCAGCAGCACATGCTTGTGAGGAGCTGTGTAACCCCCCCAAAATTGCACAGGATTCCGAGCTACAAATGACTAAACAGCTGTTTTATGAATATCTTTCACAATCATGTAGCAAGATGGATTGATAATAACCTGTTATCGCTGCTGGAACACACCTGACATCCCACAGGGACTTTGGGAGTCCCACTTCAGAGCTTTTATGGCTAATTAACATCACTATCTGGGTTGTACAATCAGATTGCTCCCGAGGAAAGCAGCACCAGGCCTTGCTTTACAGCTCTGTTTAAAACTGGTTGAGACATTTAAAAAGGGCTTGTGTTTGGATCTCACATCCTCACGAGAGAGCTGACGTGTCAATCCACAACCAGGTTGTTTCAATTAAGGGGAACAACCATTTGGTCGTCCGTCTGTGTTGACATTCCAGAGGGCATCATCCCATTTCCCAGAGACAGGAGGTGCTCCTGGGGAAGGAACAGCTCTCCCTGTGTGCACCAGAGCGGTGCTTTTGTGAGGTGTGACCTGGTGCCTTTGCCAGCAGCTCTGTTTGGATCACAAATCTCGTCCTGATCCATTAGCATTCCATGTTGCAGTACAAATCAGCTCCTATTCTGAGGAAGTCTTTAGAGAACTACTTTTTTTGTACCTATAAAAAATCATTGAGGTGATGTTATCTATCTCCATCTTAAAGATGCCATAAATAGTGCATGGAGCTGCTGGATATGGAGCATTGGAAGTGACTGATGGTGTGGCCTCTGCAAGAGCCTGGGCTGACAGATCATTTCAGTTTTTGCTCTGCCTGTGATTTGAGGGCTTTGCTTTCCTCCTCTCTTTGTGTCTTTGTATTGTTCTTTTCACTGGGGCTGTATATTGGGTTTAGTTTTATCTCTTTCCAGTTAGGAGCTGTTCTGTTTAGCACATAATTTGAAAGCCAAACCCAACTTTATCCACTCCTACAGATAAGTCCACAGTATATAGAAATACAGAAAACAATACTCTGCACATTCTTAGCTTTCTGCTGTAGTAAGAGTAGAGGATGGCATATTATATAAAAACCAATGAATCACAGCTCAGGATTTCAATCTGTGGCTGATTCACAGTCAGGATAGATTGAGGTCACCTGCAGAGACTACTTTTGAGAAAGTGAGAGAGGCTGAAGTGGTAAAACAGCTGCATAATTCAGGGAAGTGCCTTAATCACTTTTTTGACATCGCTATTATTTACCAGGATACAAGTCCAGTTCCATTTGTTACACTCTTTGCAAAGATGGACTGTATGTTTTATCTTATTTTGAAAATACATCTGTTTTTGTCAGGGAACACAGCCAATAAGAGCCCAGAAATGAAACATTTCATTCGTTACTGAGCAGAGCATTCCATCAACTTTAACGTTAAAGATTTCCAATAATTTGGTGGGAGGTTGAAGATCTACATGTCTATTAGTTTTCTGTCGCTGTGCTTGAGCTCTTAGAGGATGACTCTGGAAAAATAAATTTAGAGTTTCTTTCCTTCCAACTTCAGGACTAAGCCAGGTGGGCACACAGGGATAGGTGCTGCTTTTTTTGGATGCAGCACATCTATTTAACAGCTCTCAGTCAAACATATATATATAATCCTTGGGAACCACATTTGCAACTTAATTGCTTCCCCTTTCCAAGTGTCCAGATCAATCCCTTTCAGCCACTCACTCGTGGTGGCTGCTGCTCATTGAATTCTCCTCAACTTCCCTGTTCTCTTCCTCTGCCAATAACCCCTTTTCTCTCTTTGTCTCTCCTCTTCTCATCCTTCCATACTGCCCTTCAATAATTGGAATCTTCTAACTATATTGGCTTCATTTTCCAGCAGAAAAATGGATTTTGAGATCACTTTTTTCCTGTTGTTTTTATGATTGGGATGTGAGAAAAAAAAAAAAAAAAAAAAGAACTCGAATACTTTCTGCCTTTTCCTTCTTTCCAGAAGGTCGTTGCCCATTCGGCTTCATCGAAGAAAAACGTTGAGATTAATTTTATCTCTAATTGCTAAATGTTAAACTGTGGCTTCTTCATGTCCATCCTGAAGAGCCCTCAGTAACCTGCCTTGTGTTTCCAGTGTGTCCCAGTGGGAAATACGGGAAGGACTGTGCCGAGGTGTGTCAGTGCACCGAGAACGGGACGTGCAATCCCATCGACGGATCCTGCCAGTGCTTCCCAGGCTGGATAGGCATGGACTGCTCTCAGAGTAAGCAAAGTGTTGTCCTCCCACGTCTGCTTCAAAATGACATGTTTTTGTGTTTGCTTAGTGTTTTCTGAAAGTTAGAGACAGGTTCTGGGGAAATCCCTGAGGTTTTACAGCCACTGCCTTACTCTCTTTATGGCTTATTTCTCTTAATTAATCTAAGTTAGCTCTGGATTGAATTAGTTTCTGCATTTGGAGTTTGCAGAAGCAGTGACTGGCTTTTATTCCAGGAAAGGGAGGTCACAAGCTCTTATCAGAAAAGAAAGCTCCATGCTCCCTTTTAATTTCTAGCTGCATTCCCTTTTATTTATTTTTTTGAAATCATTTTCTTTCAGCTATTACATTTAGAATTTATTAACCAGTAAATGTTTTCATGTACCAACCCCCCAGAACTGAGAAATTAGGCAGCTGAAATATTTCTATTAAATGTAATTTAATTGTAAAAGTCAACGTGGGCTTGGAGGGATGGAGGATTTCTTCTTGAAAATTGCCCAGGTAGAAGATTGGCATTTGCTGATCCCAAAGTGTCATTTCCTGAGAGCATCCCTTAATTGAAGCTGGATCACAGAGGGAGGCAATATCCGATCATTCAGAAATGTTACTTCATATTCAGGATACAACTAGCATATTAGACAGCATTCCAGAGTAAAATATATTAAACTTCAAGTGATAAAGCAGGAATCGGATAAAAACAGACGGCTGTAATTTTGCTTTTATTGTGTGTCTTCCACAGGCAGAATATTGCTGTCACTCAAAAAAATGGGGGGGGGGGGAGAAAAAAAGAAAGCTGCTCAGATTCCTCATTATATTTAGCCATGTAATTGGGAAATGACTGTTAGTTTCTGTTAACCTTGACAAAAGATGGTTTTTCTTGGAGAGCGACCATTGCCAGCCCGGGAGGCAGAAGGACCTGGTTGTAGCTGGTATGAGCCAAGGGGGAACGTGGCTGTCTCCTCAGTCACCTCCTTGTAAAGAGGGTGTAGCTCTCCCAAGGTGATCCTGGCCCACACCAGGCTCCCGTGGGCACCTGGCCTCACCTCCCGAGCTATTTCCATCAGACCATTAACCTGGAATGACCCGCAGTCAGAGCTGCACAGGAGAGTTTTAGCTCCAACTCCAGAGCCAGTTCTGGATTCTCTGACAGACCCTGCAGCTCTGCCTCACAAAGGAAAACTGGAGCAGGCTCCCCAGGGCAGCAGTCAGAGCACCAAGCCTGTCTGTGAGGCTCCTGGTGGGATTTTGGGATGTCCTGTGCAGGGCCAGGAGTGGCACTCGATGATCCCGATGGCTCCCTTCCAACTCAGCACATTCTGTGATTCTATTTCTGGTTGCTTATAGCACAAATACTTCAGGCCAAGTCCTGGTCAGCTTTACATTGTGTGAGTTCAGTGACCTTTTGTTTGATTAACGTCATGGCAGGTTTTTTGGCTGCTTATTCTGGCTTTAGGGGTGTCTGTCATGTGCCAGAAACTTGCATTTATCGTCCAAGCAGGAGCCATTGGCATCCATGGAAGTAGGCATGGTTTCTGTACTTTCAGGTTTCCTGGGAACTGTGCCTTATTAATTCATGTCTTTAATAGCAAGCCATGGAAAGTGCTTTTTAAAGCAAAAATATAGTTGTTATATTGAAGGGCTATCATCATTTTGGATCTCTTAGTCTGGCACTAATAACTGTAACTTACTGCATTCATTTTTTTGGAGGGAGGCTTAAAATAACTTTTTAAAATATATATTAATATTGTACTTGTTGAAATATAAAATAGAGCCGGAGATTTTAATTTAATATTGGTCCCATCAACAAAAGCAATCTGAATTTGTGGATGGGAGTTCATATTGGAAGAAGTTTTCTTTACATTTTTTACGTAATTGGAGCAGCACTCGGTGCCTCAACTGAATGTGGTAATTTTAGTGGTTGATTGCAAGCAAAGTAAACCTGAATAGCTGGGCTTTATTATGCAAGAATTCCAGAATGTCAAGAAGAAAATTAAATTACCTCCATATCTTACAACCCCAAGTCTAAATTGTCTTCACAGATAATGCCAGTAAGGCAGGGGGAGTGCCCAGAGCACACAGGGGGACATGGTGTCGAGGGTCGCTGGTTCTGTGGTTCTCAGTGCAGAGCTGATCTCTCCACATGACCCACCTGGGGAATCATGGAATCATGGAATCCCAGGAAGGTTTGGCTTGGAAGGGACCTTAAAGTTCATCCAGTCCAGGCAAGGACAGCTTCCAGTGTCCCAGATTGCTCCAAGGCCCATCCAACCTGGCCTTGGACACTTGCAAGGATCTAGGGGCAGCCACAGCTTCTCTGGGCAACCTGTGCCAGGACCTCCCCACCCTCACAGGGAAGAATTCCTTCCCAATATCCCATCTAACCCTGCCCTCAGGCAGTGGGAAACCATTCCCCCTGGTCCTGACACTCTAGGTCCTTGTCCCCAGTCCCTCTCCAGCTCTTCTGGAGCCCCTTTAGGCACTGGAAGGGGCTCTCAGGTCTCCTTGGAGTCTTTCCTTCTCCAGGTGAACCCCCCCCAGCTCTCCTACCTTGTCCCCAGAGCAGAGGGACTCCAGCCCTTGGAGCATCTCCGTGGCCTCCTCTGGACTCGCTCCAGCAGCTCCACATCCTTCTGATGTTGGGGATCCCAGGGCTGGAGGCAGCTCTGCCCATGGAGTCTCACCTTTGCAGAGCAGAGGGGCACAATACCCCCCTTGACCTGCAGGGAGAAATCCCTGTGCCAGGGCTTGACAGCAGGGGAGAAGCCACATGTTGGCTCCAGGGTTTGCAGAGCAATATCTGGCTTGGAAGAGCCAGTCCCTGTCTGGGAAGAGCCAGTCCCTGTCTGGGAAGAGCCAGTCCCTGTGTCTGGGAAAAGCCAGTCCCTGTCTGGGAAGAGCCAGTCCCTGTGTCTGGGAAGAGCCAGTCTCTGTCCGGGAGTCGCTGCAGCTCTGCCGTGTGAGGTTCTGCCCTCGCTGGTGTCTCGCAGGTTCTCCCTTTGTCCTTGTTCCTCCTCAGCACTGACACGGTATCACTGCTCTTTTTCTTTTGTCCGCCGACAAATGTTTTTTGTTTCCATAGCCTGTCCCAGTGGGTTTTGGGGCCCTGACTGCTTTCATTCCTGCAACTGCCACAACGGAGCACTGTGCAGCCCCTACGATGGAGAGTGTCGATGTACCCACGGCTGGACGGGGCTCTTCTGCACTCAGCGTAAGCCTTCCAGGGACAGGGAATCTGTCAAAGTATGTGCTGCTACCTCGTGTCTCTCCCAAGTATTGCAGTCTTCCCTCGAAATCCACCTGCTTCTTACTCGGGATAACCTCACATCACCCCAAAGAAAACACTCCTGAAGCTTTCCGTGCTTTTTTGTGCCTTTAAAGGAAGGGCAAATAATTTAGATTATTGATTAATTGTCAGGATTTCCACAGTCCATGTCCCTGCTTGTTAAGGCCCCAGTACAGGTGGCCTGATTTAGGATTTCTCTTCCTAGTGCCAAATTACCAGCAGTGTACAAGAGGAGATCCAATTCTGCTGAGCCTTTTAAGAGGACTCTTTCACTTGCAAGTAATTGATTGATCTCTGGTCTTTCAGACAGTTTCTGTTTAGCATCTTCTTTAACCTCTTGAAAATGTGGTTTGTATAGATGGGTCAAGTTTTCATTCCTCTGGAACACTTCAGAGGCAATTCTGTAAGAGATGAGAAACATTACTTCAAGAAAATTGGCTGTCATAGTATTTCTGCATTTAGACCATCAAATAAATGTTATTAAATACACACAGGCTGAAAATCCATAGATTTATAGGCCTACATGTTTTGTGCTGATAACGCATCTGAGTTTGGCTTTCAGCTCATTTCTTAGTCTTCCCTTCCTCTGATTCCTGAAAGGTTGCCCAGCTGCTTTTTATGGAAAGAACTGTGCCAACGTGTGTCAGTGTCAGAACGGGGCCGACTGTGACCACATCACCGGGCAGTGCACGTGCAGGACTGGATTTACAGGCAAACAGTGTGAGCAGAGTAAGTACCAGCATGACCTGGGGTTTCTGTTTCTCCAGGGAGGGGGGGAGTGTTTCAGAATTCTCTGCACAAATAGGCTCTTAAATGAAGTGTTGATGTCAGCCCCAGGCACCTTATGTAATCCATAGGGAGAAGAAGGTGCCTGTGGAAAACTGGGCAGTCTAAGCATAAAGAAATACAGTGAATCCTCTGCCAGCTGGGCCTTTTCGTTCCCAGGCTAAAGTTAGGTGAGGGAAAGCAAGTCACTGCACTCAGTGCTGACTGGATGCAGCCTTCCCAAAAAACTTGTACCTAATTAGTAGAAAAATAGCCCAAAAGCTGCATCGTGCCTTGCTAATGCTGTTGAGAGCATCAGGTTTCCTTAAGCATGAAGGAAGACAGAAGGGTTAAAAGAAATAAATCCTTTCTGCTCTCTGCCTTCCAAGGAATATTGGGGCTTTCCTGCATAAGTTGTTATGCTGTAGATGTGGAGCAAATAAAGATTCATCTTTACAGGGAAAGCAAAGTTGTTTGCTGTTTTGGGAAGGACCTGTGTTTAGTTAGAGCAGTGAGCAAGTGTTTAACAATGAACTCCAATTACCTTCCAAGGGGCCTGGCATGTTTTACTGGAATTGTTGTCCATGTCCCGCTGGCATATTTAGCAGCCTGTGCCAAATGGCTTCTTTAAAGAACACGGAATGAGGGTAGTGCAGACTGGATGTGCTGTAGCTGAATAATGACTTGTTTGTCCAGTATAGTAAATCACAAGAAAATTCTCACACACTTACTCATATTCTAAATGCAACATAAAATCCATCTCACCTTACCCAGGCATTAATTCCACAGGGTTCCCTTCCTTTTTTTTGGCAGTAAGGTAGTGCAGTAACATTCCTGCTAGATTTGCAAGGGAAGGCTTTAACTGGAGCTCACTGTATGGATCTTTATGGAAGTATTTGTACATGTAACTTAATTCAAAAACATCTTTTTGCACACAATTGCATTCAGCAAAGTGAATATCTTGGGACCAAATGTGTGTGCTCATGGGGGATTATATATGGCACCTCTGTAACTCTGGAAGTGGCCAACTTACTGTGAATTTGGGTACAGCCCTACTGCAACCATCATCAAAACAGGCAACTAAAAAGTCCCACAGTAGAACTGCACATTAGCAGATTTTATACAAGAAGCTACTTTTTAATTCAACATCTGTACAAAGCCTGAGGCTTTCTTTTCTATCCAAACTACAAATGTATTTATTTATCTGTTTTTCTACTGTTTAGTCTAAAAGAATCTCTTCATTAAGGCTCCTTCCTTCTCCAGGTCCTGCTGAATGGGCAGTCACACTGCATTGCAGATGAAATGCCTAATTGCAGGCATCATTTCTGTGGTGCAGTCCCAAAATTCAGGCTTTATTCATTATAAGTAGGCTACAGGTTACTATCAGAATGAGCATTAATTGTAATTTTTTTTCCTTATTTGAGGACCAGCAGATTAAAGAAAGAGATACAACTTTAATACACTCTGCAAATCATTACACAGATACTGGCTAGAGTTCTTTACTAAATATTAAATTTTGGCTACTAGAAGCTACTTAGAGACTGACACTGGGGAGGTGTCTGATGCTATGCTAAACATTTGCAGGGACACACAAAGAGTCACACATTAAACAAGATATTTTTCTATAGTATCATAACAAGTGTGAATGCTTTCAGTAATGCTTCTTCTCCATGGAAATAAGTGGGATGTGACAGACATTGTTTCTTTCAATTTATTATTGAATAGTTCCTCCAGAAGTAAAGTCAGCTGCCTACAGATTTATTGTAATAGCCCATCATGGTAATTGTATGAATAAATTTCTCAGATGGACATTCAATCATTTTGTCTTTGATAGAAATACAAAGACAGGACAAAAATTCCTTCTGTATCAGGAGTCCTGGTACAGAAGCAGAGCAAATCAAACCATTCAGGTGCTCAATTCTGCAATTCCACCTACAATGTTCTGTTCACCTGCTGGCACTAGTAGGAATGAGTAGGAGAGCACGTGGGATTTGTTTGGTAAAACTCTATTGGGTTCATATAAATGTTCATTAAAACTTTTCTTTGCAACTGCCCCATGAAAAAAAAAATCAGTAGGGTGGTGGAGAATGCTAAGCTCTTTCAAGGTGTTGTGTAAAGCTTCTGAGCTCATGCTCTGCCAAATTCTGAACATTTATAATGTATATCAAGACTTTTAAATCCTTTGTACCTATTATTGATTTTATCCTTGGGAAGTCTTGTAAGACTTTTCCAGAAAGTTACAGCTTAATAAGTAATAAATTGTGCATGAAATACATTTATCTTCCGCTTTAAAATAACAATAATCATCTTGCATTAGAGTGTTATCGTGGAGACCCTGAAACCAGGGAAACTTTGCTACTGAATTTTCCATTGCACCCATTCCTGAAAACAGCAGGAATTCTTTCCAATGTTTTTCCTTGGCTTCCCAGAGTGCTCACCAGGAACATTTGGTTATGGTTGCAAACAACTTTGTGAGTGCATGAATAATGCTACATGTGACCATGTCACGGGGACCTGCTACTGCAGCCCAGGCTTCAAAGGAATCCGGTGTGATCAAGGTACAGTGGGATTCTGTCTGTAAAACCCCTCTCTCTTTCTCTCTCTCCCCCTCTCCAGTGATGTACTTGCTTTAAAAAAAAAAAAACAACAGTATTTCGAAAATGAAATGCACGATTCAATTTACAGTGTGTTATGAATTACTTTTAACAGCGGCTCTTATGATGGAAGAATTAAACCCCTATACTAAAATTAGCCCTGCTCTTGGATCAGAGAGGCACTCAGTGGGAGCAATCATTGGAATTATTATTCTCCTTCTAATTATTATGGTCTTGCTGGCACTGTTTGTGTGGTATCGACGGAAACAGAAGGAGAAGGGCCATGACATGCCAAGTGTATCTTACACTCCAGCCATGAGGATGACTAATACAGATTACTCACTTTCTGGTAAGGGTCTTTTTATGTTAATCAAATATAGACTTATGTTCCTGTGTGTTGGAGAAATACAAGTTTCTGTGATGTGTAACATGTGTTACTGAGCCACAAAAATAATGACACTTCCATTCTTCCCCTGAATACCGTGATCTGTAAACACATAACAGGGACAGGAAAGCAAATATCAACTGATTTAAGCTGCTTTATATGTAGAAGTTTACTTAGCACAATGGAGGATGTACCCAGGCAAGAAATGTGCTGCATGGGCTTTAAATCACCTGCATTCCTATTGCAGGGCAGAGGAGTTTTCCCTTTGTGAAACCTTGAGAAGCCTTTTCTTGCTTGAGGAAGGGGATTGACTGGGTCAGTGTTGCAGTTTGTGATTTGAGGTGTCCTGTTTGTTGTCACTCTCTGCTGAGCACAGACCTGTCCCTGTCATCTAAAGAACTGGTGTGAATTCTCTTCCCAGGAGCTGATGAAAGCAGGAGGGAGGAAGGGAAAGGCTCTTTGGGATCACAGCATTCTTCCTTCTTTCTGTCTTCTGCTACTGCTGTGGAGTAGCAGCAGCAGAATCTGCTTTTCTTGGCAGATTAGCTGAACTTTGCAGGATCTGATCTCCTTTTTAACACTGTCATTCTTCTTCATTCCTCTCTGGCCAATATCAGAGAGGATGACAGGCAGGAGACAGATTTACTTCCTTTTGGTTTGCTCTGGTCTGTCTCTGGTGGGGATCTCCTCAGGATTTGCTGCCCTCTGACTTCTTCTTTTCCCTTTAAATGGCTGAAACTGTATGTCCAAGTGAGTGCAAGCTCCTGAGACAGGCAGAGGTTGGCCCTGCAGCTCTGCTTCCCCAGGCCTGCAGTGCCTTTTTCTTTCTGCTCTCTCCTGTGAGTGCACAAGGCCCGTTGGCTTCTGTGCTGTCTCAGGGCGACATGGCTGGAAGCTTCCTTCTGGAATTCCCTGCCCAGGATGCACCTGGAAGGAGCCTCTCCCATTAAGCCAATGACAGCAATGTCTGCTACACCTGGAAGTTAATCCCAGATCTTCTCTCATGGCATTGTGACTCCAATCCTCGTGTCAGGGACACGTTTTCCTGTGATGGCACCTCTCACATCAGGGCTGCCTGTTGAACACCATTGACCAAACTCGTGTTTAGACCACTCAGTAGAGCATTCCTTCTTCTGGTAGCTACAAGATGGGGGGAAAAGTCATCCTTGGATTTCCTCCCATTGCTCCTTATGTTTGAATTTTAGCTTTGCTGGCTCTTGCTTAAGCTGCCCCTTTGGGTAAGAAATGAATGAAAGTGTTGACAGAGGGGGCTCATCTAATCCTTGACTAATTGCCAGCACAGCTTGGCCTGAAATTTGTCATTTCAACACTATTTGAGGAGCCAGACCACGAACATGCAAAAAACAACTGTGGCCCATCTCTACAGCAATGAGGCTCTGGGTTCTGAGAGAGCAGATCACAGACCCTGGCATGAAAAAATGTCCTGAACTTTTCAGTGATCCATTTCTATCACATTGGCACTTTATCCATCTGTGTGCAAAGCCTGCTCCACCTCATTTATCTCTGTGCCTCTCTAGTTAATGTGTGTGCAACCCAGCATGTTTAAGAGACACAGCTCAGACACTTCAAAGTAAGGAGAGGAATATTGTTGGAAGTTCCTGAGTGGAATTATTGAGCAGCTTCTTTCAGAACAAAAATATCTCTTTTTTTTTTTTTCTCCATATTTTGCTATGAAATGAGACTTCCCAGTGGACCCGATGGTGTCCCAGCCTCAGACACTGCAAGAAGTCTGGAAAAAGGCTAATGCTGGGAAGGGATTCTCTCATCCTGGAAAGTTAACACAGACAGATGACTTTCCCCCTCAGCCATAGAGAGAAAGCCATGATGTTTGAAGATGTTGGTAGCCCAGGACTGTGTTTGTAGGTTATGGCCTCATGGGCTTTAATTTGCCGTGTAAAATGTTCTTCACGTTCCTCTCAGGTGCAGCCACCTATCCCAGAGCTCCTGATGCCACGTGATACTTAACTCCACAAGGAGAAAAAAATATTTTAGGGATGGTTGAATTCCTGGATACATCATAAACATCTGGGGGATCTCTTCCTTCAGCTACATTGAAGCTGGGATCTCTTGTGGTCCTCGGGCAGTGACAATGAGGTTAATTCTGGTTAATTCTGCTGCTCCCTGTCAGCCCAGTTTGTGAAAACCCTCAAGTACCAGTTCCTCACAATCCCAAACAGCTCCAGGTCAGTGGTGTTGCCTGGGCTTCTCTAGGAAGAAATTGGATAATGGTTCTTCCCTGTTCATCTCAGTCAGTGATGGAGATGCAGAGATTGGGTCTTTGCTCTCTCCTTTCTTCGTGCAGTCCTCGTAGCAATAGATATTTTATCACTCAGGAAGCTGCAGTGGAGTGGGGTCAACCATCTCTTTCTGGAGGTCACAAGAATGATTTTCTTTCTTCTCCCCCTTGGAAAACTCTGCCATCTGAGCTTGCAGAGGAAGGTTAGGAAGTTAGAAACACGCTGCTCCATCTTCATCTCATTATAAATTGCCTGCAGGTATCAGCATTGTTTGAAGTTGTGGCTTTTGTTTTAGAAGGGCATTTACAAATTCTAGACAAAGGCTTCTGAAAACTCCCTGCCAAATTCTGACTGTCCTCCAGTACATTCTCTTACTGAGAGACTTTGTACCCATCAGTAATTACCATCCCAGCTTGGGCCTTGCCAGTGCTGCTTCACCTCCATAGAGCAGAGTCAGGAAAAGGTGCTGATGTGCATCCTCCTCAGCAGGAAATGGGGAGGTGGATAGTGAGACAAGATCAGAGATAAGGAACATCAGGATGGCAGGACAACACTTGTGTGTGTATCTGAGTACAAGTGTGCAGGTGTGTGTTGCAGAGGATCTGAAGGACAGAAGCAGTATTGCACAGAGGAAACAGGGATCCCAACCCTCACCTGGAGGTTTGTATGTGGATTAAGGGCAGAATAATATGCAGATGTACTTGTCCAATGAATGTAATCCCATGTAAACTCATGTACTTTGGCAGGAATTCCACCTGGATGGCTGCATTCTCCAGCTCTCTGTGGGTTGTAACGTTATGGCTCTCTTGAATCACCAGTTATTATTTTGCCTGTTTGCTCTCATTTGGGTAATGGTGGTGTTGTTTCAGAACAGAGTCACACACACAGATCCCAAGCTCCTGGAGGCAGCAGTTTCTTCCAGCACATTAATTTGTTTCTGGAGGATGTTTTTGGTTTTTGTGTCCTCAGCTCTCCCAAGGCTGATAATCCCTGCATATGTGTGAGAGAGATTATAAGGCAGGGGAACCCCCTGGGCAGCCCTTGGACTTTTTTGCATTTGTGGATGAAGGATGTGGCAGCAAAACACACACTCTGCCCAGCAGCCAGAGGAAAAGAAAACCACCCATGCTGGGAGAGCTTATCCACAACACTTGGATCTGAGAGCAGACTTTCCCAAATAAGCCTGAAATCAAAATGGTGCTCCCCAGCATGAAAACAGTGCATTGCATCCAGAAAAGATTTTAGAGTGCAGGTTGTTTTGTTCAAGGAGATGGGGACAGAAGGGAAACTGTGTGGCAGTGCTGGAGAACAGCAGAGATTTCCTATCAGGACTTTCACACAGACCTGGGTATGGGCTGAAGTGATGTCTGAGGTCTTACAAAGGCCTTAACAAACTTTCTGGGAGGGGCCAATCCTGTGCTGAGAGCCAATAGCTAAGCAAAGCCTGATAAAAATAAAGCACCATGGATCCTGAAGCCCAGACAAGACACTTGCAGAAATGATCTGCAGTTGATGTGTGGTGGGAGGTGGCAGAGTGAACCCTCCTGCTTGGAGCCTTCAGCCGCCTCAGTGACACTGTGTGGGCAGAGAGGACCCACACAAAAAGCAGAAAGCAGCTCCATTTAGCAGTTGAGAAGTCTGTGTTGGTACTGACTGCAGTGCTCACTTAGTCCCTTTTTTCGTGCCCAGTTCTCACACCACTGTCCTGCAGCTGCTCCAGGATGGGGACTGATGCTCCCTGTGCCACCCCACAGCCTGGGCTCAGTCCATCAGGTGATAAACCTTCATCCACACCTCACGGGTCTTCCTCTGGAGCAGCCTCAGGCTTGAGGGGCTCACAGCAAGACTCTGCCATCATGTGCCCCTTCACAGGTCTGATCTCCCCATGGTGATATTAACATTACCTCGGCGCTATTTTTGTTTTAATTTAAATAATTTCCTTTCTTTTAGGCATTTGAGTCTTTCATTCCTGTTCAGAGCAGAATAGAATTCTCAGCTTTGGGAAGAGCAGGGGGTTTTTTTGTGGGTTGTGGGTTTTCTTGCTGTTTGGTGGGTTTTTTTAAGCAGGGACAGCATTAGATTTGAATTTGATTGAATATTTCCAGCCAGCAGTTACAAGAGCTTCAGGAATAAATGTGTAGAAAATGGACTGTGCTATGAAGGTAAATCAGCCTGGGTGGGTACTTAAGTATCGACCAAATGGAACTGTGTAGAAGGAGTAATTCTGAGTACAGGGTGGGGATAAAAGGGCTGTGGTGATGTGTATGAGCTCAGGGTCATTAATTCAGCACTGTGCTAAGTAGTAGGACAGTCTGGAAGAGCTTTATTCTGGTTAATTTTGGGTGCAGAAAACAAGCTATGGCCAGATAAGCTGGGGGTGAACTTGTAAGGTGTCAGCTGGTCCCTGCCCTCATCTGAGTGATAAGGGAAGGGAGAAGGCAGAGCTGGTGTGACTCACCCATCAACACTCACCCACAGAGCAGACAGACACAGAGCCAAGTGTCCATCTTTAGCTGGGAGCACAGGTTGTGAGGAGGGTGAGGAGCTGCCTCATGCCAAGCCCCCCTGAGCAGGCTCAGGGCTGTGTGTGAGCAGCTGTGTCTGTGTTTGTGGGGGGTTCCAGCCCCAGTTCTCACTGGCAGGCCCCAAGAGATAGGTGTTTTCTGTTGATTTGATTGCAAATGTCACAGAGTTAGAGCTGGGGAGGTGGCATAGCCCTGGCTGCAAGAAGTTCAACGCAAAGACTTCAGCTCTGGAATCACATCCTGATCTACTTCATTAGCAACAACCCCGGAAAACAACAAGGACTCAAAGGCTCTGCTCTTACAAAACAGGGCTGCCCTGGAAAATCCCCGTGCACGTTTCAGCAGAAAAGAAGTGCTTGGTCAGACCTGCACGAGCAGCTTCCCCTCAGCCACAGCACTTACGCAAGAGACACCCTGCAGGTAGAGCCCCTTCCTTGAAACAGGATCTGCTGCAGTAAATTAAGCTAAATCTAGATCTCCACAAGATGTCAGCAAAGCAAAGTGCATGTTCAGAGAGAGGCAAAGGCAGAGGGCAAGGGGAGAGGGGTGGTGGTGGCTGGGAACCCCTCTCAGTGCCAGCCGGGGCCGTGCCCTCCTTTACCCACCACTGCCAACCTTCCCTAAAGGGGGGGGTGGGTTCAAACAGCCACCCCAGCACTTCATTACCCTTTCCACATGAAGGTGTTCCCTATAACCGACCTCTCTGCCTCCAGTTTAAGCTTGGGGTTTATTAAAACCCATTCATTTGCTTCTTGCAGGGCTTTGTTGTTTAAATGCTGCTGCTCCAGTTTGAATTTTCCATCCGTTCTTCTGATGGTACTTTGAAATATTTATCAATTTGTTATGCAGCTGGAACCAGATTGGGATTGATGTTTTCATTAGAACTGCCAGTATAAATATGATGCCTTTGGTAAATGTGTTTATAAGTTAAAGCGAGGAAATAGATAAAATGTCTCTGAAGATAACAATGTAACTGCCCAGATTTGCCTTTCAGGGCTCCAGATTTCTGCTTTAATAAGCCTTTATACAAAATGTAAAATGTTTGGGACTCCTTGGTATGGTTGTAGCACCTTGATTTCCAACTTTACTGCTGGTTTGGTAACAAAAGGTTTAATTTTATTCATAACTACTTCTGCTCAGTAGCTCTTGCAAGTTTTAAACTAAGGAAGCAGCTGTGTTGCAGCCCATGCATTTCCCAAATTTTGCATTCCCTCCCTCAACCTGCAAAGCAGCTGGACTGTCAGGAATGGCTTTTTTAACATTTTCAAAAAGATAATGCTGTGTTAATTAACTATTTTGCTTTTTTCTCTTATGTGTAATGCTGATAGTCAAGAGCTTCACACCACAATTGAGGATAGATTGTATCTGCAGACGTTTTACAACACCCAGAGCTCTAACCAAGGTTTCTAAACTAGATTGTCTCTGCCGTGTTTTCAGTTTCTTAAGGATTGTTATGGCTTCCAAAGTACTTTGTGATGACTTGTTTTCTCCCCAGATGTATCTCAAGGTAGCGGCAGTGTACACTGCTTTTCCAATCCCAGCTACCACACTCTCTCATGTGGTGTGACCTCACACTTCTTTCCCAGTAATCTGGATGGAAACAGCTCCAGTAAGGTAGATATTACCCCACCCCACTGCAGCAATGTTCTTATCAGTTCAAGGAAATCAACCCAAGCACTGTCTGTTGGATCCTGCTGCCTGCCAGCTTGATTTAAAACTCCAGGGAAAGGTCAGCTTTCCCCTCCCAGTATCTTTCCAGTCTCTGGGAATGGTAACTGGAGTCTCACATGCCTGTCTGGGTCAGCAGGGCTGGGTGTCTTAGCAACTCTAAGGTATTTTGGTTTCTCAGAAGAGATAAATAACCAGATAAATATAATTATCCATTAAAGGAACACAAGTAAATCAATGAAGCATTAGGTCACTAATCTCACTTGGCTATCCCATTGTTTCCCAGGCCAGCAGACACACAAATTCCCTGCTGACACAGACAAGCAGATAGATGCAAGAATGCACCAGGGGTGCTTCTGAGCACTGTTGTGACTCACCCAGGGACATTCTGGGAGCTCTGCTGTCACTCCTGGCTCTCCAGAAGAGCTGTTCCCACTGCATTGCTCAGACATCCACGAGTACCTTCCTTATCACATGTTGCTATTGATTCCCTCAGACCATTCATGGACAAATCACCACTTTGGCAGTAGGTTTAGGTGTGGTAAATGGTAAAACAGCTCTTCCTTTGGAGCCTTAATAAGCCGAGGTGGGACAAAGCACAGGGAGAAAAAGGAAATGCAATTGATTTCATCAAGGTTGTCAGCTTTAAAAATGATGGTACTTGCAGGCTGTGTCACCTTAATCCAAATGTAACTACTCACTGGAAAGCCATAGGAACAAGATTAATGCAAAAAAAGACAGTATTGTATGAGACAGGCAAAAATATCTCTACATGTGCTCCTGGAAGTCATTTCTTGGTTATTAAAAGAAAATCTCATTAAAATATAATAAAAAGGCTGGCTCCAGAGATTTCTCAGAGAAATGTTTAGACAGATGTGTAAATATGTTTTCTGATGTAGATGGTCCCCTTGCACCATGCATTTTTGCTCCCCAAATTGAAAGTGCAAACGCTCATAATGTCAAATTTAGGATGAGTGTCCATCTGGGCCACTAATCCTGTTGCAGAAATTTAAATGAATTCAGAAAAGGTCAAAGCCAGCACCTCTCCTGGATTCCCAGCCTGCAGTGCCATCTCCTCACAGAACCACTTCAAATATTAAGCTGCTGGAAAGGTTTAAGCCCCAAATGATGCATTGGGATCAGCCTGGAAGCTGCTCCCCCTGCTGCAGCACTGGCTGTCCAGAGTCAGTCGGCAGCTTGTCCTGGTAGTCACTGAAAGAAAAACCAATGGATTTGGTATTTTCAGGGTGTTTATTTCAATATATAGCCTGATATTTCCTTTAGCTCTCCCAGCATCTCACTTATTAATGGGAATGCTCTGCAGTACTGAAGAGCTGAGATGGCCAAAAACAAGCTTTGTCTGTCTGCAGCTCTCCAGCCAAGTGAGACAAAGAAGCACATAAAGCCCCACTGGCTGCCTTAACAAGTTCATTTCCAAATCAGTTTGCCTGGTGCCATTCCCACTTTCTGCAGAGAAATGTGCACAAGTTGTACTTGGAGGATTCATTTCTTTATGGTGCCAGCTGGGGTCACAAAGGAACCAGCACAGATGCAAAATGAAAAGAAATGGCAGAGGAATCTCTGAAGTGCTGAACCAGAGCCCTGGATGTGTTATCTCTCCAAGGAGATCGTGCCTTGGGGCGATGGACTGGATCCATTCCTCTCTCCCTGCCCTCAGGGACAGCTTGGGCCAAGGCAGGACACAGGAGATGCAGCCTTTGCTGCAGCCTGAGGAGGGGTTCCTCTCCTGTGCTCCCCCAGCCCATCTTGTCCTCTCCTCTCTTTCTGTGTCTTATTTTGCCTTTTCTCTCCTCTTCCCTTAGTGTTCTCTCCACTCTATTATCTTTGTTTTTCTCATATCTCTTTTCCTATTCTCTTTTCTCACCCAACTCCACACATATTATTCCTGTTTTCCTTCCTGCTCTCCTCTCCCAGCTCCAGGCTCCCTGGCTCCAGGGCTCCCAGCACAGCTGCCCGGCGCTGTGGCTGTTCCCTGCTGTTCTCAGGGGGCACGGTGGCACCTCCCCCAGGGAAGGAGGTGGGTGAGGGTGGCTGAGGGCAGGAGCTGAAGGGCCCAGCACTGCACTCAGAGCCTCACTTTGGGAGATGGGTCTGTCTGCATAGGATGGGAGCAGTGCACAGCTTCCCACATCCCTCCCAGGACCAGGGGGAAAGTGTCTCACCTCCTCATTTCCCTCTGCCAGACAGACATTTGGCCACTGCTCAGGACCCTACACATGTCCTGGAGGTAAATCAGTGAAGTTGCTGAGAGACAAATACAGGTGGAGGCATTAAAACCCTTAGGGCCGGGTGGCTGTGCCAGTGGAGCAGGGACTGGAACACAGGCAGGAGGAAAACAAGTGGGAGGAGAAGGGGGAGAGTATGAGAAGGGACTAAAAAAAGGCTTGGCTGCTTTTATGTGGCAGAATGAATGCTGAGGGGGAGCATGATTGCCATCTCTAAATACAGCAAGGTAAACACGAGGAGGGAGGGGAGCCACTGAAGTGGGATGACAGCCCTGGCACGAGAACAAATGAGGATGAACTGGCCACGAATGCATCGAAGCTGGAAATTAGATTTCTAACATCAGATCAGTGAGATTTTGGAATAGCTTCCCAGGAAGACTAATGGGACAAAGAAATCTGATTACTCTTAAAATGGAGCTTGATCAGCTATCTAAGGGATTATGTGCCTGGGTGTTTGCAGTAAAAGGCAGCAGGACTCGGGGACTCTGTGATCAAAGCCCTTCCAGTCCTGTGTCCCTAAAGCCTGTTCCAGCTGCCAGCAGGAGCTTGTTGGGCTGAACCCTGTTTCTGTGCAAGGTCCAGGAAAATGGATCTGCATCTCTGGGGTTAAGGAGGAGGCAGAGGCTCCAGCATTCCAGTGCTGGACATCTTGCACAAGTAACTGCTGTCCACGTGTGAGTGGGTTTGCCAGGTCAGCTTGGGTGACACGCTGGAACCATTGAAGTCAAGAGATATTTTACTGTCACTTTAAGTGAAGCCAAAACTTGACCTTTGCTCCTACAAAAGTTTGGCCTTTTTTTCTAATGACACATGCAGCAGCAAATAATGGTGATGCTGCAAGTTACCCAGGAGTGTCAGACATGGAGTGAAATTGTGCCACAAAATTAATGCAGCAGATTTTCCAAAGCAGATAAACAGAGATACACACCCACCTCCACACCTGTGTCTTCACATCAGAGCTCTCATTGCTTGAGCTGAAGACCAGATTTCATTCAGATGCTGAGGACCTATTTTGCTCAGAGGGCATTTGGCAGAACCACTCTCAGGGCTTCAATGCCAGCTCTATATTTGAGTTTTTGAGTTGTGCATTAAAGTAGGGATATATCTCACTTTTACTGAACACTGCAAAGCTTGTGAAGATTCCTCTATATAAAGCATGGGGCTGCTGCAATGGTCACAAGCAAATGGAGGATTCTCACCTTGAGCTTTTGTAAAGCTCATAATTCCACCCTCACCCCCTTTCAGGTGTTGCTGGTTTCTACAGACATCATAAAAATCAATTGCTATTAGATGTCCTGAATTTTTAAAGCCAGCAGTTTCACATCTATTAAAGGAAGTTCTAAATTCTACCAAGGACTTCACATAAAATTAGAAACTGCAAAACAGAGGTCACTGGAAATGGTCTGACTGGATGTCACCCAGCTCATAAAAAGGAATTCAGCCACAGAAAGCATCATTAAAGCACCTTTGACTAAACTTGCCCAGGAAAAAAGGAAGGTTGCAAATACAGAATGGCTGCAGAGCATCCAGGATGGGCATGAAAACTGAGCAGCACTGGCTTGGACCATGGAATCTGAAGCCAGTAGTCAGGGAAATTAATGGCAAAGCTCTTATTGATTACTCTCCTGGAGGATAAAGGTATGATGGAGCTCCTGCCAGCACTTCTTTGCCTAATCACCATGGACTTCAAAAACCTGGGCATTGACAAATGGCTGGGGGTGATCAGGTGGCCACTGTCATCTATGCAGCTATTTCAGCCAGGCAGATAATGACTTTGCTTTGCTCATGCTGGTGTCTCGTTGATCTTAAAGGAAAAGTTGCCAGATGTGAGGTAGTTTTAACCAAATTGCTAAAATAACCAGCTAGGGATTTTAATGGAGAAATTTATTGTGAAGGATTTCTTCCTTCAGAAAAGCAATTTTGCTTTCACACTAAAAATTGAAGTATTTTCTATCTTAAAAAAAAAAAGTTAACAAATTATAGTGTGTTAAGAAATGATAGTAGCACAAAGAGACAGCTATAATCACATTTCTTCCTAATTGCCGCATTCGGAAAAACTTAGAAATGTCCCCAAATCATTTCATTAAAAAAAATCAATTCTAGCCCGTAGCTCTTCATGCCAAATTTTAGGTTTGTGAGCTGATTTATAAATCCTGCAAACCCGGAGCTTTTAATAGAAACCCCAAGACTTTAATAAATGTGCTCCAAGTGGTGCAGCTGGGTTGGAAATCAGCATTTGTGTTCTGGCTGCGAGTTCTGAAGAGAAGGACGAAGCCGTGGGCTCTGAGAACTGATGTGCCGAGGTGTGTGTTGGGCCAGGATTCCTCCCTCAGTGGCCACATTCCAAGCTGATCTGCTCCTCATCCCCTTGCCATTGCTGTTTGCCTGGCTGCCCCACTGCTCCATACCTGTGCCTGCTGCCAGTGTGTCCGTTCCCAGTTCGGGGGAAGCACCAGGAGCTGTTCAAGGATAAAGAAACGGCTCCTGTGCCCAGCTGACGATGCCAATGCACAGCCCATGCCAGGAGCAGGAATGTGCAGCCACAGCCACTGCTCTGGGGCAGGGATTGCTCTGGAAATGCTGCAGACAAGCAGCTTTATCCACTGTCCCCCTGCTCTGGGCACGTCCTTGAGGAAAGTGGCTGGAGCAGAGGTGCCTGACGAGCTGATGGCACGAGTTACCTGCGTGGGAAGATGGACAAAAAACGAGAAGGAGCAGGAGGAGCCCCAGACACAGCGATCACTGGAGCTGTCTGGTGACAGATTCATGGGCTGCAGGGCCTCAGGGGACTGTGGGGATCATCTGGCTGCACTTCCCACTCAGCACAGGGCACAGACTGCCCTGAATTAATGTCTCGTGCGAGGTCAGCACTGGTGGCTCCGCAGCGGAGTCTCCTTCAGCCAGAGCCTGGTTTGGATGGGTTTGGAATGGGCTCCTGGGCTGAAGGCACAACGGGACCACGTTTGTGACCACACCTGACTACATGTCCTGAGAGCACAGGGCTATGTCCCCCTTCCCTCAGGTGGCACATCAGGAATTTCCAGGAGTGCTGGAGGACTCCGGGATTCCTGCAGAGCTTCCTCAGTGCCCAGGGACAGCAGGATCACTGCAGGCACAGGGACAACATGGGGTGGCTGTGGCACTGAGGGCTGTTGGACAAGACTGTGAAGGTGGATGAAAACACCTTTGGAATGTGGCTGTAGTTGCTGGGTGTCAGCTGGGATTTAATATCCCAACAGACCTCAGTACATCAGTGGGGTTTTTCTTTGTTCCAGGCCTAAAAACCCACTGAGAAAGCTAAGCAAAAATTAATGAGAGATCAGGAACAATGAAATGCTGTGGTAATTTTGAATACTTTCTTTCAGTTTTAACCTCCTTTTTGTTAAGCATTTTCTTGTAAATACAGTAAAATAGCAGAGCTGAACCCTCTGAACAGAGGCAGGAGGCTTCCCAATCTGGAAGCAGACATGGGAGAGCAATGATGGATTCATAACTATTTTTTCAGAAACAGGGTTGGGATTTGCTCTTGAATTGACACCTTCTCAGGACCAGCTGTATTGCATCAGGTGTGGCTTTCAAGGATAGAATATGAAAGTGGAAAACTCGGCAGCTTTAGCAAGTACAGTGATTCCCAGACCCTCCTTGCTGGGACTCCCCTGATCCCCAGGGGCTTTGTAGAGGTAGAACCCCTCTTTGCTGTGGTGTCCCAGGCCAGAGGAGCCTTGTACCCCCAAACAGCAGCCCCTCCCCTTCCACTGACCACAGAGAGGCTCCAGTGAGCTCACCCCAGAGCCCTAAATCCCCCGTGCTTGCCTTGGTGTTGTGTTTAACCATAGTTCTGCTCAAGTGAGGCTTCGACAGACGGCAGAGAAACCCAGAGCACGTTGACAGGGGTGGTCAATACACCAGCAGCCTTTTCCAGGCATTCCCAGCACGGCAGTGTGGGTGGGATGTGTCCATTCCATGCCTCAGGCACCCAGAGGGTCCCAGCTGCCACGCTGGGAGAGGTGTTTTTCCAGCAGCAGCATCATCTGGATGGCAGCCCTGGGCTCCTCTCCTCGCTGGCAGATCTGCGCAGGGCTTTGTGCTTCACTGTTGCCAAAGTGATTTTCCTTGAATTGAGAGAACTCTGCCACCATCCCATCTCTTGTCACTGAACACACAGATGTCTCAGCAGATCCCCTCAGTTCCAAGCAGCCCCTCTTTGCATGCTGATGTGGGTGGGTTTGATCCATCCATCTCCATCAGTTATTTTGGAGCTGCCAGCATGTCATTCCATGTCCGCAGGCATCCAAGTCGTGGTACTCAAGGAAATCCTGTATTTTCCAGCATGTTTTTGTTCATTGCTTGGTGAAGTGACTTTCCTTTGTGATTTTCCCTAATGCTAGTGAACAGTTGTCAAACCCACATAGATAAAGGGCTGAAATGTGAGGCCAAGGTAACAGTCATCTCCCATTTTTGTTCCTGACATCCTTGGGCTGGAGTCTCGGGTGGGAACTGTCTGTTTCTTCCAGCATTAACCCATTATCATACTTTTTGAACAGCTCAGTAACAAAATCCTTGACAGAGAAACTGCAGACTGGAGACCCTACAGCTATCTGAATGAACTAGGTCAGTAATTTTTAAACACTTTAATCACTTTAGTAGACTTTAGAGCAATTTCAGATCCAAGTCAGCCTTTCATAAAGGCATTAACAATAATGATGAATATTGTTGTTGTCTTTATTTCACCATCAGAATTGCCAGCAGTGAAAGGTGGAGAATTGAGAATTGTTTCCTTTACCACAAACCACAGACTAGGAGAGCAGAGTCAGTATTGATTCCAGCCTCCCTCCCAAGGTTGCTGGGTTGAATTGCCATCATCTACTCCATAAATGTTTTTTTAAGGACTGACCGAGGACATTAAAAATTCAAATTTGGGATTTTTTTTTTTCTTTTTCTTTTTCTTTCATGCTTAATAAAGCTCAGCACTAAATGCTGGCATGTTGATGGAGGTGTGGAGGCTCTGTGGGAGCTGGGCCGTGCAATCCGCCGTTATCTCCCAGTAAATCACACCCTGCCCCGTTCTCAGGCAATTCTGAACCACCAGCCAAGCCAAGAGTGAAGTTTAATTACCTTTCCTGAGTTTATTCTCCCTGGCTTAAGTTTTAACAGGGTTTTCAGCAGCTCTTAGCTCAAGTCCTGCCCAGATTTAGTGCTTTGGATTGTATTTGTTCTCCTATCTGAGCACTTGGAGTTTGGCTTCTCAGTGGCAGAGAAGCCATTTGCCCTTTCCTTTACTGGGATTACTGATATCTTACTGAAAATATGCTGTAGGGGGGGAAAGTGCAGCATTAAGGGGTATTATGGGATTTTTAAGGTCAACTATCTCCCAGCTCACGTGGCACAGGAATGAGCCCAGGGCAGCACCAGGCATCACGTCCTGTCACAGCTCCTGGCACACTCCAGAGATCAGGCCTTCCCTGCATCAGGAAAATCACAAACCTGTCAAGCTTCAGTGCAAAACCTTCTCATCATTAAAACCATCAGTGTGCTTTGCTGTATAATAACCTGCAGAACTGCTGTTGTGCTTATCTGTACATGACATGGGGGCCAGGGGGGTCAGGGTTTCCAAATGCTCCTCAAATCAAGTTAATTTTCCTTTTACCGTTTTGCTGCGCTTTTTTTGCACACTTATTTGCTTTATTTTTGTTTATCTTGCTGTGTCCTGAGCTCTCTGTGTGCCACATCTGTCCTGCATTCATGCATTTTATTTTACTGGCAGAAGCAATGCCAAATGCCTCTGCAGTAAGAAGTGCTAAATACTTTAGCTTTTAGCTAAGTGGTCTCCTGCAAAACACTCAGTTTTTCCCCATGGCATTTTTGCATCCAGGATACCTTTTTCTTTCTTTTTTTCACAGTAATTGATGAAAATGAGATATTTTTTTTTCTTCCTTTTCAGTACCAGAATTAATGTCTGCTCGTGCTGACTTTCATAATGTTGAGTTCTTGCTCAGATCAAGGCCATTTTTATATGAAACTGTAAAATGTTTTCATTTCTTGATCTTACTTTGGTGCAATAAAAGCTGCAGATTCCACCTGTGGAAATTTCAGAAAAGAAGTGAAAATCTTCAATGTTGAGTTGTAAACACAAAATATTAGTGAAGCCCCGTGGGGTCACAGAGGGGATCTTGACCTTCAAACTGCATCAGGCCTGGAAGTACCACAGTTAAAGACATGATGCACCTTCTTATCCCACTTCCAGCCTTAGGTTTATGACACAGATGCCCCAGCTCGTGCTCTGGAAGAGCAGCCAAGCATTGGGCAGGGCTGGATTCAGTTAAAAAGAGTTAAAATGGCCTTGGACAACTGCACAGCTCCTGTGCTGTGACTCTGAAATGTCCTGGAGAGCAGAGGTGTAAGTGAGCAAGAGGTGGGGGAGAACTTAAAGGGAGATGGAAGAGACATTGAAGAGAAATTTGGAATGGATGGAAACCTCCAGCTCTTCTGGTCACCCCCCTGCCAGCAACCCCTCTGACTGCGACAGTGATCCCAAAGGATGGGACCAAGCAGATGAGGAGCATCAGGCTCACAGAGATGTCTGTAGGCTTGCTGGAATTTGCAGGTGTCCTAAATATTAATTATAGTTGAGGGAAAGGAACTTTTAAGAATACCTATGTGAAAGTTAACTCGGGCACTCATCTTCTACAACCTGCAGTCATAAGGAGTTTTCTTAATTCCAGTGGATCTCACCAGGCTGCAGGTGTTCTACCTGTTTTGCAGGACTTTAGTTTGCCAGGTTCATGTTCTTTCCAAGTGGGGAATGCAGGGACAAAGCCTGTATTTTCACTGCGTCAAATATGGGGCTTTGTCAGAGAGCTGGTTGTGTCTGTTCAGGGGAGTTGGGGTCTAGGGATGAGCACGAGTAATTCCCATGGACATGGGCTTGAGAGATCAGAGTTTGGGGACTGGTGCCAAGAAGAGGCGGCTTTGTCACCTCCCTGTGTGTCACTGCCTTCCCAAGGCAGCCCTCGTTACAAGGAGGGTCTTGGCTTTGCAAAGTTCTCTGTTCTCCATCTCCTGCTGCAGAACAGGAATTCTTTGATCTCTCTTGCTCTAGTCCAGTCTGCATTGAGCAGTGGCAGATTCCAGCTTCCAGCTCCTCTCCCAGGGGAGTCAAAATTCCTGAACCACATCCTGAGTTCAGGGAGGGTTGTTGTGCTCATTGGCTGCAGTGCTGGGCACGGTGAGCTGCAGCAAAAGTGGTTTTATGTGTAATGTTTTTTTAACAGCAGTCCTTGATGCAGAGACTAAAGTGTGATTTGCAGCCCATCGTGAGGGACTCGAAGCTGAATTTATTCCAAAGGACCAAAGCCACTAAGTTTGATTCACAGCTGACTCTGCATTTTTCTCAAAGCCAAGAGGTGTGGAAAAGCATTTCCAGCCGAGACCCTGATTTCACCCAGCAGATAATTTAGCTTCAAAGTTAAACCCAGACTTTCATAAAATGCCACATTCCTGGCCTGTTTAGGACTTTTCCACAGTAATGACTTCTGCAGGTTAAAAAATAATGTGTCCATAATTCATTTCACCTCCTGAGGAGCACAGCGAATACACAAAAATGGGTCATAAACCCACAGTATCATAAGAGAGAAAAGAGAAAACTAAAGGCAGAATTACAGGGAATAGGTTGGGAAGGGTCATGTAGGGTTCCCAAGAGCAATGCTCTCCCCATGGCTCAGCCTGGGTCCCCTTTGCTTCCCTGCCACAGCCCCTTCCCGCTGTGACCTTTTGGGAGCTCTCCAGCTGCTCCCACCCCAGCCTGGTGTGAGTTCTCCTTGCTAGAGGCACCATGTGAAGCTGCCCAAACACTGCTTGGTGTTCCTGCCCTTGGAGATTTGCTCAGCCCTGGCAGGAGTGATCACCAGGGATGGCCTTGGGGAGCTCCACTGCTGGGAAAGGGAGCCCAATCCCCTTGGATGGCAGCCAAGGGATGAATTAGCTCCGTCCTCCTCGCCTGGGACTCTGCCCTGGCAGGAGAGAAAACCAGCACTGAGCTAATCCTGCTGAGTGACAGAGCTTCCCACACCTCCCAGTCAGCCTTGCCCTCTGCATCAGGAATTGGCTCAGGATCAGAGGTGGAAAACAAAGCAGAAGGTGCTCCAGTGGACTGGGGGTCACTCTTGGCCAGAAGGGGAAGGGCCCCATCACAGGGAGCCCGTCATGCACCACCAGCCCTGTTCCTGTGCTCAGGGCTGAGCTCTGAGAGCCAGAGCAGAGGGGTTGGCTTGTCTTTGATGTGCCACTCACACATTTATTGTCTAATTCAGTAATTTTCCTTATTTAGCAAAAAAACCAAAGGTGTGCTGATAAAGGCACTGGTACAGCACTGCCCGTGGCTGTGACAACTTTTCTGCAGAGACCAGAGGACACTCAAGGACAAATAGCTGGGAAGCCTCTGGGACACACTGTTTGCAGGGCTCTTTTCCCAGCCTGAGTTACTTGACTGGGAATCCCATAAGACACGAAGACATTTCTCAGTAACCAAATTTGTATTGATTTTCCTAGTCAATAAGAAATACCAGACTCTATAGTTAAAGAGATTTAAAGGCTTACATTAGATTTGCCTTTTGATTGATATCGAGGGTAATCTGCAATACTGGAAATGAAAGAGGTTCCCATCCCCTTCTGTCTCTGCTTCCAGGAGGAACAGCAAGTTCCTATGGAGCCACAAGTGTTGCTGTCAGCTCTCTGCACTGTCAGACCACAGTGGGCACTTAGGGGCTGTTGTCACATCAGTTATTGAACCGTGCAAATTTATGAGCAAAGTCATAGTGGGTAATTCAAGCAGATTGTAAACATCTCAGATCTAAGGCTGTGAGTCAAATAACCCACTATCCACAAACAAAACAAAGCCTAAAATTAGTCACAGAGTGATGCAACACAACCTGCAGACTCAGGTTGGAAAGGACACGTTTCAGGCTTCTTTCACTAATCCAAGCCAGCGTTTCAGCAATGAATGTACCAGCAGATGATTTTTTTTCCTGATCTCCTGATGGATGGCTGCTCTTGGTAACCCTGCTGCAGGAAAGCCCTCCCTTCAGGGAAGCTCTTAAGCACATGCAGAATTCCAGGCATGCACAGGCTCCCCACTGAAGCTGAGTGTGTGCTCACGGCTGAGGATGTGCTTAAGAGCCTCCCTAAATGAGGGCCCTGATGTACAGTTTAGAGGGAAGAATATATGCTGCTCAGTAGTCAAAGCAATCCAATTTACATAAATATTTATTTGTTTTCCATTATATATCATTTTTATGCAGGTGCTTGTGGGATGGATAGACGTCAGAACACATACATAATGGAAAAAAGCTTCAAAGGTATGGTATCCAGTGCTGCAGAACCCTGCCAGGTGTGAGGAGGGTGTCCTAGAAGAGGTGAGATAGGAGCCCCTGGGAGAGAGGCCGGGAGAGACAGGGAGGGACAGAACCATGACCCACACAAGCTGCCTGCTGGCAGCACTCCTGGGGCCATGAATTATGGATTCAGGCTTCCCAGGGCCACAGGCTCCTGCCTGGCACAGCAGCACAAGGCAAAAGGGAGGGCTCAGCTGCAGGGCAGGAGGGGCAGGTGGAGCTGGCTGGGCAAGGGACACTCCTGTGGGACCCACTGGCCACCCACGAGGATCTGGTGGCAGCTGCTGAGGACAGCCTGGGGTGCTTCCCTGCTCTTGGCCATCTCGAGCTTAAGCAAGGCCCCTGGAAAACAAGCTGCCCCTGCCTCGTGCCCTTTGCTGAGAGGGATTTGGAGCAGAGCTGGAGAACAGCCCTCCCTGAGGTCATTGACCCCTCACATGGCAGGAGAAGTTATGGGCACTGACTCCAGGGCAGGTCTAAAAAGGGATCAGGGATGAGTCCTGAGCACAGGGCCCGGTGGTTTTACATTTCACTTGTCCTCCAGGTTTACATTCAAAACATTCCAGTTATGCCTGGACCACGGGAGCACTTGGCACAGTGGTTCCCACAAGCTCCTGGCAGGTTGGGCTGGGATTTAGCACATGGAACTTGTGCTCCAGAAGGTGGAGCAAGGAATCTGTCTCCTGGGAATAGGCAGGATTCAGGCTGAGGTCCTTGATGTAAATCCAAGGCTGTTGTGTCTGTACATGCCTGAGAATGTCCCTCCATCAGCCAAGGAGGGCAATACCACAGTAATGTCCTGGAGCTGCTCTTGGCTGAGTCATGGGGGCAGTGGTGCCCTCACACAGAGCTGGGTTCCAGACCCCCACTGCTCTGCCAGGCCTGAGGTGCTCCACAGCCACACTTTTATCTGAACTAACAAGGAATATCCAAAGCTGTTCCTCACACAAAGCAATGACCAGCCTATAGCCAGGCCTAGAGGTCAATAATCACTTTGTAGCTGCTCTTTTCAAAATACAGTGGTGCAATATTTGCTAAAAATTCACCTTACTGCACAGAAACACCAAAGGAAACCAACAATCCACGACCCAGTCTTTCTTAAGAAAGCTGGAATTAAAATATTAAAAGGGTTATGTACATATATATTATACAATATACTCAATCCACTGGTTTCAGCTCCTTCAATGATTCTCTTTTTCAGAAGAAAAATCTTATTACATTATAGCTAGTTGTTCTCTTTACATGGAACTATTAATTTCATTAGTTTAAAGTAAATTACTGTGTTTACAAGGTTTAAAAGCTGCTTGAAACACATGCAGCAGGAGCTCCCATCCATAGGCACAGTCACACAGAGGGGAACCAGCGGGAACAGAGGAAAAGAATCCCAGTGACAGGGAACTATGAAATGTATTTTCTGTTCCTACGTATTTTGTTTATTATTTAGGATCTGAACCATTTCTTTTACATGTTTATCTCCTTATAAATGGAAAAATCAGGCCCAGAAGCCGTGTCAGGGCAGCTGGGGAGTTCTTTGTGCTGCTCAGCTGCCTCAGACGGGCACGGCTGGCGCTGGCAGGGGCAGGTTCCGGGACACAGGGACACACCTGGCTTCCCAGGGATTTTGGGGAGCTTACCTGCAGGCAGTTGGCAGCTGAGGGTTCTCAGAAGCAGCTGCCTGTGGCTGGCTGAAGGTTCCCACAGTCCCCTCTGAAGGTCAGGTCCTGGATCTAGGCAGCCCCAGGGCTCTGGAGCAGCGTGGGCACCCCCGGTCCCAGGGGAATTCCTCCCAAAAGGAGCTGGGAATGTGCCCCATGCTCAGCTTGCAGCTCTTCCTGCCCTGCCAGGTGCAGAGTTAGCCCTGACTCACCAAATTCCTCTGAAAGATGGAGAGAGAAAAACTCCCAGTCCCAACCAGTTGGATTGTGTCAGCAGAAAGGCTTGGTGGACGGGGGCTTGGTTTTTATCTGCTTTCATCCACTTTAAAAACCTGGTCCTTTCCCACCTGTGTGGTCCAGCTGGGGAAAGCTTCTCCTGCAGCTGAAAGTGGTGTTTGGTGCTCCTGGACTGGCTCAGAGCCTGGGAGGGGCACAGGGGCCTGGGGCTGAGCTCAGGCTCTGGTGGTCCTGCTCCACCACCCCCTTCCCCAGTTCTCCTCCTCCAAGACCAGAGCCTGTTCCCCTTGGGGCTGGCTGGGGGCTGTCCCAGAGCAGGACACCAGGAGAGGGGTGTTCCCTGTGCAGCCTGGCACAAGGAATGCTGCCAGTGGAGTGCAGGGGGTCAGGCACAGAGGTTTGGGGTTGCCAGAGTTGCTCCCAGTGTCTGACAGCAGAGGGGCATTGAGGGGCTGGGTGCCACAGTGGTGGCACCTGGTGGCAGGGGCTGAACAGTCACAAGATTTCCAGAGCAGCTTCTTTCCTGGGCATGGTGCTCAGTGACACCACTTCCAAGCTTTGCCTTGCAACTGAGTCCTTTTGTATTTTTTAGAAGTATTTTTTTTTAAATGAGTGCTGATGCACTGGTGGAATAATGTGACCTCAGGCAGTAACATTTTAAGGAAAAAAGACCTACTCTTTGCACAACAGCCAGGAAAATCCCTGGAGCTGGAAGCACTAATCTCAGGGTTCAGCCTGGTTCATCTGGGGTTTGTACAGGATGTGTCCCCACTCCTGTGTCACTGAACAGCAGCACTGAGCTCTTACTGTGCTTCTGTCCCTGCAGCAGCCAGGGTTGGGCAGGGCAGGGACAGCAGCCAGCAAGGCATGGCATCCCTAAGGGGGATTAAATAGCAGGAACAGCACGTTCTACCTGTGTGCAGCACCTTTCATTAGCACTTCCAGTGGGGCAGGAGGTTCCAAGGCTTGTCATTAGGATGCCAGGGGAAATTCGGGGCAAAAGAGAGGAACCCAGTCTGTGGGAGGGACATTACCAGTCCCTGCTAACAAAAATAAACCCTCCAAAGGTCTGGTGATTGGTATCCAGGCAACATAGAAGGCAGGGAATGCAAAATTAGAGTATATTCCCCATATTTCTCTGGAAGTCCAGCTGATCCAGTGCTTCCAGTGAGTCCCAGCACTGGGGTGATAGTGCCACGGGTTGAGCTGAGCTTCCACCTCCATGAGAGCTGCCTGTGGGTACAGGGGAGGATGAGGAGGCAGCATGGCCAGAGCTCACACAGGGCCTGCAGCACCACGGGCTGAGAATTTCTAAACACTCTTGTTCTGGTTAAATTAATTCATGAAATGAAATCTGACAATCGATGCCAGACTTCTTAATTATCCCCAAATCACCTTAATAACAAAGTAACTCAGCTGCTTCTCCATCCCTTAAATTCTCCATGATCCTGCACAGTGTTTCTGGTGGGCTAATGGCTCCCTGGTGTGCAGCACATTCCCAAACATGGGCTGGTGCTCCATAAAATATATTTATTGTATCCAGAGCGAAGGTCTGATCCCCGGGGTAGACACAGAACTCCCGTTTACGTCAGAGGGAATCTGCTCCTGGGCATGTTGTTTCCCAATCTCTTCTGGGGAAAGGCGGTTCCTGGGAGAGGCCAAACGAGTCAGGGCAGCCCCGGTGGTGTTTGATGGGAGTCTCCCTGCACGGTCCTGGGAAGGGCAGGGCTGGTGCTGAGGGACACCTGCCTGGCAGGCAGTGTCAGCCCTGGCAGCAGGGCAGGTGAATTTTAGCTTAGGAAAGTAAAAGCAGCTGAGCTGGACTTAATAAAATAGCTGATGTGCTGGGATTTTTGCCTGTGCCAGCTCCAATGTGCCCAATTCCATAAACAAACCAGCACTGACCCAACACAGCTCTGCAGGAGCAGCATTTCTCACTCGGCCCTTTTTTGCTGTAGTAGCCAGCAGTCCTTTATAATTGACATTTTATTATTCTAAGCCCAGCTCTGGTTTGATTTGTTCCCTCCCAGCCATGGTGCCGACAGGGAATGCTTTGTAGTGGACACTCAGGGCACAGGGAGGATCCTGCCTTTTGCCCCATGAATGTTTGCCCCAAAAAGTTTTGTTCAGCAGCACAGCTTGAGACAGAGAAGGAAGTTTGTCATAATCTCCCTGTCTCGCCCCAAAATGTAGAGCTGGCTCGTTGAAGGCTGCCCAGGCTCTCCTAACAAGCACTACAGACCTGTAGTAGCCACCAGGAGCTGTAACTTGCTGCCAAGTAGAGATGAGCCTTTCTCTGCCTGAGAATGGAATAAAACCCTCAGGAATGTGTCTCCTCATCCAGCCACGTCCCTGAAGCAGTGAGTGCTCCCACTCTGGCTCCTTGTCCACGCGAGAGAGTTCACTCATGCACAACCCTTCCACTGACTGAAGGCTGGGGCCCAGTCCAAACAGGTCTTTTCAATCCAAAGATTTTGATTAATGGATTAATTCATTTGTTAGTCCTTTTCCGTGGTCTCCTCATCTCTCACACCAACAGATCCCAGACTCTGGCACCTGAATTTGAGTCACACACACAGAACAAAGGCCAACAACGCTGAGCTCACTCATGTGCAGGAGCCTTTGGTCTCCCAGGGTCGCTCCATCGTCCTGTAGAAGGATGGGATGGGGCATTTTTCCCCTGATTTGTACTGGGAAGGGGTTGGTGAAGCTGGAGGGCCAAACCCTGTGTCCAACAGCCAGGGAATTTCGGTGTTCCTTGGTCCCCACGTGCTGTGATGTACCAAACCAGGCGTGTTTCACTTGGAAGCAAAGGCACTGCTAATCTCAGCCAGGCTGAAGTCAGACAAGGAGGTTCTTAGTTTTATAAGTAAATAAACATTGCAGTGGTGCCAGGGCCTCTGCCAGCCTCCCAGCCCTGATGGTCCCAGCACGTCCTGCTGGTTTGTTTGTGGTGGAGCTGGTTTCACTGACCCTGAGAGCTCAGGGCTCTCCAGACTTGCTGGTGTCTCTGGAACTGGAGCCCAGAAAGGCAACTCCTCGTGCAGTGGCAGGGCACGACCTGGCACCTTGCTCAGGGCTGAACCGAGGTGAGGGGCACCAGGCCCAGGGGGTGATGGACACACAGACACAGACAGACACAACCCCAGAGCTGGTGGAGGGAGAATCACACCCAGTGGAGCAAACCTGGCGAGAGAGGGAGCAGGATGGGGCTCAGAGACGAGGTTTGTAAGGGAGGAGCGATGTCGTGTTGTCTGTCATTTCTTAACCTGAATTTCTCTTTTTGTCTCCCATACTAGACAGCGGGGGCAGCTGGGATTGCAGCTATTTTGCAAGTCCCACTATTTCACCGGGAGTATTTCATATATACCAGGATCTGCCTTTGTACTGTAACCCAGCACAAGAAAATGCCTCATCTTTCATTGCATCGCTCTAATTCTAAATTACTGGCACTGCCCAGCAGGATGCACACGGCAGCAATGGCACGTTCTTGACTGTCAATGTTAAGACTTATTTATTCTCTATTGTTTTTTATTTTTTGAAGCAAGACTGGCACTGTACCTTGCAGCAGGCTGGCACAGCCCAGCCAGGGTCACCGGCCGCTGGTCACAGCTCTCACGCCAACCTTGTTCCCCCCACGTAGCGCCTCCGTCACCGTCTCCTTCTCTCCAGGGGAGAGGAGCAGGAGATGTTTGCAGCAATGGGGGGGTAAAGCAGAGCAAAAGTGAGACTCAGACAGAGTATTGTCCCCCCCTGTGGAAACCCAAGTGTTCCAGCTTGTAGGATGCTGGATAACCCCAAACCTGGCGCTCTCAGGGGGCCACACATGCAAAGGCTGCACTGGTGCAGTTCTGAGCCTGTGGCAAAGCTGTGCATTCCAACACAGGGCCTTGGATGTGCCCAAAGCCCCGGGACACTCACCCTGCAGCTGGCCCAGCAGCCCCAGTCCCAGCAGAAGGTCCTGCCTGCAGAGCCGACTCGTGGTCCTGGGCAGGAGTTAAACACGGCTCCTTAGGAATTAGGGGAGGGAGGGAAGGCACTGCCACCTCAAATTAAACGTCGCAGTAAATGACAGTTAGAACCTTGTACAGCAAAACCTTTGGTACTGAGCAGGTTTTCATTTCTTTCCTGCCAGTGAGTTGTGGATGCAATGGTCTGGAACACCCAGAGCACAAGCGCCGGGTGTCTGTGCTGGATGCGTCGAGGATCCTCCTTACCCCCTGTCCCCTTGTCACCCCCAGCCTTCCTGCAGACGCTCAGTTGTAATTAACTGAGTTAAGCTAACGACCCTCACGCTCCCACCCCGCTCTTGTTTTGCAGATTATATGAAAGAGTCTGTGTGCAGCTCCAGCACTTGTTCCCTGAACAGCAGTGAAAACCCCTACGCCACCATTAAAGACCCCCCCATTTTAACCTGCAAACACTCCGAGAGCAGCTACGTGGAAATGAAATCGCCTGGTCACAGGGAGTCCCCGTATTCCGAAATGCCAACTTCATCCACAGCCAATAAAAACATCTACGAAGTTGGTAAGCAGTAGGTGGCACGAGGGCTGCTCCAGCAGCTGGGGGGTTCAGTGCAGAGGCTGGTTTTGTGCTTTCCTGACACAAGTAACCTGGACTTGGCACAGGGCAAGGAGACACTGGCAGTGGGGGGAAGCACTGAGCACTGAGCTCTTAGCTCCCCAAATCAACACTTCAGTGCTCAGTGGAGGTGGTATCCTGAGTTGAAAGGGACTCACAGGGATTACCAAGACACCCCAACAATCCCACCCTGTCCCTGAGAGTGTTGTCCAAACGCTCCTGGAGCTCTGGCAGCCTTGGGGCTGTGCCCACTGCCCTGGGGAGCCTGGTCAGTGCCCAGCTACCCTCTGGGGGAAGAACCTTTTCCTGATGTCCAGCCTAACCCTGCCCTGACACAGCTCCAGCCGTTCCCTGGCTCCTGTTTGGTGCTTTTCTCCCTGCTCTGCCCCACGTGCTGCCTCCTGTGCTGCCCGTGAAGCTGGAGGGGGATGAGATGGTTGGGGAGGTCGACATCCTGTGCTTGGACAAAACACACGACAACAGTAACTGGTTTTGGGAGTGCTGCTGGTTGCCATAACCCAGTTTTCCTTGCTCCCCCAGAGCCCACTGTCAGCATAGTCCAAGACGGCCGCAGTCGGAGTGCCAGTTACCTCCAGAATCCATACGACCTTCCCAGGAACAGCCACATTCCTGGTCACTACGACCTCCTCCCCGTCCGGCACAGCCCGACACACGGGCCCTCTTGGGACAAGCAGTCTTAAAGGGATGGACTCCACTGTGCTGCCAACACAAACTGTGAGGAAGCAGAGGAGAAGCCATTCCTTTTCCATGCTGTGGGATGCTGACGGATGTGGACTGGCTTACGCAAGGACCTGACGTGACACAACATCAGCTTGGGCCAACTGCTGCTGCATGATGTTATTTATAAAGACATTTTTGTATGGGTAACTGGAACTAACAGAACCTCCTCCGTGTGTGGCTGGAGTACATCACCCCAGGAAGGTGTCCACGTGCTCCAGGCAAAAACTCTCCGTGGCTTGTATTCTAACCCTGGCTTTGCTGTAAAATAAACCACAAACACATGCTAAGTAGAAGGACTTAAAGATGTACATTTTTACCAACTGCATCAAGAAACCTCTTACCTTTAGGAACAAGGTGACTGGGAATGCACTGGAATTGATTTTCATCTTTGTCATGGGAATGGACATTTTTCTGAACGAGAGCAGGGAAACTTGTCATTTCACTTGTCAGGACACCTCATTTACTGCCACCACCACATGCAGCCTGTGCAGATCATGCTCGGTAATTAGCATTGGGATTTTCATCTTTACACTCAGTACCAGAGGGTTTGAGTTGAGGAATATTAACACAGACACTTTCTGTGCCGTTTTTTAAATCTTTCCAAATGTCCCCTGATCTTTGCTAATGACCATTTCCACAATAGGCCTCCTTTACCACACTTCTGATTGGCACAGATGGGCTTTAATTTTCCTTATACAGCTTCTCTTTTGTTGGCTAAATCCAGCAGATCTGTCAGGCCTGTAACCTGCTGCACCTCCCTTTCCTGCCCCGGGACACTGTGCAGGTCTGCACAGACCAGCCCTGGTTTCATTTCCTTTCCCAAAGCTGAGCCACAACAGCTTCTCTCTCCCATCTTTTCAAACCATCTCCTCGTGGTTCACTTGTCAGCATGCCACTGATGACACCCTTTAATTTGATGGGCATTACCATGTAGTGCAACGTTATCCTTTGGTGATTCTACCTGAAATGTCATTAAATGGAGCTGAAACTGGGTTTTCTTTTTCAGCAGCTGTTTGTGAACTAATTATCACGGGGCTGACCCATGGTAAAGTTTTGCATTGCGCCACCACGATTATTTTTTTTTTTAATTTATAATCTTTATTGACCTAGAAAGTAGAGTACTTGCCGTTAGTTCCTTGTAGATTTTGAGCATGAAGTAGTATTGACTCTAAGTATGTAATTTTATTAGGCAAACGTGGAAGTAGCAAGTTGATGCCTCTTAAATATAAAGAAATATTCTGTTGCACATTCGCCAGCCTGGTGGAAGCAGAAGAGAACGGAGCCAGATCCATCAGTTTGCTCAACACGATCCCTTGGGTGAGCTGCTGGGCTTGGGACTGGAAAGAGGAGCCCTCCAGCTGGGAGAGAGTGGCTGGATCCCAGCTCCGAGTCAGACCAGGATCACTTGGAGCACCGTGGAGGGGCCCATCCTGTCCCCACAGATGGGCTCAGCCTGGGATTGAAGCCCCTGGCAGGGCACCCCTGGGAGCTCTGTCCTTGGGAATCCTGTCCCTGGGAGCCCTGTCCTTGGGAATCCTGACCCTGGGAGCCCCGTCCTTGGGAATCCTGTCCCTGGGAGCCCTGTCCTTGGGAATCTTGCCCTGGGAGCCCTGTCCTTGGGAATCCTGACCCTGGGAGCCCTGTCTTTGGGAATCCTGACCCTGGGAGCCCTGTCCCTCAGAATCCTGTCCCTGGGAGCCCCGTCCTTGGGAATCCTGCCCTGGGAACGCCGTCCTTGGGAATCCTGACCCTGGGAGCCCTGTCCCTGGGAGCCAGGACCCACCAGGTGGTCAGGCTGGCTCTGAACCCCCCAACCTGAGCCCAGAGACCCCCCCAGGCTCCCAGAGCAGCCGATGTCCGTGTCCCAGGATCATTCCCACACGATTCCCCAGATGCTGCATGTGTGCATGGGGGCCCTGACCGAGCAGCAATAGCGGTTTTGTTTTCCAGGAAAGCCTTATTTGAGATGTAAGTTATTTTGTAGGGCCAGTAGGAACATATTTTATGTACATGAACGGAAAGACTTACCTCAAAAATATCAAGAGAAAGGCAGTTGGATAAGGAATACTCTTGTGGATAAGGAATACTCTTGTGGATAAGGAATACTCTTGTGGAGCCCTACCTTGACACCCAGTACAAGCAGCCCCAGCTGCCAGCCTGACCCATGTTTGTGTGTTGCTGTAGTTTGCAATGAGACTCCAGGGAGCAGAGATGTGCTCAGTTGTTGTGTTGTTGTTTTTTTTTCAAAGCAAGACTTTGAAACCAAATGCAATGATGCATAGAGCTTAAAAGGAAAAAAAAACAAGCAAAACCAACAAAAAAAAGGTACCTTCTTGTATATTAGCGTGAGCTTAGGAAACAGGCACCAAAATGGCAATACTTTTTTAAGGCAAGACAGATTTGTAATATATTTGTTCACTGTGCAAAGGTATCCTACCTTGTACAAAATAAATTGAATTTCTCTCACTGTGTAGTTCTCAAACGTACTCATTTGCAGAGCAAAACTTTCAGCCCCTGCACAGGTCCGAGTTCTCCAGGTGATGGGGCTGCTCATGAAGGGGCTGCCCCCCCTCAGCCAAAAACCCCCACGGGCACCAGGCACGGGACAGAAAAGGCAGGATGGCTCAGAAAGGCCAGTGCTGTAACTCCAGATTAACCTGGAGTAAGGCCCAGTGTCAAACCAAAAGGTAAGTGGCTCTTTACACCTTTCTCCCAGTTCCTCAGCAGTTTGTCCTCACTGGGTCTGAGTGAGAGCCCTGGGGGTGCCCAATCCCAGCTGGACATGCCCCCCACGCCCCCAGAGCAATGTGGGGGCAGTGCCAGCACCACTCACTGATGTTCACATCCTGCACCTCAGCGGGGTGGGCACAGTGCCCTGGGCCACTCACAGGTTCCCGGCCCTTCAGGGGGGTGAAGATCCTGGAGGATCCAGCCCAGCACAGTCACCCAGCAGGAATGGCACACAGGACACATGGAAGCTACCTCAGCAGCTCCCAGGGAGCCCAGTCAATAAATCAGGAGCACAGACCTGCAGCAGAAACACCTTCAGAGGGAATGACTCCCAGGCAACACAGCACTGTGACTGCTGGAGCTTTCCAGCATTTGTGCCTCACACTCCTGAAAATCTTGTTAACTAAAGCCCAATGTGTAATCTTCTTATTTGACAAGACACACTCAATAAGCTATTTAAGGCTGGAAATTCATCAGGTTTGAACTGATGGAATAAGTAATTCCAGCTTAATAAAAATGTCTTTTAATCACAACAATTACATGTCCTTTCTGCTTAAGAGTCAGAACCTCAACTGCCATCAAACACAGGAGCCACTGATGCTCATGAACAGCTTCATAAGTGATAAAGTTGGGACTTTCAAATATGTAAATGACAGCAAAAACTTTTGGCAAGAAAGCCCATTTTGCAGCATTAAATGGAGTTCCCAGAATCTCAGCAAGCTCCTTTCAGGGCCCAAAGCAGTGTCTGTTGCCATCAGTTGTCTCCCATTAGCAGGGAAGAGACACTTCAGTGCACAAGTAATGCCAATTATGGAGCAGAATGATTAATCAGCAGCCAAACAGGAACAGTCTCCCCTTGGGTCAGCATTCAGATGGAATAATGTCTTGCATTGTCTCTCCTAAAGCACTTTGGGAAGCACCTTCCTGCCCCTGGAGTGTCACCCAGCCCAGGCCAGGTGGGAGCTGCTGCCACAGCCCAGGGAAGCACAGCACAGACCCCAGGAACGGGAGGCAAAGGCTTTCCCAGGTAGGAGGTTCCTTCTCTGTACATACACCACTGGATTTTCCTTTAGAAGTCTCAGCCTCCCACAGGGGTTTCTGTTCCCACTGGCTGTGCTGCAATTCCAGCTGCTGCAGGAGGAAGAGATTTGCCTAAAACCACACAAAATCTGGACCTGATGTGACAGCTGAGTCGAGTCACCTGCTTACAGGAGTGAGAAAAGGAAGTGGAGTGAAACTTATCCTGCATTTCCAGGTGACAAATTTAGAGCTTGGCTGCTGCAGGGAATTGGTCAATTCCAAAATATGCTCCAGTCTGGGCAAGAACAGCTCCCACAGTAATCCAGGACCAGGCTCACTCCTCATCCTCAGTCCCAAACTGCCTCTATCCCCAGAGCCACTGGCACTGCCCTACATGCTCCATGGGTGCTCCTGGCACCACTTCACCAGGACACCCCAGCAGGATCCCAAGCTTCCATCCTTTCGTGCAGAAGGAGCAGTTTGTATCCCACAGGATTTTCTTTCTCATGGCAATGTGGGAAAAAAAACCCCAGGTTTGTAAAAGCTATTCAGAGGTTTGACTGGAGTGAACCCACAGAATTCCTGAGTGTAAAAGCTCCCTGGAGCTGCCAAACTGCCCTGGCTCTGAACTGCAGCAGCCCCAGAAAGCTGCAGATCTGCTCTGAGGAAAGACAACTGTGTTACACGACCCTTCCAGGTCCTTTTCCAGGGGCACTTCCACTTTAGTGTCTTCTCACTGCCTGCTCCAAGAAGCTCATCAGCTTCCAGTAAGTAAAAACCTTCATGTCAAATCCCAGTCCTCCCAAAAAGTGCACCCAACACCACAGTGAGTCGTCCCCTGTAATTCTTTATTAGAATCATGGATGAATATATTTTAAATCAATCTAAAAAAATAATGAATCAAAGTACAGTACATGCATAAAATACAAAGTAATTTACAAACAGATCAAAGGAGCATCTCCAGAACTAATACCAGGAGGAGAAATGGAGTGAAAAACAAGAAGTGACCGACTACAGCAATGCCTTCTGTGTGCCTCACACGTCATGAGCACCGCGAGACAGGAGGGTTGGGATGGAACACAGCTGGAAGTGCCAACCAGATTTTGGATGTTCCACACGGGTCGTATCAGAGTTTGAGAAACATCCCCTACAATCCATTACTTCCCTGTAATTGTATAAATAACTGCAGGCATTTACACAACAAACAGTTCCTCTAAATAGTGTAGGAAAGCAGTGCCCGTAGCCCCAGTGCCAGGGTTGGCATGTTTAGGAATAGCAGAGAGGGATGTGCAGTGACAGAAGGCACAGTTCATGTATCCCTGAACAAGCGAATCCGACTGAGGGTTTGTACGGAGCGACAGACAGCAGGAACACGGCCAGCAGGAAAACTACTCCAGATGGTTTTGTTCAAGAGCAGACAGCAAACCACTGGAATAATTTAAAAATACTGGATCAAACAGAACTGAAAACTAAGGCTAGGTAGTTGAAGTTGTTGATTCATCAACTCGAGCATTCGAATATATTAATATAAGTGGCATGCATTAACAGGTGTGATATGTAATACGTGACAACAACCTTCAAGTCTATGTCCCATGAAAAAAAAAAAAGGCATCCTCAAATCCTGATACCACCAGCACTGTGGGGGCCAAGCCTCAGGCAGCACAAAAACAGGCTGCAAGCTCCAGGGTTGGAGTGACCCTTCCCCAGGGACACAGCTCCCTCACAAAGGGCTCCTCGGTGCAGCCCCAGCAGCTCTGCCTCACATCAACCTCCTCTGCAGCAGGTGCCAAACCACAGCACCTCAGTCACAGGTTGCCAGAACCTGCTGCTTGTTCTCGAGAAATTCTCTTTTCTCCCCCATAATACTCTACAAAACTTCACTTGACAATCTGAAGAAGCAGCCAAAAACATTTAACTTACATTAAAATTGCACTTCAGAGCAACGGGCGCTTGGCCAAGCTTTAGGTGCAGATGCAACACCTTCAGACAAGGAAAGATTATCCTGCCCAGAGATACTTTCCTCGTTAACCTGACAGTAATTGCTTTGTGAGGAGCAGAACAACAAATTCAAGTGCTCACTAAAGGTTTCTGTGCTCTGACTAATGGGCATCATGTTGGGAAGAGATCAGTTGAGTTCCAAACAATTTACTGACCCCAAACCGACAAGTCGGCTTTGGGAAAATACTGCAGCCACATCCAAGAAAGAGACTGATAAACACTGAAATCAAAGTGTTTTAAGACATGGAGAAATTCAGAAGGAATAAGTAGTGACTAAACACAAGAATGGAACCACGAGAATTACAAATATATTTAAATCTTGGACCTGGGGAATATACACAGCCTTTTAGGAAAGAATGGACAATTTATATATTCTGACAGCACTGCATCTTTGGTTTGTTTTCAGTGGTGGGGGGGACGTGGATGGGAACCACGTTGTTGCTTGGAGACATGTCATTCTCACGTCTGTCGGACATTTGCTTCTGGGAGACAATGCGATAGATCTCTGCAGGGTGAGAAAGAGCTGATCATTATGAGCACACCAGCATAATGCCATCCAGGACTTACACCTGGGGGGAACCAGGCAGAGCTCTGGGATTGCACAAGTAACACAAAGAAGCTTTCACAACAGGTTCAACTGCGGCGCTTTCTAGGTTCAGAAAATAACACGTATTTTTGCAAAAGAAATGACTTTAACAGCTGTTTTGCTTGCCTTGAGATAAGAGTTAGTAAATGGACAGAATTCACGGATTCCTTTGCTAGAATCAGGAACTGTGTGAGCATCCATTTCTTCTGAAGGTCCTTAGGACTCTGTGGATGGGAGTCACATTTGCTGATGTATCCACAGACAACAGCAGGACTAAAGGGAACCACTCCAGATTCCTCTCCCTGATAGGACTGCAGGGGCAGTTCATTCTCTCTCAGCACACCTATCATGTACAACACCTTGTCTACCATCCCAACAGTTCTAAATCTTCAGAAAAGGTCGATTTAGGCCCAAAAGGGGAGGCTGAGCCCCTTAAGCAGTATATAAAGCCTTTACAAAATGTGCTGTGTAAGAAAAGTGGGCTCCAAACAAAGAAATTCTGAACTCAGGGAGCGCAGGTTAAACCCCTGTGCCTTCCCAGCACTTGCACTGAGAGCCCTGCCCAGTTCCTGGGGTTTGTTAGTGGCCAGTGATGCTGCACAGAAACTCAGAGCAGCTACAGCAACACTCACTTCAGCTGCACAGAGAAAGAGTAGAGCATGTGTAGCGCTTCACCCCCAGAAAGGAAATAAAGCACACCAAAAATAGAACATGGGGAACTCACTTGCAAATTTGAGTTTGAAAACCATTAAAGTTTTAAAAAAAATAAAAGCTTGCTAAAGGTCAGCTTTACAACAAGCTTGGAAGTGTTTCAAATCCAGCAAAAAGCCAACCCTGACATGACAACATCCCATCTTCTGCCTTTTCACAGAGAAAAATGTGCTGGCAACAAACACACCAGCAGTGCCAGCAGCAGAGCCCCCAGAGCAGGGGGCTGTGCCCACACCCTGTTTCCACGTTCCATGCCCTGTCAGAAGGTTCCAGAAAAGCCCAGGCTGCCACAGACAGGGTGTCTGCACTTCCCTCCTGCACAGCAACGCAGGAAGAGCCCAGCTCATGAGCAGCTCTGGCAAAACAAAGCAAAGGTCCAAGTTCTTTTGGGGGTTTGGAGTCTCATATCAGCTGGATAATGACTGTCCAAACACACACATCACCTGATCCCAAACCAAGACACAGCACTTCCATCAGGAATTTGCCATGAGAGAGTAACCTTTGTTGGGAATTTTTATGAGCTACCGCTTAGTGCACATCCTGACATCATTTCTGGAAGTGGAGCAGCCTTGTGCTGAGAGATCCTCACCCAGCTGAGTGCCTGTGATGGGATGAGATGGCACTGAGGAGCTGAACAGGGTCCCTGACAAGCCAGGCTTGAAAGCTCTCCCCCTGAGGCAACAAGCCTGCACTAATTTAAGCTGCCAACACAGAGGCCAAGTGCTCCCAGGAAGAGCAGGAGCAGGGCTGCACACATCCATGGGACTGCTGGCAAAATGGACATCTCTCATAGACACCGTGCTGGATTTATGGACTGCACAGGTAACATCTACCTTGGAAAGAACTGGGCCTCCAAACTGACACCTCAGACTCAGACAGGAACAAACTGTTCAGAAAAGTGGATTTTACACATGCATTCAGTACAGATCAAGTCACTGAGGCAACCAAACAGGAGCTGCATAGGCAGGAGGATTTTCTGATATCACCCTTCCTGGAGCTCACTCTTCTTTCCAACAAAGAGCCAAACAATTCTCAAGTTAAGTGACCCCCACAAAAACAGACCGTTAAAGTCCCCTGCAGCCCGGTGTGGGAACCAGCAGATAAGGATCAGCTCGGCCCTGGAGAGCCTGTGTGTGAGGTGGGAGGAGCACAGCTGGATCTGCTCCGAATTCCTCGGGACAAGCCTTGTGCTCCACTGCCCTGCCCCAGCTCAGGGCTGACAGCCAGTTCACCTCCAGGAGCAGAACAATGGCCTTTCTGAATCAACAGGAAAAGCCTCTTGCCACCTTTGTTACTGGGAACTCTCCAGTAGCACCTCCAGCAGCAGCCATTCTCAGTTTCCCAGAGAACTTCCTGAACAAATTCACGCAAGTCCCTACAAGAGCTGTCACACACTTTCTCCACCCTGTAAGCCAGGACTCACACAGGGGCACTGTGTAATACTCTCATCTGACAGCAAAGATCTTCAGCAAACAGCCTCAAAGCCCTAAAAACAATTTTAACAGCACCAGTTCCATTACGGACAAAGGCTCTGTCCCTTCTGACTCTGGGAATATATTCCCATAATTCCCACTTCCACAGCCTGCCCAGCAGCCCTGCCAGTGAATTGCCTTCCAGCACTCCCAAGTTTGTTGCTCCCTGCTGCTTCTCCCTCCTCTGCAGTGCAAACTGGGTGCAGCCACAGCCCAGATACCAAACCCTGCCTTTCCCTGGGGGAGCTGCACTGCCACCACACAGAGCTGTGCTGCTGTGACAGGGGAGGGGGAACAGCCCAAAGCTGCTCTCACTGGGGCAAAATGCCCAGCAGCAAAGCCCCCACTGGAACTGTGTGCAGGCCTAATGAAGATGTGAGGTTTTTAATGAAGCCACAGCACTTTGGGCTCTGCTCAGTGACTGAATGAGACCTTATTAAGGACACATTCAGCAGAATGCACCACTGCATAATGGGGGACTGTGAGAGACAGGCCTTGCACTGTGAGAGCTGAGAAAAAGAGACGTTGCTGCCCAGGCCAGTCCTGCTCAGCCTGCACTGGGGTTTCATTCCTTTTCAGGTGTACAGAGAAAACAAAAGAGGAAATCCCTCGATTTTTTGATGTTAATTCTCTGATGTTGTTTCCTTGGTGATGGGATTCCTTAGAGATGAAACCACAGCAGAATGCAGTATGGGAACAGAGACAGCACAGAGCCAGGCAGACTCCAGTTTACTTTAAGGATGCTTTATTCTGCTGTGAATGCTCAGAGTAGCTGGGATCATAATACCAGTCTCTCCTATTTGCCAGATGATACAAAGCAGCTTTGTGTGCACAACAATCAGCCCTTGCAGGCCAGACATCTTGGAACAGAAGAATTTGGATAGGGACCACTACTCTAAGCCACAGACAGAAAAGGTCCCCAAAACCTCCTCTGGAATCCACAGCAGGACAGGAAGCCCACTAAATGTACAATATAGCCCCTCTAAAAATTCTCTCTAATACTGGGAGAGGGAAGAAGAACTTTTATCCCTTCTTCCACCTGTAGCAACAGATCACATACTCACTTAGGCTGTGCTGACTACAAAATGGACTCATATTTCCCTTGGCCAAAGCCATTCAAAGTGGCTTAATCTGAAAATCCAGGTGTGGGTAAGTTTAACATGGACCCTGCTACACCTCCAGGGGAAGAACTCTCACAAGTTTCCAATAGTGCCCCAACCAGAACAGCTTCAAGGAGGGCTGGAAAGAAAGGGGGGTTGCTGCAGACACCTTGGCCATGACAACCTGTTGAGGAGAGATCTCAGGAGCTGGGAGAAAGGTTCTGGAGCAGCCTGGGGTGTCTGTGGAGCAGCTCCCAGCACTGCAAATTCCAGCAGAACTGGTGCAGCAGCACATCCTGCCCCTCCTGTCAGCCACCTCTGCTCCAGCCACTGCCACTGCCTGCTGGCTTTGCCAACATCCTTCTCCATGGGACAGCGAGCATTCCACCCACAGGCACTGTGCTGGGAGGCTGCCCTGCCAACACACACCATCCATGATCCTGCAGGGTGACTCCAAAAACCACATTCCTCAGATGACTGCTCCCCTCTTTCCTTCAGAGCGAGCCATTAACAGCTAAAGGCAGCTGTGAAGTGTTATCGAGGAGTTTATTGGCAGAACAGTCACAGCCCAGATGGAGCCGACCTGCTGCTAAGGCACCATTTACTTCATCTTTATCTCCCTGGAACAGCAGCTCCTGTCTGGAGAGAGCCACATGCCCACTAATCACAAGTGTTTTTTCCAGCACAGTTGATCTGACCCCTCCTGAATGAGGATCCTGTCCACAGGCCCAAGAGCTCTGTGCCCTAAACACTGTCACAGCAACATGCAGGGCACTCTGACATCCATGGAAAAGCAACAGCCTTGGCAATCTGTCAGAGTCCTCTGAGGGCAAGTTTTAATCACTTGCTTACCCATTACAGACCACTCTGCTTACAGAAATATTAAACCAGGGGGAAAAAAAAATCAAACCTTCACCAATTAGAATCCAAACTAATTTCTGGAATAAGAGGTACCGCTGAAAGCATGTGAGGAGAGAGAAAGCACAGCCTAGGCTGTGGCCAAGAGGTGAACTGCTCCCCATGGCAACAGCAGCACATCCTCTGAGCATCACACAGCTCTGAGGGAAGCAGCAGCAGCCCAGGGCACACAGGGAACTTTCCACCTCCTCAGCATCACTCAGAGAACATAATGGTCCAACAGTAGATGGGGACAGCGAGGTGACCAGTTTATACTGGCTGTGACAGCCTTGGGAGGGAACAAACACTGCCTGATGTACTTCATGTTGTTTTATTAGTGCTGGTGTATGAACGTTAATTAACTAACCTGCATCTGAGAGCCCCAATCCCCTCTGCAAGCAGGAGAAGCAGCAAGGCTGTTAGTTCTACATGACACACAGCACATCTGGCCAGAATCTGACCTCAAAGCCTGGGTGCTCCTGAGAGAAGGGACACCAAGGACACAGGCCCGAAGGAAGAAGCCTCAGGTTTAGCAGTTATAAGTGAGCAATGTCCATCTTCTGAAAAATGTACGTGCATTTTTGACAGGACTGCCTTTAGGCAGGTGAAGGAAACAGGAAATGCAGCAGGCATCCCAACAGCAGTGCACTCAGCCACTCCTTAGTCATCCACCCTCTGATGGCAGTTAGTCATGTAGGGAGTCAATGTAAAAGCTCACAGAACTTCTCTCTTTGTCTTTTTCAATTTGTGCAACACTGAATAACAAACAAATGACTACACTGAAGTTAAAAGGGAACCATGTGGTTTAACTAAAGAGGAAAAAAAAAAGTTCTTTATTCACCTACACTTTTAGCTGGTGCCTGCACAGGAGCACTTAGGAACCCATGGTAAAAACACAATAGAATCAGAACTGTTGGAGGCTTCTTACAGTCAAGGATAAGACAAGAAACAGATGGACACAGGCAGCTAATACCCCAGTAGCCTAACATCTCTCTCCAGTGCTAAGCTGTCCATAAAGCATTTCAAACAACTGAAGAAATGCTACAGACTTTATATTTTTACTGCAATAAATAACTTTCTAGCTCGATCCTCACTGTATTTTCCAGTATGACTACCAAGTCCTTCTTGGTGTGTTTTTAAAAGAATGTCTAAATTAGCTGGCAAAGAGGAAAACAAATTCAAATCAAGCAAGGTGCCAACGTCACAGCAACAAGATCTGATTAACAGACACACAGTTATAGTTCAGAAGTGGGGCCACTGCTCATACCAAGAAGATCATGTATCCTGGCACATGCTACATTGGGAAAGAGGGAGTTTAAATTTGCAACTGGAAAACATGTTGGAGGCACTCAGAGAAAACAGGGAGACTGCCTGGCACACCTAGAACAGAGTCACAACCAGAGGAGTGCCTCAGATGTTTGAAAGCTCAGACCAGAGATTTAGAGGGGCGTTTGCCAAAGCTGGGAACGGTGAAAGCTCCAAAACCACACAGGCCACTGTGTCCCACTGTGCCCTGGCTACAGCTGGCAGGGGGCAACACAAAAGTCCCATGACAGCCAGTGATTTCCACACCAATTTGTGAATTCCTACCCCAGCCTTTATAAGCCAGGGTTAAATTAAGGTCCCCCACATTGTTGTAGTTGAGTGTCTCAGAATCTTAACACGTTTTGCCTATCTAAACAAGGCTTTAAACAAAAAGGAAGTACTTTGTCCACAGAGCATAAAAAATGCAGCACTCATTGCTGTCACATGTCCCACAGGCCAGAAGTCCAGGCAGGACTATTAAATGCAATGACAGCAACTTCCCTGCAGCTCAGGAGTCACTGTGTCTCCAAGGAAGGAACTCTGTTCTTTCATCCCTTCTCCCTTGGCAACTGCTGTGGGCACCATTAAAGATGGAGCCAAACTAAATTGACTTCTCCTTTGATAAACAATGGCTGTTCTAACTTGATGCCTGCATGAGACAATTCCCTCCTGTGGGCACTCCCTGTAATGGGAGATGGAAGCTGAAACACAAACCAGGCTGACCAGAAACCTGGGGCAGATCAAAGTGAGCGAGGATTCATTCCCGAGTTCAAGGCTGTCCCTTCAACTGTGACACTTTGAAACTGGACTCCAAATCTTAGGGCTAATGAAGAATGATTGAATAGCAAAATTTTTAAACACTTTATAGGCAAAGAAAGCCCCATTTGCATCATATCTGAGCAGCCTTCTGCCCTTCCCCCTTGAAACACAAAGCACTGGATGACTCACCTGTCAGAATAGTCTGGAAAGCTGCTTCCACATTTGTAGAGTCTAAAGCAGACGTCTCAATAAATGACAAACCATTCTTCTCTGTGTGGACAGAAATACTATAATTAGAGAGGTATATCATACATCTGCTTCCCATCTGGAAAAGCTTCTGTGCCAAATAATATTTGTAGTATTCCCGATGAGACACACAGGTATCAAGAGAAAGTATAACAAGTTGTGGGGTTTTCCCCTTCAGGTGATCTGAAAGTGATACCACCCAACACCAACAAAAGAATTTACACCCATCCCCAAGGACAGGGATCAGCCCAGTGCTGTGTTACTTTAAGGCACAACTTCCTGCACCCCTGAAAGGGAGAATCTGTTACAGTTTCAAGAATTGTGTGAGGAAGTTTCCTGGATTTTCTTTAACCTCATCAAGTTTCTCCATCTCCCACCTAGTATGTCACAGCAGCTTATTTAACAGGGAGGGGAATGACACTCCTCCAGCTGCAGGCAGAAACCCTCACTGGCCAGAAACTGTACCACTGCAGCTACAGCAAGCCTTAATATAAGAAATCCAGCTACACTCCTGGATGAAAAGAAACTGGGCCTAAAACAAGGCAAGATTTACAGAAACTAGAATAATTGTTCACAGACCTTAACTGTGCAACAAGAGTCACAAAGCCAGTTTAATGACAGTCTGTTCAGCCACGGTACCTGTGCGGGGCTGCAGATCAGCTGGGGCACTGGAGGCAAAACACAGGGGCAAAGCTGCCACCACACAAGAAACCCAAACCTACAGCCACAGGCAGAGTTTCTGTGGGAGAAGCAGTGCACAGGCAAGAGAATAACTCCAGTTTAAAATTACCAAGTGCCTCTGGCTGATTCTTGAAACGACATGCATGTTCTACAAGGTCTCCTTTCGGCCTGAATTAGCCGTGTGACACCGAGGGACACACGGCCAGCAGCAGTTCTTCCCTCCCACCAGCAGACTGACACGTCCAGGGGCGGGCAGGCAGGTCCCCAGCCAGCACTGGGACGTGACCCTGAGTTCACCCACCCGCGAAGGCTCTGGCCTCGTCCGTGGGGACGGCTCGGAGGTGGCGCAGGTCGCTCTTGTTGCCCACGAGCATGATGACGATGTTGCTGTCCGCGTGGTCCCGCAGCTCCTTCAGCCACCGCTCCACGTTCTCGTAGGTCAGGTGCTTGGCGATGTCGTACACCAGCAGTGCCCCCACGGCCCCGCGGTAGTACCTGAGGGGAGAAGGGTGGGAGAGACACGTCAGCGGGATTAGAAGTGACAGGCTACCGGGAAATAGCTGTTATTGAGCTGCACAAAAATACCCAGGGAAGCGGAGCAGCCAGATGAGGTTACAGCACAGGACCAGCAGAGGAGCCAGGACAGCTCAGAGCCTCAAACCCCATGTTTGTGGGGAGAACCCTCCATCCCAAAAATGGAACTCTGGAGTCAGTCACCTTCCACCCCTGATCCACCCCTGTGAAGTGTCCCCCACCCATCGCCATGGGTGCAGTACGGGCACGGCCCAGAGTGATAAAGAGACTGAATGACTCACTGGATCATAAAAATGTCAACGTGATCTACTCCCTTCACAAAAGGCCACTTTAGGGCCCGAGAGGCACAGTAATGCATTCAAAAAGAAACAGGTTGTGTTCTCTCACCCCACAACTCCCTCCAGCTCTACTGAAATCCAGCTTTTGCTATGCTGGTTTTTTCCAATTAAACAAGCACACACAAAGTGAGCAGTCTTTCCTGGCTGCTACAGGAGGGTTTCTGCTCTTAGGTTACCGCTGATAAAACCTCCAGGAACACCGATATTACTTTATCATTCACTTGCACTGAAATGAGTCTCTCAAAGCTCTTGCAATTCTAGGCTTGAAATGCCCCCATTTAGGTGTCACGAGAGCACAGAGCAGTAAATCAGTCTGTGCAGGGACACACTAGATCAAGTTTCTGGGCTGAATAATATTTAACCTTCCTCCCACCTCAGGCTGCGGATATTACCTGATAAAACACAAACACCCCCTGTTTGCAGCTCCTGAGGAATCAGAAGGGCCCACAATTCCCCTCCTCAGCCAAAGCTTCTCCCCAGCCACCCAGGGATCACTTACGCTGAGGTTATGGCTCGGTACCGCTCCTGCCCTGCAGTGTCCCAGATCTGAGCCTTTATTGTCTTCCCATCCACTTGAATGCTCCTCGTTGCAAACTCCACTCCAATGGTGCTTTTGCTTTCCAAGTTGAACTCATTGCGAGTGAATCGAGACAGAAGGTTGCTCTTGCCTACCCCGGAGTCTCCAATAAGGACAACTACAAGACAAGAGCAGCATAAGGATCAGATTCCAGGTGCAGATGATGCATTGACAATCACCTGCAATAAACATTTATTTTTGGGAATGAAGCGTGAAGGAAAAGAATGGCAACACCACCATGCTAGTCATGGATCTGCTGCCCAAGGGTTGGAAAACCTGGAAAACCAGAGCTGCCACATTCACCAGCATTTTGAACAGACACTAGACTGGACTTTTACTGATTACATTTCAGTCTCCTTTGCCCAGCATGGAAGAACATTCCTCTTCCAGGAAGAATGTACGAGGCTGGACTGCAAAAGTTGGGGACTGGTTAGATTTCACATCCTTGTAACAACATTAAAACTAAAAAACAAAACAAAATCCCCACAACCACACAACTGAAACCTGCTTTGCTGAAGAAGTTCAAAATGCAGGGCAAGCAGCAGACTCTGCTTTACCACAGAAAAATCTGTGAATGAAAAAAAAAAAAAAACAAACCAAAAAAACCCCAAGGCCACCATCACCCTGAGAGACAGTTTGAAATGTTTGCTGAACCACAGCTCTCTGCCCTTCTGCAGCCCCTCTCTGCTGCTGTGGCTCCTGGACACATCAGACCAGAGCCTGGAACTGCTCTAAAACACTGCTGGGGTATCATTGGGATTCAGGATTGGAACCACCCTTCCCTGGTTCAGCTTGACTCATCCCAGCACCAGTGCCAAGCAAACTAATTGGAGGGATTCAGCTACGCTTGACAAGAGAGTGGGAGAAGGTTTAAAGTCCAGTTCTTTCAGGAAAACAGTCATGAGGATTCACTGCAATAACCTGTAATGCTGGTCAAAAGGTGCAAGGTTAAGTGTAACTTAAAACTCAGTCACAAGATGCAGGACATTGGATGAAACATGTTCACAACCTGAGCCACACCAGCAGGAGCCTCTCAAGATGATCTTCTGCCCTTAACAAAGATAAGGTACCAAACCAGCAGTGAGGAAGGGAAGAAAAAGAGGATAAAGTCCTTGAGAGGAAAGGCTGATAACTAAGTCCAGCAGTGAATCAATACCAGCCCAAGCAAAAAAGTGCACACTCAGGTGACACAAAAAATGTTGTGGCTTTGCTTGTTTAGGAAAAAACAAATACTTGCTAAGTAACACACATCATTAACAGCTGAGACACCACAACACAGTGTTAAAGATTCTGTGTGGTGCAACAGAGCGATGAGTGCACCAAACACATTCAATCACAGGAGAAACCCCTGTGGAGCTCAGTCTAGCAGTGCAAACACTCCCATCTGCTGCTGCAGCCCTTGTGCACACCAGCTCCTGCTTAAATAATGCAGAGCAATTCTGGCAAATGGGACTTTTCTCTGACTGGAAGGGCAGAGCAGCACCTTTTAAACTCCCTCCCATAAATGAAAATTGCAGCAAACATTGGCTTCAAAAGGCCTTGTGCAGAATACTTCATCAAAACAAACATCTTCCCAGCTTCCCCTGCCAGCTGACTCAGCACACAGCCAGCCAAGCTCTGAACTTGCATAAAGCAGAGTGGCTCTGTTAACCACTTCTGTTTATGAAGATCACAAGTGCAGGTAGGTGGCAACCCATGCTGAATGCAAATAGGAGTGTGCTTTCCTCTGTGCCAGGTCAGCACTGCTCCGTGTGGCTGCCCTGACACTGCTGAGCAGCTCTGCTGGCACCGGGGATGCTAAATCATGATAAACCTGGGGCAGGGGACAGGGCACAGACTGCGTCACCACCCCTGGCAAACGGCCGTGGCTTTCCTCTTCCACTGGTAAGTAAGTTCTCCAACACTGTTTTGGCAGGTTTAGGCCATGGTTTTAGATGACATCATGTTTGTAATCACTGGGACGTGTTACACACAAATGTGAGCTCCCTTCACACACCTCAGTCCTGCATCACCCAGCACTAGCTCTGGCAGCGGCCAGAAACTCCTCTGAACAAGGAAAACAATCCACATCCATCATTTCCTTTTCCCAACAGGATGCATCATATACCTGTTAAGTATCCCCTCAAACATATTTTTATTGTTCAGTGCAAACCCCACCTTCAAGTCAGTACATGGATCCCTTTGATTCCTCTGCCAGGTTTTTTTCCTTACCTTCTCTGAATCCCACGCTGCTTATGCTCTGAATGGTTTCCAGCACCAGATTAATGTGTCCCAATTAAAAGGGGAAAATAATACTTTCCTCCTTGAAGTCAGCTATTTCCTCTACTTAATTGGGCCACTGCAGCTCCTCTTGAATACGGCACAAGAACAGCTTGGAATGTCAGCAGGCGCCTCAGACTTCTCACACCTCCTGCATTTCTGCCAGTCTGGGCAAGTATCACTCTTTAAATACAATTATGAACTGAAACAGCTTTAACAGCCACTCAGATTGTGTTATTCATTGCAGTTTTGCTTTCCTTATCAAACCACTTTGTTTTGATATTTTATACTACACACTGCTCCAAGGTATTACATTCCTTGCATAGAAATGCAGTAGGAATGACCCTGGATGGCCAAGTCCCATTCTAACTATCCCAGGCAAACAGCTTCTGGGAGGGAAATGACGTTATCTAGGCCATGATAAAGCTAATTGTTCCTGCACACAGTCTTTTATTGGGCTTTTCTTCCAGAAACTCACTCCTAATGGTTAGAAATTGCCTTCTAATTTTCAGGAGAAATTAGTGGTGTCCATGTGCCAGCATCATCCATTAGCTTATTAGAGTCCTCTCCCAATGGTGTTTACACTGGGGTATTTACAGAAAGCAACCACATCTTTTCTGGGCTTTGCTGCATTTGCTAAACAAGCCAACTTGTCAAAGGGTTCCATATAAACACAGTGTCCATTTCCCCAAACACCTTCCCTACAAGTTTTTCCGCTTCTTTCCCACACAGTGAGAACTGCACACATCACTCTAACTGAGATCTCCCTGTGATGCACAAAGGGATTTTAATATTTCCATCTCTACTCCAGGCATACCTGGAGCTGGAATTATTTTTCCTGACCATTTCACCTCGATGGCTCAGTCTGCCTGTGGTCAGACCTAATTGTTCAGCTTTAAGCTGGCAAACTTTTACTTTGCCAAACTCCTGTGAGTCCCCAGGCGTAAAACCTCACATCCCGAATCCCAGCTCATCAGGAGGACTGCAGTCATCATCAGCACACACCCTGACTGACCCTGTCCCACCCAACTTGCCTCATCAGCAAATTCCTTCGGTACATCAGCACTGGAAGGAGGAAGATCTGGAGGAAACGTTTTAGCAAGTTCAGCCACAAGAGCCAATCCTGAAATCCATCAATAACCTCCTTTGGACCAGCACTTCCCTCACAGGAGCAGCACCTTAGGAAGCTTCACAGCCAAGGAAGATGGTATTGGCAGATCTGAAAGCCATGGAAGGGATCTCCCGGCCCCAATCGACTGGTTTAGTGACGGGACAGTTCAATACTTGCAACCATGTGCTTAAAATCGATGCATTTGATTTTCTACAGCAGTTGCTACCCCAAAGGTTTAGGACAAACATACAAGCATTTGGTGGAGTGGAAAAAAAAGTTTAAAAAAAAAAAAAAAAGAGTATGAAGTCCACACTACTGTAAAAATTTCACTCTGTAATTCCAGTTTTATTTCTGTAGAAGCCAAAAATAAGAATTCAATTTCCTAAGCTGCATGAGAAGCAATTTAGAGAACCACATCGAGGAAGGATTATTAATTTTTCACCAACATTCCAGCTCACTCACCCAATTTTTATTTCTGTTAAACCTTTTACTTAAAAATTTTCAGAAAATACTTTAATTATCTCATGAAATATGCTACTGACAAAGTAATCAGGTTGAAAATAGAGTCCAGCAGCACTGGCTTGTGCTGTCTACAATAAAAGTTATTACACAAGTCACACAGGACATAATTTAAGACAAGACCACCAGCACTAGGGAATTACAGTGGCTAAAACCACTTGTCTCTGCACCGAACTGTGCTATAAAGAGACAATATCAATAAAAAGCTTGGACATGTCTTCATGATCCCAGAAGAACCTGCTGATGAACCTCGTCCTGCCCACTTCAGCTGGAGTTTAATGGAAAAATGGATAAGATGACTTGATTCTACACTCTGCAGGCAGCAGGTGACAACATGGTCATGACTTGTGTTAAATCTCCCTCCTCAGCTATGCCCCCATTTTATTCACCCCTTTCCTACCACAGAGAGAACTGGCCTCTCAAAGGCCTTCTGGGGTCGGGGTTGATTGTTCCATATTACAGGGAACATCTCCAAACACCACTGCAGTAAATGGCTACACCAGGAGGTTTGTTAGAGCACAAAACTGCCTCCACATTTAAGGCAGTGAAGGCCAAGGGCTTCCAACCACTGTCCAAACCAAGAGCTGCCATGAAACCACTTTTTCCAACACATTTATCTAAACACACAGGGAAAAAAAAAATGGGCTTTCTAAACCCCAAACCAACAAGTTGGTTCAGTTTCAGAGCATTTCCTCAATATCAAAGGGAAAAGTTGGAGAAATGAACATGATGCAAAGTAGGGAGCAGACAGCTGAAACTGGAGATTTTCCTAACAACAAGCTGAATGTCACCACAAGGCAGGGCCATGCTCAGAAATGAGAAGTGTGCTCCCAAATCCAGAGTTCCAGATGGTTTCAAGGTGCAGCCATAACCTTCCTGAGCTTTGTCCACAGAAAACTTCTCCTACGAGTGAGGGTTCCTTTGATAACTACTCATCTACCGCAAGCACATTGATCAAAAAGATAAAAAAGTTCCTGTATTTAAGCCAGGGTTAATTTATTAAGTAATAAAGTAATATCCTTATAGTACCATTATACTTTCCTCCTATTAAAATTAGAGCAAGATTTCTACAAACTGCACTTCGTAGGCCTTGTGTTTCCTCAAGGGCAGCGCTGGGAACAGCAGGCACTGCTCTCAGCCAAACCCCAAAAGTGGAAGAACACAAAGACACGTAGCTGAACAAGAAGAATTTAACAGAAATTGTCTTTTTCAAGTCAGGCTTAAGCTTTACTGTATGCTGAAGTGTTGCAACAGAGTCAGGAGAAGGGTATTTTGTAACGTGTTCATAACCCCAGAACTGTCCTACTGGATTAAGTGTCCTGATAGACCAACAGACCCACACCCACAGTCTGACCATCAAGAACTGATGTCCAAGAAACATTCTGTGTAACAGAACACTCTAATCTGTCCCAGCCAGCCCTTCCTCTTCAAACAAGCAATACCTTCAGGTTTGCCATTGTCCCCATCACACTGAAATGCCCCAACCAACACTGTTCTTCCTCTCTAAGTCTGTGCAGGCTTTCGATTTCATTTATAGTATTTATGGCAATGCACCACTCCAGAATTTGCATATACACCTGTGGGACTCTGCCCTTCTGTTTTCACCTGCTGCCCAGTAATAGAAGCATTACAGATATCCAGAGAAATTATGACAAACAGAGATACTTTCCCTACTTGCCCTAATGACTCACTGGTCTAATTTTGATCAAGTTGTACATCACTTCAGTATAAGGGCTGTGAATCCATTAGGTCTCTCTTCTGATTATTTTGATGCCTTTCTACATCGTTTTAATTCTACAATATCCCTTTCAAAATGGAAATGCTTGTCCTGTCTGCATTTCCACTCCATTCTCAAGATGCTCATGTCTCAAATTCAAACGCTGACCTAACATTCCCCCTGAGTTCCCATTTCCTTTTCCAAGAGTGTTTACCTACCCCTTGCCTTTTTGACCAGTGCCTGGTAAGGAGACATTCAGTTCACAGGCCTATTTGCAATAATTTCAAGATCATTCCAGAGTGGTGACAGCTTGTTTAGAACCACCATCACCTCTGGGAAGTTACAGAAGTTTCCAGGATTTGTATTACTCTGCATTTTTATGTTATTTCAGCTGCCACATTAATCCCAGTTATGTGACATTGCATCAACTTCCTGCGGTCCACTTTAGCTCTGCAAAACCCAAATGGCTCATCTTCACAACAGCATTTCCACAGCATTCCCAGCTCTCCCAACAGTTTCTATGAACCAGGTTCAACAGAAAAAGCTTTAGGAGAGGCAATAAAATAAAGCAGCCCTGAACTTCTCCCTGTAACTGGATCCAAGCTTTTTAATTCCCCAATTACATAAGGAAGTAGGTGTAATAAAAGATAGGATCTCTCCCAGAAAACTCACTGATATTCTCAGGCTTTCAGAGCTAAAACATTAATTACAAGCCCACTGACAGAACTGCAGGAACAAGTGAGAGCAACTCAAAGGTTGTGATAACCTGAACTCAAGTTCCTGCAATAAGGCTGCTGGATGTGATTAAACCAGTGCTCAGCAAGGCCCCTGCCAGTGCTGCAAGCTGAGAAAAAAGGCCCTTCTGGAACTTCCTGATTTGATTTTAATACAGTACACATAACTGATTTATAGCTAGAAATAATACCACTTTCCACATGCAGTTGGATAAAACAGGTAACAAACAAAAAAAACCCAACAAAACCAACCAAAAACCAACTACTCAAAGTTATGACAGAAGCTTAAAGGTATGGGAGAAAAAACCTGATGTTTTCCTTTACCTTCATGATGACAAGCATGGGGTCTCTCACCATCACATCATAACAAGCAATGCTCTAAACTCTAAATTCAAATTTGCAACACCACACCACGACAAACAAGTACTTTTTGCAGGACTTTGCTTGCTTTTACAGGAGGGCTTAAAAAAATTGGACAGTGAACTTCCAAAACCTCAGCACTTCTGCACACGGTTTCACAGCGTGCTGTATGAACCTGGACAGCAGGGGTGGCGTTTTACTCTGCGGGGAGAGAAAATTGGGTATTTAACTACAATCTGCAACGTTTTACCCCAACTTGCTGCTGTACGGTAGAGTGCAGGGACATCAGCCCTGCAAAACAAGGAATTCCTGCCTTTCTCTGCTGGGAGCCAGGACAGGATGGGAGATCCAGGCCAGGATGGAGCAACCTGGGATAGTGGAAGGTGTCCCTGCCCACGGCAGGGGGTGGAACGGGATGGGATTTAAGGTCCCTTCCCACACAAACCATTCCAGGATTCTATGGTTCCATAATCACTGGGCGTGGAACAGCAGGTACATTCACCCCTCGCCAAGGGCTCGGAATGCAGAAGGCAGCAAATCTCGCTCTTTTATTAAATTAGTGCATCATTACCAACGCTGAGCGTTCCTCAGCCCCTCCGCAGCCCTGTTCAACAGCCGGAGAGGGGCCTTATCAACCTTGAGGAGTCCTTATCACCCGCGGGCATCCTCCCCGGCGCTCTCTGCTCGCCGGCCCGCCGCCTCCCCCTGCTCAGCCCCCGCCCGGGCACCGACACAGCCCCGCTGCCCAAACCCGCCCGAACGGGGCGTTCCGGGCCGCGGGGGAACCCCCGAGCGGTGCCCGCGGCGCTCCCCCCGCGCCGAGTGCCCCGCGCCGCCTCACCTTTGAACAGATAGTCGTACTCGTCGTCGCGGGTGCCCATGGCGGGGGTCGGGGCGGCGGCGGGTCGGGAGCGGAGCGGGAGCGGGGCCGGGGCCGGTCCGTCCCTGCAGCCGCCGCGGCGCTTCCGCCCTGCGCGCTCCGCCCGCCCGCCCGCGGCCGCTTCCGGGGCAGCGGCGCCGCCGCCC